>NC_090935.1:22572290-22875320 GCF_040938575.1 Ambystoma mexicanum
TGTACACTTACCATGAGCAAAAAAACCTCATCTCTGTATAGTTACAGTAAGCAAACAACCTGTGTACCCTTACCATGAGCAAAAAAAACTCATCTCTGTATAGTTACAGTAAGCAAACAACCTGTGTACACTTACCATGAGCAACAAAACCTCATCTCTGTATAGTTACAGTAAGCAAACAACCTGTGTACACTTACCATGAGCAAAAAAAACTCATCTGTGTATAGTTACAGTAAGCAAACAACCTGTGTACACTTACCATGAGCAAAAAAAACTCATCTCTGTATAGTTACAGTAAGCAAAAAACCTGTGTACCCTTACCACGAGCAAAAAAACTCATCTCTGTATAGTTACAGTAAGCAAAAAACCTGTGTACCCTTACCACGAGCAAAAAAACTCATCTCTGTGTAGTTACACTAAGCAAAAAACCTGTGTACCCTTACCACGAGCAAAAAAAACTCATCTCTGTGTAGTTACACTAAGCAAAAAACCTGTGTACCCTTACCATGAGCAAAAAAACTCATCTCTGTATAGTTACAGTAAGCAAAAAACCTGTGTACCCTTACCATGAGCAAAACAAACTCATCTCTGTATAGTAACAGTAAGCAAAAAACCTGTGTACACTTACCATGAGCAAAAAAACCTCATCTCTGTATAGTTACAGTAAGCAAAAAACCTGTGTACACTTACCATGAGCAAAAAAACCTCATCTCTGTATAGTTACAGTAAGCAAACAACCTGTGTACACTTACCATGAGCAAAAAAACTCATCTCTGTATAGTAACAGTAAGCAAAAAACCTGTGTACACTTACCATGAGCAAAAAAACCTCATCTCTGTATAGTTACAGTAAGCAAACAACCTGTGTACACTTACCATGAGCAAAAAAACCTCATCTCTGTATAGTTACAGTAAGCAAAAAACCTGTGTACCCTTACCATGAGCAAAAAAACTCATCTCTGTATAGTTACAGTAAGCAAAAAACCTGTGTACCCTTACCATGAGCAAAAAAACTCATCTCTGTATAGTTACAGTAAGCAAAAAACCTGTGTACCCTTACCACGAGCAAAAAAAACTCATCTCTGTATAGTTACACTAAGCAAAAACCTGTGTACCCTTACCACGAGCAAAAAAAACTCATCTCTGTATAGTTACACTAAGCAAAAAACCTGTGTACCCTTACCATGAGCAAAAAAAACTCATCTCTGTATAGTTACAGTAAGCAAAAACCTGTGTACCCTTACCATGAGCAGAAAAAACTCATCTCTGTATAGTTACAGTAAGCAAAAAACCTGTGTACACTTACCATGAGCAAAAAAACTCATCTCTGTATAGTTACAGTAAGCAAAAAACCTGTGTACCCTTACCACGAGCAAAAAAAACTCATCTCTGTATAGTTACACTAAGCAAAAAACCTGTGTACCCTTACCACGAGCAAAACAAACTCATCTCTGTATAGTTACAGTAAGCAAAAAACCTGTGTACCCTTACCACGAGCAAAAAAAACTCATCTCTGTATAGTTACAGTAAGCAAAAAACCTGTGTACCCTTACCACGAGCAAAAAAACTCATCTCTGTATAGTTACAGTAAGCAAAAAACCTGTGTACCCTTACCACGAGCAAAAAAACTCATCTCTGTATAGTTACAGTAAGCAAAAAACCTGTGTACACTTACCATGAGCAAAAAAACCTCATCTCTGTATAGTTACAGTAAGCAAACAACCTGTGTACACTTACCATGAGCAAAAAAAACTCATCTGTGTATAGTTACAGTAAGCAAACAACCTGTGTACACTTACCATGAGCAAAAAAAACTCATCTGTGTATAGTTACAGTAAGCAAACAACCTGTGTACACTTACCATGAGCAAAAAAACCTCATCTCTGTATAGTTACAGTAAGCAAACAACCTGTGTACACTTACCATGAGCAAAAAAAACTCATCTCTGTATAGTTACAGTAAGCAAACAACCTGTGTACACTTACCATGAGCAAAACAAACTCATCTGTGTATAGTTACAGTAAGCAAACAACCTGTGTACACTTATCATGAGCAAAAAAAACTCATCTCTGTATAGTTACAGTAAGCAAACAACCTGTGTACACTTACCATGAGCAAAAAAAACCTCATCTCTGTATAGTTACAGTAAGCAAAAAACCTGTGTACCCTTACCATGAGCAAAAAAAACTCATCTCTGTATAGTTACACTAAGCAAAAAACCTGTGCACCCTTACCATGAGCAAAAAAACCTCATCTCTGTATAGTTACAGTAAGCAAACAACCTGTGTACACTTACCATGAGCAAAAAAACCTCATCTCTGTATAGTTACAGTAAGCAAACAACCTGTGTACACTTACCATGAGCAAAAAAACCTCATCTCTGTATAGTTACAGTAAGCAAACAACCTGTGTACACTTACCATGAGCAAAAAAAACTCATCTGTGTATAGTTACAGTAAGCAAACAACCTGTGTACACTTACCATGAGCAAAAAAACTCATCTGTGTATAGTTACAGTAAGCAAACAACCTGTGTACACTTACCATGAGCAAAAAAACTCATCTGTGTATAGTTACAGTAAGCAAACAACCTGTGTACACTTACCATGAGCAAAATAAACTCATCTCTGTATAGTAACAGTAAGCAAAAAACCTGTGTACACTTACCATGAGCAAAAAAAACTCATCTCTGTATAGTTAGAGTAAGCAAAAAACCTGTGCACCGTTACAACAAGCATAAAAAGCCTACAATAACCCCCTGGACAAGCAGAAAACTTGTGTACAGTTACAATAAGCACAAAAAGCCTACAATAACCCATTGGACAAGCAGGAAACCTGCGCACAGTTACAAAAAACACAAAAAAACCTACAATAACCCATTGGACAAGCGGAAAACCTGTGCACAGTTACAATAACAGCACATGCCAATGTTTCGCCCTACACAGCATTTACAAGGTTATGAAACGTTTGCATGTTATCTCCAAAACGTGCATATGTTCTAAACGTGATAAGGGGAGAAAAAGAGAATTGAGAAGAAAAATTAAGATTTTGTCCCAGGTCTATTGCAGAGTAGACACATTATACACTTATATTTGCAATACATTTCCATTTGCCTCTTATTAATTTGAAAACTGTTTACTGAAAAGAACGGTGCCTTGTTACAAGAGTAACACGTATGTTGCGGATTCCTGAATATCTGCAGTGGTGACACTCCCAATATCTGCTCTTTATTCTTGTAGTTCATGTTGGGCAGAACCTCGGCCCTATCAGACCCACGTACAGGCAGAGGGCAATTACTTTAAAACATACATTGCTGAACATGCACTAAATTGCCCTATTATTCCGCTGACTAAGACTGGTGATTCTTCTGATAAATTTGCTACCTCACATTTAGGGTTAACCTAATAGATACCTCTAAATTGGGCGTATTATCCGATCCAGGAAATCTTGTTTGATGTCATGGCTCCAAATCACTATACCCCCATTGGGTCTTACTTGCAATCCCAAAAAGAGTTGTCCTCATAAGATTCACTTAGAGAAAAAAATCAAAAAACAGATGAACAATTAGTTCAGAACTTTGTCATTGTAATGCTTAAAAAGATATGCTGTATCCTCCTGATCCCTCACATTCTGTATACATGAACCTATAGTCCCATCAAGCCACTCTATCACATACACTCTCTGGAGCTAGGTACTAAAAACGTGGAGTGGTTCCCTAATCAGATAAGGACTTTAGGTGATCCATGAAGATGTGATATTTCCACATGTAGACAATCACTAATTGCTTGTTTCATCTCTTGGTACGTTCCTCATTGGATCACTATGGCAGGAGTACATTTATATGTTCAGTGATCATCAAACATCACTGTTTGTAATATAGAGAACAATATTTATAGACATTTATATGTCATAAGCCAAAATAAGGTATGTGCTTACCTATTTGTCTGTACCACGTCTCCAAATAGTATAGCAGAAGCTTCAGAAGTGTGATATTTCAATATTGTCCTAATTAGGATGACTGTGTGACAGAAGAAACACAAATCTAAGTCAGTTGCATAGTTCTGACATTTCCTATGCTCAGATATGTAATAGGGTTGCTTAAAGTGAACCTCACAACTCTTAAGGATAGTCCTTACAATATAGCTTACCTTATCGTGTCATTTCCGTCAGCAAATTTGCTTGTGCTTGTTGTTGTAACAACAATCTTCCTTTTCTATTAGACGAGTGCTACTGTTGCCGCTCGGTATGGCACGGCGTGACGTCATCACGTTACCCGCGTCATATCGTCACGGTGCGTGCAATTTCATAGCGTCATCAACGCAGTGTCGTCACCCGCGTCATGTCTTAACTGAAGGGACATCGTGTGTCCATGTAATCTGCCATTCATAAGCCTATTATTGCTAACCAATTGCCATTTTTAAACAAGATAGATGATGCTAAAAAGATGCTTAAATTTTAGTAGGTACTTGGAATAAACCTATCTCCACCCTATGCTGGTAGATTTAGAAAGGGATCATAAGTTCATTCAAACAAAAGCAGCACATTTTGAAATATGAAACATAGATTCATATTGTGGCAATTGTTTGGTAAGAACATTGATGCTATTACCCACTCTCTGCATGACGTGCGGCAATGACCAGTCCAGGGCCCAACCAAACACACATCCTCACATACTGTTTTAATACATAAAATATTTCACATTGTACATTATCCTCACAGTCTGAAATGTAACCCATTTTTAAAGAAAAGATTCCATCTCAGTGTCCTTGTTTAATGCAATAGTAGTGCTGCGTTCCTCCTGCCTGAGGATCTGTTCACGATCCCCAAGTCTCTCGCTTGAGTGGATATGGTTAACTCCAATAAACTTCATTTGTTGTTTGTTATCCATCTGATGGTACTTGCTTGTCCCAGTGTTCCTGAAGGGGTAACCTACTGCCTGTTGTAATGCTCATGTTGAAATTCTCTCTGATGCGGAAACGAAGCTCTCTGAGAGTAGAGCCAACATACATTTTGTTACGTACACAGATAATGATATAAATGAAAGATCTGGATCTGCCATTAATTAAATCCTTGATTTTGATAGACTGTCTGGTGTCACAAATCTTTGGACATTATTTAAGGCATATTTACACATAGATCATACATTTATAGAAACCCTTCATAGGCTTGCCACTTGATACACCTATTTGTGTGTGTTCCACACGTCTAGCCATATAGCTCGGACTCAAAATAGTTTTGAGCGTGGGTGCTCTTGTGTAAACATAATCAGGCTTAGTCCCAATGCATTTGGACAGTACTTCACCTAATTGCAAAATTGACCAACGTTTTTAAAATGTTTGTAAAAGCTAGAACTGAGGGGCCATCCTGATCTTAATGTCTTTCTCAAATGTTTTTGGTTTAGGTTTTAAAAGTAGATCTCTCCTTACTCGGGTAGCCTTCATTTGGCCTTATTAATAAGCATCTTACTATATCCTCTCAGTAGGAATCTGTCCTCTATAACCTTTTTCTCTGATATATAGTCACTTACTTTTTGCCCTCAGGAATTCCCCTTTGGGAATATTATTAATTACACTTTTCTTGTGACAATACAGTGCAATATCGAATTAACCTCAGTCTCTTTTCTAAACGTCGATTGTTCATAATATTGTCTTCAATTGTTATAAACAGATCCAAAAACGTTACCTGTTGTCTACTCATTACAAGAGTAAGTTCAATTCCAAAGCTGTTTTCATTCAAGTAATTGTTAAATTCAATAAGTTAATCTTCAGCCCCATTAACAAAATATCATCTATAAACCTTATCCAGGTGTGCACTTTATTGACTGCATCTGAATGGGACTTGACATGGGTGCACTCAAATTCTCCCATAAATAGGTTGGCCAAGGATGGTGCATGGCACGCACCCATGGGCACACCTTTGATCTGTTTGTATGGAGTCTGATCCAACAAGAAAATGTTATGATGTAGCGTAAATGCAAGGAACTCTTTCAGCATTAGAACTGACCTCATAAATGAGGCTGATTTGTGATTGAAAAAATAATCAATGGTAGCTAAAGCTAATTGATGATCGATCGAGGTATAAAACGCTTTAACATCCATTGTTGCCAAAATAAAATATGCACTCCATTTAATCCCTTTTAGTATCTCAAGAACATGCATTGTGTCCCTCACATAAGATTTTAATTTCAAAACTTCTGGTCTTAACAGGATGTCTATATATTTTGACATATTCTCTTTCAGCCATCCATTGCCACTAACTATTGGTCCGCCATCAGGTAGATCTACATAGCTTTTGTGTACTTTTGGCAGAAAGTAAATTGTGGGTATGTGCTGTGTTTCACAGACCAAGTAGCTTCTTTCCTCATCAGAGATTAATTGTGTTGAATACCATTTATCAAAAATTCCATTGTACTTGCTAATGGTTTTGGTGACAAATTCAAGATACATTTTCTCATAACACCCTGGCTGGGTAAATTGGTTTTCTGCCATTTTAAAATAGTCCCGCCGATTGAGGATGACTATGTTTCACCCTTTCTCTGCCTCTTTGATGATCACATCATCATACTTGCGTAACCGTTGTAATGCAGCTTGTACCTCAATATCTAAGTTACTGCCATAATTACGCCTTCTCATTTATGCATGTCATTAATAACGGCTTGATGCAAAGTATCAATCATTTGAGTTGGTGGTACAAAGCTTGATTTGGGCTTCAATTTAGTTTCTAATATATTAGTGCTTGTGATTTTTAAGTCATCCAGAACTGCCATAGGACCCACATTTGCATTTTCTGATAAATACATTGCTACTGTTGTGTTCTGTACATCCTGAATCGAAAGAACACTAAGTTCTGGCCAAAAATTCTGCCCAGGATCAGCTAATTATTTTACGTGGTGAAGCCGGGATTTGAGACCAGTCTGAAATTTTGTCACTTCACGTCATATTTTATCAGGTCTGATTGGTTCAATGAGTGCATTTCAAGAAGGCTCTCTTTTAAAGAAATTATTTGACAATTACGCAAATCATAGTAAACTACTGGACAAATGTACAAACCATTTAGAAATCGGCTAAGAAATACAATAATAATTGCATTGCAGTGAGGGGCCTGGTGGCAGATCAAGACAAACAAAACGGACTACACTCTAGATGTGCAAGCAAGCTCAGTTGGCAGAATGCTCTTTCACACTGTGATGTCTAGATGTGCAAGCTAGCTCAGTTGGCAGAATGCTCTTTCACACTGTGGTGTGTAGATGTTTAAGCTAGCTCAGTTAGCAGAATTCTCTTTCACGCTGTGGTGTCTAGATGTGCAAGCTAGAACTTTGGTGGTGTGTAGATGTGCAAGTTAGCTCAGTTAGCAGAATGCTCTTTCACACTGTGGTGTCTAGATGTGCAAACTAACTCGGTTAGCAGAATTCTTTTTACAATGTGGTGTCTAGATGTGCAAGCTGGCTCGGGTTGCAGAATGATCTTTCACACTGTGGTGTCTAGATGTGCAAGCTAGCTCAGTTAGCAGAATGCTCTTTCACACGGTGGTGTCTAGATGTGCAAGCTAGCTCAGTTAGCAGAATGCCCTTCAACACTGTGGTGTCTAGATGTGCAAGCAAGCTCGGTTAGCAGAATGCCCTTTAACACTGTGGTGTCTAGATGTGCAAGCAAGCTCGGTTAGCAGAATGTTCATTCACACAGTGGTGTCTAGATGTGCAAGCTAGCTCAGTTGGCAGAATGCTCTTTCACACGGTTGTGTCTAGATGTGCAAGCTAGCTCAGTTAGCTGAATGCTATTTCACACTGTGGTGTCTAGAGGTGCAAGCTAGCTCAGTTGGCAGAATGCTCTTTCACGAAGTGGTGTCTAGAGGTGCAAGCTAGCTCAGTTAGCAGAATGCTCTTTCACATGGTGGTGTCTAGAGGTGCAAGCTAGCTCAGTTAGCAGAATGGTCTTTCACACTGTGGTGTCTAGATGTGCAAGCAAGCTCCATTAGCAGAATGCTCTTTAACACCATGGTGTCTAGATGTGCAAGCTAGCTCGGTAAACAGAATGCTCTTTCACACAGTGGTGTCTAGATGTGCAAGCTAGCTCAGTTGTCAGAATGATCTTTCACACCATGGTGTCTAGATGTGCAAGCTAGCTCGGTTAACAGAATGCCCTTTCACACGGTGGTGTCTAGATGTGCAAGCTAGCTCAGTTGGCAGAATGCTCTTTCACACTGTGGTGTCTAGACGTGCAAGCAAGCTCGGTTTGCGGAATGCTTTTTAACACCATGGTGTCTAGATGTGCAAGCTAGCTCGGTAAGCAGAATGCTCTTTCACGCAGTGGTGTCTAGATGTGCAAGCTAGCTCAGTTGGCAGAATGATCTTTCACACCATGGTGTCTAGATGTGCAAGCTAGCTCGGTTAACAGAATGCTCTTTCATGCTGTGGTGTCTAGATGTGCAAGCTAGCTCAGTTAGCAGAATTCACTTTCACGCTGTGGTGTCTAGATGTGCAAGCTAGAACCTTGGTGGTGTGTAGATGTGCAAGTTAGCTCAGTTAGCAGAATGCTCTTTCACACTGTGGTGTCTAGATGTGCAAACTAGCTCGGTTAGCAGAATTCTTTTTACAATGTGGTGTCTAGATGTGCAAGCTGGCTCGGGTTGCAGAATGATCTTTCACACTGTGGTGTCTAGATGTGCAAGCTAGCTCAGTTAGCAGAATGCTCTTTCACACAGTGGTGTCTAGATGTGCAAGCTAGCTCAGTTAGCAGAATGCCGTTCAACACTGTGGTGTCTAGATGTGCAAGCAAGCTCGGTTAGCAGAATGCCCTTTAACACTGTGGTGTCTAGATGTGCAAGCAAGCTCGGTTAGCAGAATGTTCATTCACACAGTGGTGTCTAGATGTGCAAGCTAGCTCAGTTTGCAGAATGCTCTTTCACACGGTTGTGTCTAGATGTGCAAGCTAGCTCAGTTAGCTGAATGCTATTTCACAAAGTGGTGTCTAGAGGTGCAAGCTAGCTCAGTTAGCAGAATGCTCTTTCACATGGTGGTGTCTAGAGGTGCAAGCTAGCTCAGTTAGCAGAATGGTCTTTCACACTGTGGTGTCTAGATGTGCAAGCAAGCTCCATTAGCAGAATGCTCTTTAACACCATGGTGTCTAGATGTGCAAGCTAGCTCGGTAAACAGAATGCTCTTTCACACAGTGGTGTCTAGATGTGCAAGCTAGCTCAGTTGTCAGAATGATCTTTCACACCATGGTGTCTAGATGTGTAAGCTAGCTCGGTTAACAGAATGCCCTTTCACACTGTGGTGTCTAGACGTGCAAGCAAGCTCGGTTTGCGGAATGCTTTTTAACACTGTGGTGTCTAGATGTGCAAGCTAGCTCGGTTAGCAGAATGCCCTTTCACACGGTGGTGTCTAGATGTGCAAGCAAGCTCCGTTAGCAGAATGCTCTTTAACACCATGGTGTCTAGATGTGCAAGCTAGCTCGGTAAGCAGAATGCTCTTTCACGCAGTGGTGTCTAGATGTGCAAGCTAGCTCAGTTGGCAGAATGATCTTTCACACCATGGTGTCTAGATGTGCAAGCTAGCTCGGTTAACAGAATGCTCTTTCATGCTGTGGTGTCTAGATGTACAAGCTAGCTCAGTTAGCAGAATTCTCTTTCACGCTGTGGTGTCTAGATGTGCAAGCTAGAACCTTGGTGGTGTGTAGATGTGCATGTTAGCTCAGTTAGCAGAATGCTCTTTCACACTGTGGTGTCTAGATGTGCAAACTAGCTCGGTTAGCGGAATTCTTTTTACAATGTGGTGTCTAGATGTGCAAGCTGGCTCGGGTTGCAGAATGATCTTTCACACGGTGGTGTCTAGATGTGCAAGCTAGCTCAGTTAGCAGAATGCCCTTCAACACTGTGGTGTCTAGATGTGCAAGCAAGCTCGGTTAGCAGAATGCCCTTTAACACTGTGGTGTCTAGATGTGCAAGCAAGCTCGGTTAGCAGAATGTTCATTCACACAGTGGTGTCTAGATGTGCAAGCTAGCTCAGTTGGCAGAATGCTCTTTCACACGGTTGTGTCTAGATGTGCAAGCTAGCTCAGTTAGCTGAATGCTATTTCACACTGTGGTGTCTAGAGGTGCAAGCTAGCTCAGTTGGCAGAATGCTGTTTCACAAAGTGGTGTCTAGAGGTGCAAGCTAGCTCAGTTAGCAGAATGCTCTTTCACATGGTGGTGTCTAGAGGTGCAAGCTAGCTCAGTTAGCAGAATGGTCTTTCACACTGTGGTGTCTAGATGTGCAAGCAAGCTCCATTAGCAGTATGCTCTTTAACACCATGGTGTCTAGATGTGCAAGCTAGCTCGGTAAACAGAATGCTCTTTCACACAGTGGTGTCTAGATGTACAAGCTAGCTCAGTTGTCAGAATGATCTTTCACACCATGGTGTCTAGATGTGCAAGCTAGCTCGGTTAACAGAATGCCCTTTCACACGGTGGTGTATAGATGTGCAAGCAAGCTCAGTTGGCAGAATGCTCTTTCACACTGTGGTGTCTAGACGTGCAAGCAAGCTCGGTTTACGGAATGCTTTTTAACACTGTGGTGTCTAGATGTGCAAGCTAGCTCGGTTAGCAGAATGCCCTTTCACACGGTGGTGTCTAGATGTGCAAGCAAGCTCCGTTAGCAGAATGCTGTTTAACACCATGGTGTCTAGATGTGCAAGCTAGCTCGGTAAGCAGAATGCTCTTTCACGCAGTGGTGTCTAGATGTGCAAGCTTGCTCAGTTGGCAGAATGATCTTTCACACCATGGTGTCTAGATGTGCAAGCTAGCTTGGTTAACAGAATGCTCTTTCATGCTATGGTGTCTAGATGTACAAGCTAGCTCAGTTAGCAGAATTCTCTTTCACGCTGTGGTGTCTAGATGTGCAAGCTAGAACCTTGGTGGTGTGTAGATGTGCAAGTTAGCTCAGTTAGCAGAATGCTCTTTCACACTGTGGTGTCTAGATGTGCAAACTAGCTCGGTTAGCGGAATTCTTTTTACAATGTGGTGTCTAGATGTGCAAGCTGGCTCGGGTTGCAGAATGATCTTTCACACTGTGGTGTCTAGATGTGCAAGCTAGCTCAGTTAGCAGAATGCTCTTTCACACGGTGGTGTCTAGATGTGCAAGCTAGCTCAGTTAGCAGAATGCCCTTCAACACTGTGGTGTCTAGATGTGCAAGCAAGCCCGGTTAGCAGAATGTTCATTCACACAGTGGTGTCTAGATGTGCAAGCTAGCTCAGTTGGCAGAATGCTCTTTCACACGGTTGTGTCTAGATGTGCAAGCTAGCTCAGTTAGCTGAATGCTATTTCACACTGTGGTGTCTAGAGGTGCACGCTAGCTCAGTTGGCAGAATGCTGTTTCACAAAGTGGTGTCTAGAGGTGCAAGCTAGCTCAGTTAGCAGAATGCTCTTTCACATGGTGGTGTCTAGAGGTGCAAGCTAGCTCAGTTAGCAGAATGGTCTTTCACACTGTGGTGTCTAGATGTGCAAGCAAGCTCCATTAGCAGAATGCTCTTTAACACCATGGTGTCTAGATGTGCAAGCTAGCTCGGTAAACAGAATGCTCTTTCACACAGTGGTGTCTAGATGTGCAAGCTAGCTCAGTTGTCAGAATGATCTTTCACACCATGGTGTCTAGATGTGCAAGCTAGCTCGGTTAACAGAATGCCCTTTCACACGGTGGTGTCTAGATGTGCAAGCTAGCTCAGTTGCCAGAATGCTCTTTCACACTGTGGTGTCTAGACGTGCAAGCAAGCTCGGTTTGCGGAATGCTTTTTAACACCATGGTGTCTAGATGTGCAAGCTAGCTCGGTAAGCAGAATGCTCTTTCACGCAGTGGTGTCTAGATGTGCAAGCTAGCTCAGTTGGCAGAATGATCTTTCACACCATGGTGTCTAGATGTGCAAGCTAGCTCGGTTAACAGAATGCTCTTTCATGCTGTGGTGTCTAGATGTGCAAGCTAGCTCAGTTAGCAGAATTCACTTTCACGCTGTGGTGTCTAGATGTGCAAGCTAGAACCTTGGTGGTGTGTAGATGTGCAAGTTAGCTCAGTTAGCAGAATGCTCTTTCACACTGTGGTGTCTAGATGTGCAAACTAGCTCGGTTAGCAGAATTCTTTTTACAATGTGGTGTCTAGATGTGCAAGCCGGCTCGGGTTGCAGAATGATCTTTCACACTGTGGTGTCTAGATGTGCAAGCTAGCTCAGTTAGCAGAATGCTCTTTCACACAGTGGTGTCTAGATGTGCAAGCTAGCTCAGTTAGCAGAATGCCCTTCAACACTGTGGTGTCTAGATGTGCAAGCAAGCTCGGTTAGCAGAATGCCCTTTAACACTGTGGTGTCTAGATGTGCAAGCAAGCTCGGTTAGCAGAATGTTCATTCACACAGTGGTGTCTAGATGTGCAAGCTAGCTCAGTTTGCAGAATGCTCTTTCACACGGTTGTGTCTAGATGTGCAAGCTAGCTCAGTTAGCTGAATGCTATTTCACAAAGTGGTGTCTAGAGGTGCAAGCTAGCTCAGTTAGCAGAATGCTCTTTCACATGGTGGTGTCTAGAGGTGCAAGCTAGCTCAGTTAGCAGAATGGTCTTTCACACTGTGGTGTCTAGATGTGCAAGCAAGCTCCATTAGCAGAATGCTCTTTAACACCATGGTGTCTAGATGTGCAAGCTAGCTCGGTAAACAGAATGCTCTTTCACACAGTGGTGTCTAGATGTGCAAGCTAGCTCAGTTGTCAGAATGATCTTTCACACCATGGTGTCTAGATGTGCAAGCTAGCTCGGTTAACAGAATGCCCTTTCACACGGTGGTGTCTAGATGTGCAAGCTAGCTCAGTTGGCAGAATGCTCTTTCACACTGTGGTGTCTAGACGTGCAAGCAAGCTCGGTTTGCGGAATGCTTTTTAACACTGTGGTGTCTAGATGTGCAAGCTAGCTCGGTTAGCAGAATGCCCTTTCACACGGTGGTGTCTAGATGTGCAAGCAAGCTCCGTTAGCAGAATGCTCTTTAACACCATGGTGTCTAGATGTGCAAGCTAGCTCGGTAAGCAGAATGCTCTTTCACGCAGTGGTGTCTAGATGTGCAAGCTAGCTCAGTTGGCAGAATGATCTTTCACACCATGGTGTCTAGATGTGCAAGCTAGCTCGGTTAACAGAATGCTCTTTCATGCTGTGGTGTCTAGATGTACAAGCTAGCTCAGTTAGCAGCATTCTCTTTCACGCTGTGGTGTCTAGATGTGCAAGCTAGAACCTTGGTGGTGTGTAGATGTGCAAGTTAGCTCAGTTAGCAGAATGCTCTTTCACACTGTGGTGTCTAGATGTGCAAACTAGCTCGGTTAGCGGAATTCTTTTTACAATGTGGTGTCTAGATGTGCAAGCTGGCTCGGGTTGCAGAATGATCTTTCACACTGTGGTGTCTAGATGTGCAAGCTAGCTCAGTTAGCAGAATGCTCTTTCACACGGTGGTGTCTAGATGTGCAAGCTAGCTCAGTTAGCAGAATGCCCTTCAACACTGTGGTGTCTAGATGTGCAAGCAAGCTCGGTTAGCAGAATGCCCTTTAACACTGTGGTGTCTAGATGTGCAAGCAAGCTCGGTTAGCAGAATGTTCATTCACACAGTGGTGTCTAGATGTGCAAGCTAGCTCAGTTGGCAGAATGCTCTTTCACACGGTTGTGTCTAGATGTGCAAGCTAGCTCAGTTAGCTGAATGCTATTTCACACTGTGGTGTCTAGAGGTGCAAGCTAGCTCAGTTGGCAGAATGCTGTTTCACAAAGTGGTGTCTAGAGGTGCAAGCTAGCTCAGTTAGCAGAATGCTCTTTCACATGGTGGTGTCTAGAGGTGCAAGCTAGCTCAGTTAGCAGAATGGTCTTTCACACTGTGGTGTCTAGATGTGCAAGCAAGCTCCATTAGCAGTATGCTCTTTAACACCATGGTGTCTAGATGTGCAAGCTAGCTCGGTAAACAGAATGCTCTTTCACACAGTGGTGTCTAGATGTGCAAGCTAGCTCAGTTGTCAGAATGATCTTTCACACCATGGTGTCTAGATGTGCAAGCTAGCTCGGTTAACAGAATGCCCTTTCACACGGTGGTGTATAGATGTGCAAGCAAGCTCAGTTGGCAGAATGCTCTTTCACACTGTGGTGTCTAGACGTGCAAGCAAGCTCGGTTTACGGAATGCTTTTTAACACTGTGGTGTCTAGATGTGCAAGCTAGCTCGGTTAGCAGAATGCCCTTTCACACGGTGGTGTCTAGATGTGCAAGCAAGCTCCGTTAGCAGAATGCTGTTTAACACCATGGTGTCTAGATGTGCAAGCTAGCTCGGTAAGCAGAATGCTCTTTCACGCAGTGGTGTCTAGATGTGCAAGCTAGCTCAGTTGGCAGAATGATCTTTCACACCATGGTGTCTAGATGTGCAAGCTAGCTCGGTTAACAGAATGCTCTTTCATGCTGTGGTGTCTAGATGTACAAGCTAGCTCAGTTAGCAGAATTCTCTTTCACGCTGTGGTGTCTAGATGTGCAAGCTAGAACCTTGGTGGTGTGTAGATGTGCAAGTTAGCTCAGTTAGCAGAATGCTCTTTCACACTGTGGTGTCTAGATGTGCAAACTAGCTCGGTTAGCGGAATTCTTTTTACAATGTGGTGTCTAGATGTGCAAGCTGGCTCGGGTTGCAGAATGATCTTTCACACTGTGGTGTCTAGATGTGCAAGCTAGCTCAGTTAGCAGAATGCTCTTTCACACGGTGGTGTCTAGATGTGCAAGCTAGCTCAGTTAGCAGAATGCCCTTCAACACTGTGGTGTCTAGATGTGCAAGCAAGCCCGGTTAGCAGAATGTTCATTCACACAGTGGTGTCTAGATGTGCAAGCTAGCTCAGTTGGCAGAATGCTCTTTCACACGGTTGTGTCTAGATGTGCAAGCTAGCTCAGTTAGCTGAATGCTATTTCACACTGTGGTGTCTAGAGGTGCAAGCTAGCTCAGTTGGCAGAATGCTGTTTCACAAAGTGGTGTCTAGAGGTGCAAGCTAGCTCAGTTAGCAGAATGCTCTTTCACATGGTGGTGTCTAGAGGTGCAAGCTAGCTCAGTTAGCAGAATGGTCTTTCACACTGTGGTGTCTAGATGTGCAAGCAAGCTCCATTAGCAGTATGCTCTTTAACACCATGGTGTCTAGATGTGCAAGCTAGCTCGGTAAACAGAATGCTCTTTCACACAGTGGTGTCTAGATGTGCAAGCTAGCTCAATTGTCAGAATGATCTTTCACACCATGGTGTCTAGATGCGCAAGCTAGCTCGGTTAACAGAATGCCCTTTCACACGGTGGTGTCTAGATGTGCAAGCTAGCTCAGTTGGCAGAATGCTCTTTCACACTGTGGTGTCTAGACGTGCAAGCAAGCTCGGTTTGCGGAATGCTTTTTAACACTGTGGTGTCTAGATGTGCAAGCTAGCTCGGTTAGCAGAATGCCCTTTCACACGGTGGTGTCTAGATGTGCAAGCAAGCTCCGTTAGCAGAATGCTCTTTAACACCATGGTGTCTAGATGTGCAAGCTAGCTCGGTAAGCAGAATGCTCTTTCACGCAGTGGTGTCTAGATGTGCAAGCTAGCTCAGTTGGCAGAATGATCTTTCACACCATGGTGTCTAGATGTGCAAGCTAGCTCGGTTAACAGAATGCTCTTTCATGCTGTGGTGTCTAGATGTACAAGCTAGCTCAGTTAGCAGAATTCTCTTTCACGCTGTGGTGTCTAGATGTGCAAGCTAGAACCTTGGTGGTGTGTAGATGTGCAAGTTAGCTCAGTTAGCAGAATGCTCTTTCACACTGTGGTGTCTAGATGTGCAAACTAGCTCGGTTAGCGGAATTCTTTTTACAATGTGGTGTCTAGATGTGCAAGCTGGCTCGGGTTGCAGAATGATCTTTCACACTGTGGTGTCTAGATGTGCAAGCTAGCTCAGTTAGCAGAATGCTCTTTCACACGGTGGTGTCTAGATGTGCAAGCTAGCTCAGTTAGCAGAATGCCCTTCAACACTGTGGTGTCTAGATGTGCAAGCAAGCTCGGTTAGCAGAATGCCCTTTAACACTCTGGTGTCTAGATGTGCAAGCAAGCTCGGTTAGCAGAATGTTCATTCACACAGTGGTGTCTAGATGTGCAAGCTAGCTCAGTTGGCAGAATGCTCTTTCACACGGCTGTGTCTAGATGTGCAAGCTAGCTCAGTTAGCTGAATGCTATTTCACACTGTGGTGTCTAGAGGTGCAAGCTAGCTCAGTTGGCAGAATGCTGTTTCACAAAGTGGTGTCTAGAGGTGCAAGCTAGCTCAGTTAGCAGAATGCTCTTTCACATGGTGGTGTCTAGAGGTGCAAGCTAGCTCAGTTAGCAGAATGGTCTTTCACACTGTGGTGTTTAGATGTGCAAGCAAGCTCCATTAGCAGTATGCTCTTTAACACCATGGTGTCTAGATGTGCAAGCTAGCTCGGTAAACAGAATGCTCTTTCACACAGTGGTGTCTAGATGTGCAAGCTAGCTCAGTTGTCAGAATGATCTTTCACACCATGGTGTCTAGATGTGCAAGCTAGCTCGGTTAACAGAATGCCCTTTCACACAGTGGTGTCTAGATGTGCAAGCTAGCTCAGTTGGCAGAATGCTCTTTCACACTGTGGTGTCTAGACGTGCAAGCAAGCTCGGTTTGCGGAATGCTTTTTAACACTGTGGTGTCTAGATGTGCAAGCTAGCTCGGTTAGCAGAATGCCCTTTCACACGGTGGTGTCTAGATGTGCAAGCAAGCTCCGTTAGCAGAATGCTCTTTAACACCATGGTGTCTAGATGTGCAAGCTAGCTCGGTAAGCAGAATGCTCTTTCACGCAGTGGTGTCTAGATGTGCAAGCTAGCTCGGTTAACAGAATGCCCTTTCACACGGTGGTGTCTAGATGTGCAAGCTAGCTCAGTTGGCAGAATGCTCTTTCACACTGTGGTGTCTAGACGTGCAAGCAAGCTCGATTTGCGGAATGCTCGTTAACACAGTGGTGTCTAGATGTGCAAGCTAGCTCGGTTAGCAGAATGCCCCTTCACACGGTGGTGTCTAGATGTGCAAGCTAGCTCAGTTAGCAGAATGCTCTTTCACACAGTGGTGTCTAGATGTGCAAGCTAGCTCGGTTGGCAGAATGCTCTTTCACGCTGTGGTGTCTAGATGTGCAAGCAAGCTCAGTTAGCAGACTGCTCTTTCACGCTGTGGTGTCTAGATGTGCAAGCAAGCTCAGTTAGCTGAATGCTCTTTCACACTGTGGTGTCTTGGTGTGCAAGGTAGCTCAGTTGTCAGAATGCTCTTTCACAATGTGGTGTCTAGATGTGCAAGCAAGCTCAGTTAGCAGAATGCCCTTTAACACTGTGGTGTCTAGATGTGAAAGCAAGCTCGGTTAGCAGACTGTTCTTTCACACAGTGGTATCTAGATGTGCAAGCTAGCTCAGTTGGCAGAATGCTCTTTCACACGGTTGTATCTAGATGTGCAAGCTAGCTCAGTTAGCTGAATGCTCTTTCACACTGTGGTGTCTAGAAGTGCAAGCTAGCTCAGTTGGCAGAATGCTCTTTCACACAGTGGTGTCTAGAGGTGCAAGCTAGCTCAGTTAGCAGAATGCTCTTTCACACGGTGGTGTCTAGAGGTGCAAGCTAGCTCACTTAGCAGAATGCTCTTTCACACTGTGGTGTCTAGATGTGCAAGCTAGTTCGGTTAGCAGAATGGTCTTTCACACAGTGGTGTCTAGATGTACAAGCTAGCTCAGATGGCAGAATTATCTTTCACACCATGGTGTCTAGATGTGCAAGCTAGCTCGGTTAACAGAATGCCCTTTCACACGGTGGTGTCTAGATGTGCAAGCTAGCTCAGTTGGCAGAAAGCTCTTTCACACTGTGGTGTCTAGATGTGCAAGCTAGCTCATTTAGCAGAATGCTCTTTCACACTGTGGTGTCTAGATGTGCAAGCAAGCTCAGTTAGCAGAATGCCCTTTAACACTGTGGTGTCTAGATGTGCATGCAAGCTCGGTTAGCAGAATGTTCTTTCACACAGTGGTGTCTAGATGTGCAAGCTAGCTCAGTTGGCAGAATGTTCTTTCACACAGTGGTGTCTAGATATGCAAGCAAGATCGGTTTGCAGAATGCTCTTTAACACCATGATGTCTAGATGTGCAAGCTAGCTCGGTTAACAGAATGCCCTTTCACACGGTGGTGTCTAGATGTGCAAGCTAGCTCAGTTGGCAGAATGCTCTTTCACACTGTGGTGTCTAGATGTGCAAGCAAGCTCGGTTTGCAGAATGCTCTTTAACACCGTGGTGTCTAGATGTGCAAGCTAGCTCGGTTAGCAGAATGCCCTTTCACACGGTGGTGTCTAGAGGTGCAAGCTAGCTCAGTTAGCAGAATGCTCTTTCACACGGTGGTGTCTAGATGTGCAAGCTAGCTCAGTTAGCAGTATGCTTTCACACAGTGGTGTCTAGATGTGCAAGCTAGCTCAGTTGGCAGAATGCTCTTTCACACGGTTGTGTCTAGATGTTCAAGCTAGCTCAGTTAGCTGAATGCTCTTTCACACTGTGGTGTCTAGATGTGCAAGCTAGCTCAGTTAACAGAATGCCCTTCCACACGGTGGTGTCTAGATGTGCAAGCAAGCTCAGTTTGCAGAATGCTCTTTAACACTGTGGTGTCTAGATGTGCAAGCTAGCTCGGTTAGCAGAATGCCCTTTCACACGGTGGTGTCTAGAAGTGCAAGCTAGCTCAGTTAGCAGAATGCTCTTTCACACGGTGGTGTCTAGATGTGCAAGTTAGCTCAGTTAGCAGAATGCTTTCACACAGTGGTGTCTAGATGTGCAAGCTAGCTCAGTTAGCAGAATGCTCTTTAACACCATGGTGTCTAGATGTGCAAGCTAGTTCGGTTAGCAGAATGCTCTTTCACACAGTGGTGTCTAGATGTGCAAGCTAGCTCAGTTGGCAGAATGCTCTTTCACACTGTGGTGTCTAGACGTGCAAGCAAGCTCGGTTTGCGGAATGCTTTTTAACACCATGGTGTCTAGATGTGCAAGCTAGCTCGGTAAGCAGAATGCTCTTTCACGCAGTGGTGTCTAGATGTGCAAGCTAGCCCAGTTGGCAGAATGATCTTTCACACCATGGTGTCTAGATGTGCAAGCTAGCTCGGTTAACAGAATGCTCTTTCATGCTGTGGTGTCTAGATGTGCAAGCTAGCTCAGTTAGCAGAATTCACTTTCACGCTGTGGTGTCTAGATGTGCAAGCTAGAACCTTGGTGGTGTGTAGATGTGCAAGTTAGCTCAGTTAGCAGAATGCTCTTTCACACTGTGGTGTCTAGATGTGCAAACTAGCTCGGTTAGCAGAATTCTTTTTACAATGTGGTGTCTAGATGTGCAAGCTGGCTCGGGTTGCAGAATGATCTTTCACACTGTGGTGTCTAGATGTGCAAGCTAGCTCAGTTAGCAGAATGCTCTTTCACACAGTGGTGTCTAGATGTGCAAGCTAGCTCAGTTAGCAGAATGCCCTTCAACACTGTGGTGTCTAGATGTGCAAGCAAGCTCGGTTAGCAGAAGGCCCTTTAACACTGTGGTGTCTAGATGTGCAAGCAAGCTCGGTTAGCAGAATGTTCATTCACACAGTGGTGTCTAGATGTGCAAGCTAGCTCAGTTTGCAGAATGCTCTTTCACACGGTTGTGTCTAGATGTGCAAGCTAGCTCAGTTAGCTGAATGCTATTTCACAAAGTGGTGTCTAGAGGTGCAAGCTAGCTCAGTTAGCAGAATGCTCTTTCACATGGTGGTGTCTAGAGGTGCAAGCTAGCTCAGTTAGCAGAATGGTCTTTCACACTGTGGTGTCTAGATGTGCAAGCAAGCTCCATTAGCAGAATGCTCTTTAACACCATGGTGTCTAGATGTGCAAGCTAGCTCGGTAAACAGAATGCTCTTTCACACAGTGGTGTCTAGATGTGCAAGCTAGCTCAGTTGTCAGAATGATCTTTCACACCATGGTGTCTAGATGTGCAAGCTAGCTCGGTTAACAGAATGCCCTTTCACACGGTGGTGTCTAGATGTGCAAGCTAGCTCAGTTGGCAGAATGCTCTTTCACACTGTGGTGTCTAGACGTGCAAGCAAGCTCGGTTTGCGGAATGCTTTTTAACACTGTGGTGTCTAGATGTGCAAGCTAGCTCGGTTAGCAGAATGCCCTTTCACACGGTGGTGTCTAGATGTGCAAGCAAGCTCCGTTAGCAGAATGCTGTTTAACACCATGGTGTCTAGATGTGCAAGCTAGCTCGGTAAGCAGAATGCTCTTTCACGCAGTGGTGTCTAGATGTGCAAGCTAGCTCAGTTGGCAGAATGATCTTTCACACCATGGTGTCTAGATGTGCAAGCTAGCTCGGTTAACAGAATGCTCTTTCATGCTGTGGTGTCTAGATGTACAAGCTAGCTCAGTTAGCAGAATTCTCTTTCACGCTGTGGTGTCTAGATGTGCAAGCTAGAACCTTGGTGGTGTGTAGATGTGCAAGTTAGCTCAGTTAGCAGAATGCTCTTTCACACTGTGGTGTCTAGATGTGCAAACTAGCTCGGTTAGCGGAATTCTTTTTACAATGTGGTGTCTAGATGTGCAAGCTGGCTCGGGTTGCAGAATGATCTTTCACACTGTGGTGTCTAGATGTGCAAGCTAGCTCAGTTAGCAGAATGCTCTTTCACACGGTGGTGTCTAGATGTGCAAGCTAGCTCAGTTAGCAGAATGCCCTTCAACACTGTGGTGTCTAGATGTGCAAGCAAGCTCGGTTAGCAGAATGCCCTTTAACACTGTGGTGTCTAGATGTGCAAGCAAGCTCGGTTAGCAGAATGTTCATTCACACAGTGGTGTCTAGATGTGCAAGCTAGCTCAGTTGGCAGAATGCTCTTTCACACGGTTGTGTCTAGATGTGCAAGCTAGCTCAGTTAGCTGAATGCTATTTCACACTGTGGTGTCTAGAGGTGCAAGCTAGCTCAGTTGGCAGAATGCTGTTTCACAAAGTGGTGTCTAGAGGTGCAAGCTAGCTCAGTTAGCAGAATGCTCTTTCACATGGTGGTGTCTAGAGGTGCAAGCTAGCTCAGTTAGCAGAATGGTCTTTCACACTGTGGTGTCTAGATGTGCAAGCAAGCTCCATTAGCAGTATGCTCTTTAACACCATGGTGTCTAGATGTGCAAGCTAGCTCGGTAAACAGAATGCTCTTTCACACAGTGGTGTCTAGATGTGCAAGCTAGCTCAGTTGTCAGAATGATCTTTCACACCATGGTGTCTAGATGTGCAAGCTAGCTCGGTTAACAGAATGCCCTTTCACACGGTGGTGTATAGATGTGCAAGCAAGCTCAGTTGGCAGAATGCTCTTTCACACTGTGGTGTCTAGACGTGCAAGCAAGCTCGGTTTACGGAATGCTTTTTAACACTGTGGTGTCTAGATGTGCAAGCTAGCTCGGTTAGCAGAATGCCCTTTCACACGGTGGTGTCTAGATGTGCAAGCAAGCTCCGTTAGCAGAATGCTGTTTAACACCATGGTTTCTAGATGTGCACGCTAGCTCGGTAAGCAGAATGCTCTTTCACGCAGTGGTGTCTAGATGTGCAAGCTAGCTCAGTTGGCAGAATGATCTTTCACACCATGGTGTCTAGATGTGCAAGCTAGCTCGGTTAACAGAATGCTCTTTCATGCTGTGGTGTCTAGATGTACAAGCTAGCTCAGTTAGCAGAATTCTCTTTCACGCTGTGGTGTCTAGATGTGCAAGCTAGAACCTTGGTGGTGTGTAGATGTGCAAGTTAGCTCAGTTAGCAGAATGCTCTTTCACACTGTGGTGTCTAGATGTGCAAACTAGCTCGGTTAGCGGAATTCTTTTTACAATGTGGTGTCTAGATGTGCAAGCTGGCTCGGGTTGCAGAATGATCTTTCACACTGTGGTGTCTAGATGTGCAAGCTAGCTCAGTTAGCAGAATGCTCTTTCACACGGTGGTGTCTAGATGTGCAAGCTAGCTCAGTTAGCAGAATGCCCTTCAACACTGTGGTGTCTAGATGTGCAAGCAAGCCCGGTTAGCAGAATGTTCATTCACACAGTGGTGTCTAGATGTGCAAGCTAGCTCAGTTGCCAGAATGCTCTTTCACACGGTTGTGTCTAGATGTGCAAGCTAGCTCAGTTAGCTGAATGCTATTTCACACTGTGGTGTCTAGAGGTGCAAGCTAGCTCAGTTGGCAGAATGCTGTTTCACAAAGTGGTGTCTAGAGGTGCAAGCTAGCTCAGTTAGCAGAATGCTCTTTCACATGGTGGTGTCTAGAGGTGCAAGCTAGCTCAGTTAGCAGAATGGTCTTTCACACTGTGGTGTCTAGATGTGCAAGCAAGCTCCATTAGCAGTATGCTCTTTAACACCATGGTGTCTAGATGTGCAAGCTAGCTCGGTAAACAGAATGCTCTTTCACACAGTGGTGTCTAGATGTGCAAGCTAGCTCAATTGTCAGAATGATCTTTCACACCATGGTGTCTAGATGCGCAAGCTAGCTCGGTTAACAGAATGCCCTTTCACACGGTGGTGTCTAGATGTGCAAGCTAGCTCAGTTGGCAGAATGCTCTTTCACACTGTGGTGTCTAGACGTGCAAGCAAGCTCGGTTTGCGGAATGCTTTTTAACACTGTGGTGTCTAGATGTGCAAGCTAGCTCGGTTAGCAGAATGCCCTTTCACACGGTGGTGTCTAGATGTGCAAGCAAGCTCCGTTAGCAGAATGCTCTTTAACACCATGGTGTCTAGATGTGCAAGCTAGCTCGGTAAGCAGAATGCTCTTTCACGCAGTGGTGTCTAGATGTGCAAGCTAGCTCAGTTGGCAGAATGATCTTTCACACCATGGTGTCTAGATGTGCAAGCTAGCTCGGTTAACAGAATGCTCTTTCATGCTGTGGTGTCTAGATGTACAAGCTAGCTCAGTTAGCAGAATTCTCTTTCACGCTGTGGTGTCTAGATGTGCAAGCTAGAACCTTGGTGGTGTGTAGATGTGCAAGTTAGCTCAGTTAGCAGAATGCTCTTTCACACTGTGGTGTCTAGATGTGCAAACTAGCTCGGTTAGCGGAATTCTTTTTACAATGTGGTGTCTAGATGTGCAAGCTGGCTCGGGTTGCAGAATGATCTTTCACACTGTGGTGTCTAGATGTGCAAGCTAGCTCAGTTAGCAGAATGCTCTTTCACACGGTGGTGTCTAGATGTGCAAGCTAGCTCAGTTAGCAGAATGCCCTTCAACACTGTGGTGTCTAGATGTGCAAGCAAGCTCGGTTAGCAGAATGCCCTTTAACACTGTGGTGTCTAGATGTGCAAGCAAGCTCGGTTAGCAGAATGTTCATTCACACAGTGGTGTCTAGATGTGCAAGCTTGCTCAGTTGGCAGAATGCTCTTTCACACGGCTGTGTCTAGATGTGCAAGCTAGCTCAGTTAGCTGAATGCTATTTCACACTGTGGTGTCTAGAGGTGCAAGCTAGCTCAGTTGGCAGAATGCTGTTTCACAAAGTGGTGTCTAGAGGTGCAAGCTAGCTCAGTTAGCAGAATGCTCTTTCACATGGTGGTGTCTAGAGGTGCAAGCTAGCTCAGTTAGCAGAATGGTCTTTCACACTGTGGTGTCTAGATGTGCAAGCAAGCTCCATTAGCAGTATGCTCTTTAACACCATGGTGTCTAGATGTGCAAGCTAGCTCGGTAAACAGAATGCTCTTTCACACAGTGGTGTCTAGATGTGCAAGCTAGCTCAGTTGTCAGAATGATCTTTCACACCATGGTGTCTAGATGTGCAAGCTAGCTCGGTTAACAGAATGCCCTTTCACACTGTGGTGTCTAGACGTGCAAGCAAGCTCGGTTTGCGGAATGCTTTTTAACACTGTGGTGTCTAGATGTGCAAGCTAGCTCGGTTAGCAGAATGCCCTTTCACACGGTGGTGTCTAGATGTGCAAGCAAGCTCCGTTAGCAGAATGCTCTTTAACACCATGGTGTCTAGATGTGCAAGCTAGCTCGGTAAGCAGAATGCTCTTTCACGCAGTGGTGTCTAGATGTGCAAGCTAGCTCGGTTAACAGAATGCTCTTTCACACGGTGGTGTCTAGATGTGCAAGCTAGCTCAGTTGGCAGAATGCTCTTTCACACTGTGGTGTCTAGACGTGCAAGCAAGCTCGATTTGCGGAATGCTCGTTAACACAGTGGTGTCTAGATGTGCAAGCTAGCTCGGTTAGCAGAATGCCCCTTCACACGGTGGTGTCTAGATGTGCAAGCTAGCTCAGTTAGCAGAATGCTCTTTCACACAGTGGTGTCTAGATGTGCAAGCTAGCTCGGTTGGCAGAATGCTCTTTCACGCTGTGGTGTCTAGATGTGCAAGCAAGCTCAGTTAGCAGACTGCTCTTTCACGCTGTGGTGTCTAGATGTGCAAGCAAGCTCAGTTAGCTGAATGCTCTTTCACACTGTGGTGTCTTGGTGTGCAAGGTAGCTCAGTTGTCAGAATGCTCTTTCACACTGTGGTGTCTAGATGTGCAAGCAAGCTCAGTTAGCAGAATTCCCTTTAACACTGTGGTGTCTAGATGTGAAAGCAAGCTCGGTTAGCAGACTGTTCTTTCACACAGTGGTATCTAGATGTGCAAGCTAGCTCAGTTGGCAGAATGCTCTTTCACACGGTTGTATCTAGATGTGCAAGCTAGCTCAGTTAGCTGAATGCTCTTTCACACTGTGGTGTCTAGAAGTGCAAGCTAGCTCAGTTGGCAGAATGCTCTTTCACACAGTGGTGTCTAGAGGTGCAAGCTAGCTCAGTTAGCAGAATGCTCTTTCACACGGTGGTGTCTAGAGGTGCAAGCTAGCTCACTTAGCAGAATGCTCTTTCACACTGTGGTGTCTAGATGTGCAAGCTAGTTCGGTTAGCAGAATGGTCTTTCACACAGTGGTGTCTAGATGTACAAGCTAGCTCAGATGGCAGAATTATCTTTCACACCATGGTGTCTAGATGTGCAAGCTAGGTCGGTTAACAGAATGCCCTTTCACACGGTGGTGTCTAGATGTGCAAGCTAGCTCAGTTGGCAGAAAGCTCTTTCACACTGTGGTGTCTAGATGTGCAAGCTAGCTCATTTAGCAGAATGCTCTTTCACACTGTGGTGTCTAGATGTGCAAGCAAGCTCAGTTAGCAGAATGCCCTTTAACACTGTGGTGTCTAGATGTGCATGCAAGCTCGGTTAGCAGAATGTTCTTTCACACAGTGGTGTCTAGATGTGCAAGCTAGCTCAGTTGGCAGAATGTTCTTTCACACAGTGGTGTCTAGATATGCAAGCAAGATCGGTTTGCAGAATGCTCTTTAACACCATGATGTCTAGATGTGCAAGCTAGCTCGGTTAACAGAATTCCCTTTCACACGGTGGTGTCTAGATGTGCAAGCTAGCTCAGTTGGCAGAATGCTCTTTCACACTGTGGTGTCTAGATGTGCAAGCAAGCTCGGTTTGCAGAATGCTCTTTAACACCGTGGTGTCTAGATGTGCAAGCTAGCTCGGTTAGCAGAATGCCCTTTCACACGGTGGTGTCTAGAGGTGCAAGCTAGCTCAGTTAGCAGGATGCTCTTTCACACGGTGGTGTCTAGATGTGCAAGCTAGCTCAGTTAGCAGTATGCTTTCACACAGTGGTGTCTAGATGTGCAAGCTAGCTCAGTTGGCAGAATGCTCTTTCACACGGTTGTGTCTAGATGTGCAAGCTAGCTCAGTTAGCTGAATGCTCTTTCACACTGTGGTGTCTAGATGTGCAAGCTAGCTCAGTTAACAGAATGCCCTTCCACACGGTGGTGTCTAGATGTGCAAGCAAGCTCAGTTTGCAGAATGCTCTTTAACACTGTGGTGTCTAGATGTGCAAGCTAGCTCGGTTAGCAGAATGCCCTTTCACACGGTGGTGTCTAGAAGTGCAAGCTAGCTCAGTTAGCAGAATGCTCTTTCACACGGTGGTGTCTAGATGTGCAAGTTAGCTCAGTTAGCAGAATGCTTTCACACAGTGGTGTCTAGATGTGCAAGCTAGCTCAGTTAGCAGAATGCTCTTTAACACCATGGTGTCTAGATGTGCAAGCTAGTTCGGTTAGCAGAATGCTCTTTCACACAGTGGTGTCTAGATGTGCAAGCTAGCTCAGTTGGCAGAATGATCTTTCACACCAAGATGTCTAGATGTGCAAGAGAGCTCGGTTAACAGAATGCCTTTTCACACGGAGGTGTCTAGATGTGCAAGCTAGCTCAGTTGGCAGAATGCTCTTTCACACTGTGGTGTCTAGATGTGCAAGCAAGCTCGGTTTGCAGAATGCTCTTTAACACTGTGGTGTCTAGATGTGCAAGCTAGCTCGGTTAGCAGAATGCCCTTTCACACGGTGGTGTCTAGAAGTGCAAGCTAGCTCAGTTAGCAGAATGCTCTTTCACACGGTGGTGTCTAGATGTGCAAGCTAGCTCAGTTAGCAGAATGCTTTCACACAGTGGTGTCTAGATGTGCAAGCTAGCTCAGTTGGCAGAATGCTCTTTCACACTATGGTGTCTAGATGTGCACACTAGTTTAGTTGGCAGAATACTCTTTCATGCTGTGGTGTGGAGATGTGCAAGCAAGCTCAGTTAGCTGAATGCTCTTTCACACTGTGGTGTCTTGATGTGCAAGCTAGCTCAGTTAGCTGAATGCTCTTTCACACGGTCGTGTCTAGATGTGCAAGCTAGCTCAGTTAGCAGAATGCTCTTTCACACTGTGGTGTCTAGATGTGCAAGCTAGTTCGGTTAGCAGAATGGTCTTTCACACAGTGGTGTCTAGATGTACAAGCTAGCTCAGATGGCAGAATTATCTTTCACACCATGGTGTCTAGATGTGCAAGCTAGGTCGGTTAACAGAATGCCCTTTCACACGGTGGTGTCTAGATGTGCAAGCTAGCTCAGTTGGCAGAAAGCTCTTTCACACTGTGGTGTCTAGATGTGCAAGCTAGCTCATTTAGCAGAATGCTCTTTCACACTGTGGTGTCTAGATGTGCAAGCAAGCTCAGTTAGCAGAATGCCCTTTAACACTGTGGTGTCTAGATGTGCATGCAAGCTCGGTTAGCAGAATGTTCTTTCACACAGTGGTGTCTAGATGTGCAAGCTAGCTCAGTTGGCAGAATGTTCTTTCACACAGTGGTGTCTAGATATGCAAGCAAGATCGGTTTGCAGAATGCTCTTTAACACCATGATGTCTAGATGTGCAAGCTAGCTCGGTTAACAGAATTCCCTTTCACACGGTGGTGTCTAGATGTGCAAGCTAGCTCAGTTGGCAGAATGCTCTTTCACACTGTGGTGTCTAGATGTGCAAGCAAGCTCGGTTTGCAGAATGCTCTTTAACACCGTGGTGTCTAGATGTGCAAGCTAGCTCGGTTAGCAGAATGCCCTTTCACACGGTGGTGTCTAGAGGTGCAAGCTAGCTCAGTTAGCAGAATGCTCTTTCACACGGTGGTGTCTAGATGTGCAAGCTAGCTCAGTTAGCAGTATGCTTTCACACAGTGGTGTCTAGATGTGCAAGCTAGCTCAGTTGGCAGAATGCTCTTTCACACGGTTGTGTCTAGATGTGCAAGCTAGCTCAGTTAGCTGAATGCTCTTTCACACTGTGGTGTCTAGATGTGCAAGCTAGCTCAGTTAACAGAATGCCCTTCCACACGGTGGTGTCTAGATGTGCAAGCAAGCTCAGTTTGCAGAATGCTCTTTAACACTGTGGTGTCTAGATGTGCAAGCTAGCTCGGTTAGCAGAATGCCCTTTCACACGGTGGTGTCTAGAAGTGCAAGCTAGCTCAGTTAGCAGAATGCTCTTTCACACGGTGGTGTCTAGATGTGCAAGTTAGCTCAGTTAGCAGAATGCTTTCACACAGTGGTGTCTAGATGTGCAAGCTAGCTCAGTTAGCAGAATGCTCTTTAACACCATGGTGTCTAGATGTGCAAGCTAGTTCGGTTAGCAGAATGCTCTTTCACACAGTGGTGTCTAGATGTGCAAGCTAGCTCAGTTGGCAGAATGATCTTTCACACCAAGATGTCTAGATGTGCAAGAGAGCTCGGTTAACAGAATGCCTTTTCACACGGAGGTGTCTAGATGTGCAAGCTAGCTCAGTTGGCAGAATGCTCTTTCACACTGTGGTGTCTAGATGTGCAAGCAAGCTCGGTTTGCAGAATGCTCTTTAACACTGTGGTGTCTAGATGTGCAAGCTAGCTCGGTTAGCAGAATGCCCTTTCACACGGTGGTGTCTAGAAGTGCAAGCTAGCTCAGTTAGCAGAATGCTCTTTCACACGGTGGTGTCTAGATGTGCAAGCTAGCTCAGTTAGCAGAATGCTTTCACACAGTGGTGTCTAGATGTGCAAGCTAGCTCAGTTGGCAGAATGCTCTTTCACACTATGGTGTCTAGATGTGCACACTAGTTTAGTTGGCAGAATACTCTTTCATGCTGTGGTGTGGAGATGTGCAAGCAAGCTCAGTTAGCTGAATGCTCTTTCACACTGTGGTGTCTTGATGTGCAAGCTAGCTCAGTTAGCTGAATGCTCTTTCACACGGTCGTGTCTAGATGTGCAAGCTAGCTCAGTTAGCAGAATGCTCTTTCACACTGTGGTGTCTAGATGTGCAAGCAAGCTCAGTTAGCAGAATGCCCTTTAACACTGTGGTGTCTAGATGTGCAAGCAAGCTCGGTTAGCAGAATGTTCTTTCACACAGTGGTGTCTAGATGTGCAAGCTAGCTCAGTTGGCAGAATGCTCTTTCACACTGTGGTGTCTAGATGTGCAAGCAAGCTCGGTTTGCAGAATGCTCTTTAACACCATGATGTCTAGATGTGCAAGCTAGCTCGGTTAACAGAATGCCCTTTCACACGGTGGTGTCTAGATGTGCAAGCTAGCTCAGTTGGCAGACTTCTCTTTCACACTGTGGTGTCTAGATGTGCAAGAAAGCTTGGTTTGCAGAATGCTCTTTAACACTGTGGTGTCTAGATGTGCAAGATAGCTCGGTTAGCAGAATGCCCTTTCACACGGTGGTGTCTAGAGGTGCAAGCTAGCTCAGTTAGCAGAATGCTTTCACACAGTGGTGTCTAGATGTGCAAGCTAGCTCAGTTGGCAGAATGCTCTTTCACACGGTTGTGTCTAGATGTGCAAGCTAGCTCAGTTAGCTGAATGCTCTTTAACACCATGATGTCTAGATGTGCAAGTTAGCTCGGTTAACAGAATGCCTTAGCACACGGTGGTGTCTAGATGTGCAAGCTAGCTCAGTTGGCAGAATGCTCTTTCACACTGTGGTGTCTAGATGTGTAAGCAAGCTCAGTTAGCAGAATGCCCTTAAACACTGTGGTGTCTAGATGTGCAAGCTAGCTCAGTTGGCAGAATGCTCTTTCACACAGTGGTGTCTAGAGGTGCAAGCTAGCTCAGTTAGCAGAATGCTCTTTCACACGGTGGTGTCTAGAGGTGCAAGCTAGCTCAGTTAGCAGAATGCTCTTTCACAGTGTGGTGTCTAGATGTGCAAGCATGCTCTGTTAGCAGAATGCTCTTTAACACCATGGTGTCTAGATGTGCAAGCTAGCTCGGTAAACAGAATGCTCTTTCACACAGTGGTGTCTAGATGTGCAAGCTAGCTCAGTTGTCAGAATGATCTTTCACACCATGGTGTCTAGATGTGCAAGCTAGCTCGGTTAACAGAATGCCCTTTCACACTGTGGTGTCTAGACGTGCAAGATAGCTCGGTTAGCAGAATGCCCTTTCACACGGTGGTGTCTAGAGGTGCAAGCTAGCTCAGTTAGCAGAATGCTTTCACACAGTGGTGTCTAGATGTGCAAGCTAGCTCAGTTGGCAGAATGCTCTTTCACACGGTTGTGTCTAGATGTGCAAGCTAGCTCAGTTAGCTGAATGCTCTTTAACACCATGATGTCTAGATGTGCAAGTTAGCTCGGTTAACAGAATGCCTTAGCACACGGTGGTGTCTAGATGTGCAAGCTAGCTCAGTTGGCAGAATGCTCTTTCACACTGTGGTGTCTAGATGTGTAAGCAAGCTCAGTTAGCAGAATGCCCTTAAACACTGTGGTGTCTAGATGTGCAAGCTAGCTCAGTTGGCAGAATGCTCTTTCACACAGTGGTGTCTAGAGGTGCAAGCTAGCTCAGTTAGCAGAATGCTCTTTCACACGGTGGTGTCTAGAGGTGCAAGCTAGCTCAGTTAGCAGAATGCTCTTTCACAGTGTGGTGTCTAGATGTGCAAGCATGCTCTGTTAGCAGAATGCTCTTTAACACCATGGTGTCTAGATGTGCAAGCTAGCTCGGTAAACAGAATGCTCTTTCACACAGTGGTGTCTAGATGTGCAAGCTAGCTCAGTTGTCAGAATGATCTTTCACACCATGGTGTCTAGATGTGCAAGCTAGCTCGGTTAACAGAATGCCCTTTCACACTGTGGTGTCTAGACGTGCAAGCAAGCTCGGTTTGCGGAATGCTTTTTAACACTGTGGTGTCTAGATGTGCAAGCTAGCTCGGTTAGCAGAATGCCCTTTCACACGGTGGTGTCTAGATGTGCAAGCAAGCTCCGTTAGCAGAATGCTCTTTAACACCATGGTGTCTAGATGTGCAAGCTAGCTCGGTAAGCAGAATGCTCTTTCACGCAGTGGTGTCTAGATGTGCAAGCTAGCTCGGTTAACAGAATGCTCTTTCACACGGTGGTGTCTAGATGTGCAAGCTAGCTCAGTTGGCAGAATGCTCTTTCACACTGTGGTGTCTAGACGTGCAAGCAAGCTCGATTTGCGGAATGCTCGTTAACACAGTGGTGTCTAGATGTGCAAGCTAGCTCGGTTAGCAGAATGCCCCTTCACACGGTGGTGTCTAGATGTGCAAGCTAGCTCAGTTAGCAGAATGCTCTTTCACACAGTGGTGTCTAGATGTGCAAGCTAGCTCGGTTGGCAGAATGCTCTTTCACGCTGTGGTGTCTAGATGTGCAAGCAAGCTCAGTTAGCAGACTGCTCTTTCACGCTGTGGTGTCTAGATGTGCAAGCAAGCTCAGTTAGCTGAATGCTCTTTCACACTGTGGTGTCTTGGTGTGCAAGGTAGCTCAGTTGTCAGAATGCTCTTTCACACTGTGGTGTCTAGATGTGCAAGCAAGCTCAGTTAGCAGAATTCCCTTTAACACTGTGGTGTCTAGATGTGAAAGCAAGCTCGGTTAGCAGACTGTTCTTTCACACAGTGGTATCTAGATGTGCAAGCTAGCTCAGTTGGCAGAATGCTCTTTCACACGGTTGTATCTAGATGTGCAAGCTAGCTCAGTTAGCTGAATGCTCTTTCACACTGTGGTGTCTAGAAGTGCAAGCTAGCTCAGTTGGCAGAATGCTCTTTCACACAGTGGTGTCTAGAGGTGCAAGCTAGCTCAGTTAGCAGAATGCTCTTTCACACGGTGGTGTCTAGAGGTGCAAGCTAGCTCACTTAGCAGAATGCTCTTTCACACTGTGGTGTCTAGATGTGCAAGCTAGTTCGGTTAGCAGAATGGTCTTTCACACAGTGGTGTCTAGATGTACAAGCTAGCTCAGATGGCAGAATTATCTTTCACACCATGGTGTCTAGATGTGCAAGCTAGGTCGGTTAACAGAATGCCCTTTCACACGGTGGTGTCTAGATGTGCAAGCTAGCTCAGTTGGCAGAAAGCTCTTTCACACTGTGGTGTCTAGATGTGCAAGCTAGCTCATTTAGCAGAATGCTCTTTCACACTGTGGTGTCTAGATGTGCAAGCAAGCTCAGTTAGCAGAATGCCCTTTAACACTGTGGTGTCTAGATGTGCATGCAAGCTCGGTTAGCAGAATGTTCTTTCACACAGTGGTGTCTAGATGTGCAAGCTAGCTCAGTTGGCAGAATGTTCTTTCACACAGTGGTGTCTAGATATGCAAGCAAGATCGGTTTGCAGAATGCTCTTTAACACCATGATGTCTAGATGTGCAAGCTAGCTCGGTTAACAGAATTCCCTTTCACACGGTGGTGTCTAGATGTGCAAGCTAGCTCAGTTGGCAGAATGCTCTTTCACACTGTGGTGTCTAGATGTGCAAGCAAGCTCGGTTTGCAGAATGCTCTTTAACACCGTGGTGTCTAGATGTGCAAGCTAGCTCGGTTAGCAGAATGCCCTTTCACACGGTGGTGTCTAGAGGTGCAAGCTAGCTCAGTTAGCAGAATGCTCTTTCACACGGTGGTGTCTAGATGTGCAAGCTAGCTCAGTTAGCAGTATGCTTTCACACAGTGGTGTCTAGATGTGCAAGCTAGCTCAGTTGGCAGAATGCTCTTTCACACGGTTGTGTCTAGATGTGCAAGCTAGCTCAGTTAGCTGAATGCTCTTTCACACTGTGGTGTCTAGATGTGCAAGCTAGCTCAGTTAACAGAATGCCCTTCCACACGGTGGTGTCTAGATATGCAAGCAAGCTCAGTTTGCAGAATGCTCTTTAACACTGTGGTGTCTAGATGTGCAAGCTAGCTCGGTTAGCAGAATGCCCTTTCACACGGTGGTGTCTAGAAGTGCAAGCTAGCTCAGTTAGCAGAATGCTCTTTCACACGGTGGTGTCTAGATGTGCAAGTTAGCTCAGTTAGCAGAATGCTTTCACACAGTGGTGTCTAGATGTGCAAGCTAGCTCAGTTAGCAGAATGCTCTTTAACACCATGGTGTCTAGATGTGCAAGCTAGTTCGGTTAGCAGAATGCTCTTTCACACAGTGGTGTCTAGATGTGCAAGCTAGCTCAGTTGGCAGAATGATCTTTCACACCAAGATGTCTAGATGTGCAAGAGAGCTCGGTTAACAGAATGCCTTTTCACACGGAGGTGTCTAGATGTGCAAGCTAGCTCAGTTGGCAGAATGCTCTTTCACACTGTGGTGTCTAGATGTGCAAGCAAGCTCGGTTTGCAGAATGCTCTTTAACACTGTGGTGTCTAGATGTGCAAGCTAGCTCGGTTAGCAGAATGCCCTTTCACACGGTGGTGTCTAGAAGTGCAAGCTAGCTCAGTTAGCAGAATGCTCTTTCACACGGTGGTGTCTAGATGTGCAAGCTAGCTCAGTTAGCAGAATGCTTTCACACAGTGGTGTCTAGATGTGCAAGCTAGCTCAGTTGGCAGAATGCTCTTTCACACTATGGTGTCTAGATGTGCACACTAGTTTAGTTGGCAGAATACTCTTTCATGCTGTGGTGTGGAGATGTGCAAGCAAGCTCAGTTAGCTGAATGCTCTTTCACACTGTGGTGTCTTGATGTGCAAGCTAGCTCAGTTAGCTGAATGCTCTTTCACACGGTCGTGTCTAGATGTGCAAGCTAGCTCAGTTAGCAGAATGCTCTTTCACACTGTGGTGTCTAGATGTGCAAGCAAGCTCAGTTAGCAGAATGCCCTTTAACACTGTGGTGTCTAGATGTGCAAGCAAGCTCGGTTAGCAGAATGTTCTTTCACACAGTGGTGTCTAGATGTGCAAGCTAGCTCAGTTGGCAGAATGCTCTTTCACACTGTGGTGTCTAGATGTGCAAGCAAGCTCGGTTTGCAGAATGCTCTTTAACACCATGATGTCTAGATGTGCAAGCTAGCTCGGTTAACAGAATGCCCTTTCACACGGTGGTGTCTAGATGTGCAAGCTAGCTCAGTTGGCAGACTTCTCTTTCACACTGTGGTGTCTAGATGTGCAAGAAAGCTTGGTTTGCAGAATGCTCTTTAACACTGTGGTGTCTAGATGTGCAAGATAGCTCGGTTAGCAGAATGCCCTTTCACACGGTGGTGTCTAGAGGTGCAAGCTAGCTCAGTTAGCAGAATGCTTTCACACAGTGGTGTCTAGATGTGCAAGCTAGCTCAGTTGGCAGAATGCTCTTTCACACGGTTGTGTCTAGATGTGCAAGCTAGCTCAGTTAGCTGAATGCTCTTTAACACCATGATGTCTAGATGTGCAAGTTAGCTCGGTTAACAGAATGCCTTAGCACACGGTGGTGTCTAGATGTGCAAGCTAGCTCAGTTGGCAGAATGCTCTTTCACACTGTGGTGTCTAGATGTGTAAGCAAGCTCAGTTAGCAGAATACCCTTAAACACTGTGGTGTCTAGATGTGCAAGCTAGCTCAGTTGGCAGAATGCTCTTTCACACAGTGGTGTCTAGAGGTGCAAGCTAGCTCAGTTAGCAGAATGCTCTTTCACACGGTGGTGTCTAGAGGTGCAAGCTAGCTCAGTTAGCAGAATGCTCTTTCACAGTGTGGTGTCTAGATGTGCAAGCATGCTCTGTTAGCAGAATGCTCTTTAACACCATGGTGTCTAGATGTGCAAGCTAGTTCGGTTAGCAGAATGCTCTTTCACACAGTGGTGTCTAGATGTGCAAGCTAGCTCAGTTGGCAGAATGATCTTTCACACCATGGTGTTTAGATGTGCAAGCTAGCTCGGTTAACAGAATGCTCTTTCACACGGTGGTGTCTAGATGTGCAAGCTAGCTCAGTTGGCAGAATGCTCTTTCACACTGTGGTGTCTAGATGTGCAAGCTAGCTCAGTTAGTAGAATGCTTTCACACAGTGGTGTCTAGATGTGCAAGCTAGCTCAGTTGGCAGAATGCTCTTTCACACTATGGTGTCTAGATGTGCAAGCTAGCTTAGTTGGCAGAATGCTCTTTCACACTGTGGTGTCTAGATGTGCAAGCAAGCTCAGTTAGCAGAATGTTCTTTCACGCTGTGGTGTCTAGATGTGCAAGCAAGTTCAGTTAGCTGAATGCTCTTTCACACTGTGGTGTCTAGATGTGCAAGCAAGCTCAGTTAGCAGAATGTTCTTTCACACAGTGGTGTCTAGATGTGCAAGCTAGCTCAGTTGGCAGAAAGCTCTTTCACACGGTTGTGTCTAAATGTGCAAGCTAGCTCAGTCAGCTGAATGCTCTTTCACACTGTGGTGTCTAGATGTGCAAGCAAGCTCGGTTTGCAGAATGCTCTTTAACACCATGATGTCTAGATGTGCAAGCTAGCTCGGTTAGCAGAATGCCCTTTCAGACGGTGGTGTCTAGAGGTAGAGGTGCAAGCTAGCTCAGTTAGCAGAATGCTCTTTCACACAGTGGTGTCTAGATGTGCAAGCTAGCTCAGTTAGCAGAATGCTTTCACACTGTGGTGTCTAGATGTGTAAGCTAGCTCAGTTAGCTGAATGCTCTTTCACACTGTGGTGCTAGTTGTGCAAGCTAGCTCAGTGGGCAGAATGCTCTTTCACACGGCGGTGTCTGGATGTGCAAGCAAGCTCAGTTGGCAGAAAGCTCTTTCACACAGTGGTGTCTAGATGTGTAAGCAAGCTCAGTTGGCAGAATGCTCTTTCACACTGTGGTGTCTAGATGTACAAGCTAGCTCAATTAGCTGAATGCTCTTTGACACTGGTGTCTAGATGTGCAAGCTAGGTCAGTTGGCAGAATGCTCTTTCATGCTGTGGTGTCTAGATGTGCAAGCAAGCTCAGTTAGCAGAATGCTGTTTCACACTGTGGTGTCTTGCACAACACTGGTTCGGTTCCTGTCGAGGGAACCAAATATGATTACTTTCTGCTCCCCATAAAACGTTTTATACAAACTAGAAATCCCAACTCCAACTCCATTTTCTGAGACTGACTACTGTCTCTCAGAACATGTAAAGTTGCCATTGACTTTCTTAGTCTATTTTAAAACTCACAGACCCAGTACAAACCATCTTAAATAGAGTTCTGGAAAGGGGTAATACTTATCCCTTTTTGTCTGTCTCTCTTAGAGCCTTGTTTCGCTCCCTTTTCATTAAGACTTGGCTGGTGGCAGTGGTAACTACCCTATTTTTTCTACTGCGGCTATCTTGAATAGCCTGGTATTGTTTTAGGCTATCTTGGTAGCCTCGTTTTATACGGTTCCGGCTGGGTTTAGTAGCCATTTCTTTTTGTAAAAGTCTTTCTCGTGTTTTTCTCTGCGCGCCAAACCATGTTTGGTTCCTTTGTTCACCGTCCTGTCGTGGGCTTCTACACAGAAGCCCTCCTTAGGCACCTGTATGTCTAGGGGGGACAGGATGTGAGGGAGAGGTTTAGGACTCTCTGCACAGGGTCTCCTTGGAGACCCATGTCGCACTCTGATCTGATTGGCTTTGGTGACTGTCCCGGCGGGAGAGCCACCCTGCTGTGTGATTGACAGCCAGGCTCTGTGAATGGGGGAAAACTGCATAAAAAGCAGGTCTCTGGGGCTGGAAAGGCAGAGTCGCCACTGGAATGAGAGAACCGAAGAGGAGCTGACAGAAGAGGCCCCCTACCATGACTGAACCTCCCGGTGAAGCCCTGCTGCAGGTCCAAATCTTCATACTCCAATGACAGGGAAGATCTGCAAGGAATCTTCTCCCTTTGAACTGGTGGGAACAACCAGTTTACCAAACTGCTCGCCAGGCCTCCCTTCTCTGGTCGAATTTGCTGTACAGAGCTATAGCGAACCTGATAGCCAGGAGGAACTGACCCTGCTTGTGTTTTAAGGAACACACCTTTTATTCGTTGCTTTGCTCTGCTGCTGGTTTCTTCCCTGGGCATAGCAGGACCCTCCAGTCTTTCTACTTCGTGTCAGTCCGACAGTAGCTTTCGTCCAGCTGCAGTGAAAGTGCGTGAAACCTTTTGCAATCCGAGGGCTTGTCTTTCTCCATTCTTTAAAGTAACTTTTCATCTGACCAACTTCATTCTGAACTCTTGGCAAAGACTTAAACGCGAACTACCCTGAACTGTGTGATCTTGAGCAAAGACATTGGTCCATTGACTTTGGGCCAGGCCCCTGTAATTTTATTGCCTCACTGTAGTTCCTTTTTCTAGATTGCCCTGCTTACTTACTTGTTGGTGCTGCTCAATTCTTGTCTAACTTTGTCTTTCCCTCCCTTTTAAATTGCTGGAGTGCCATTTTGCTCACATTTAATTTTGAGCCTAACTTGTACAGAATCTATTGGGTGTGGTATAGTATATTAGTAATCTGATTTTTCAACTGCTTTACTTTAGTGAAATGTTTTACAACTGATGTGTAAATAAATGTATACAATTTTTGACAGAATTAGATCACGGTCGGTCAGGATATCTCACTTTGTTATTCTGCCGGGAGCCAGATTATTTGTTTCCGTCCTTAGTGCTTTATACATTTTAGTGAAGTGGTCTATTCACTGCACTTCTCCTATGTTGTTTTGTAGGCGATCGTTGTTCTTTCCGTCTGTGTCTTTTATTAAAGACCAGAATTGTTTACTGTTCTTGCCACATATTGCACGGAGCATTTCCTCTGCATCTGCTTGGTAAAGATTTTGTCGCTGTTGTCTGATCCATTCTTATAGGAAGTTTTTACTTGCTTCAGTCGTTTAAAATTTGCTATCGTATTCGATTTTTTTTAACACGCGTTAATTGCCGTAATATTTTCTTTCTTAATACCAATTTGGTATTATACGTGTGTACGTTTTGAGTGTCCATACTGTTTTTTATATTTCTTTTTTGTATATAAGTTACTAGAAGTGGAGTATAATCCACTTCGGAGATTTGTTAAGTCTTTTTTTTTCTGGAATTTATTGCCCACTTGATACTGGCTTGTCATTTCTCTAATTGATCTCTTTGAAAGCTTGAGACGGGTTCCTCTCTGGTCTGTTTCTAGGTACACTGTTAATTGCTGTCGTTTTTCTTGTGGTGCGATCCAAGTTGATATAAGTAAGTTGTGGTCACTGTTTGTAGTTCTCTCCATTCTGAAACTGTCTACCAGTCTAAATAGCTCCTTTGACGCATATGTATGATCAACTGTACCTTGTTGAGCAGCACGTTCCCATGATGGTATACTTAGATTGGATTTATGTCTCAGCCAGTGAAGATCTCTATCCGACATTAACTTCTCCTGTAGCCGACCTCTTCCAGGATTGGGGGCGATCTTGGTAAATTAAGTTTTTGATCTCCAATATCCTTGCATATTGCGTTGAAGTCTCCCATAATTATTACATGGTTATAATTATGTAACACATTTGCTTCGTCCAAAATCTCAGCCATGGATATCATATATTTCTGGTTGTTAGTTCCCTCCGGATTCCAATATGTGTTTATGATTAAAATCATCTCCGTAGGCTCCGTTTCTCCTAAGCTCTTTGGATAGGACGAGCTCGTTAGCGTTGCTTGAATCAGATGCGATGAATACATTTGGGCATGAATACTCAATCCCGAACCTGAGCGTATGACTGTCAGTAAGCCAGATGTTAGTCTACCTGTAAGGCCTTTTTTAGCCACAGTGAATGCCATAGCGTAGCCATCTAAATGTGGTTTACTTGTAAGCCATGCCTCTTGGAAACAAAGGACGTCAAAAGAGCCCAAATTCACTTCAGTGTTCTTTGTCAAATGGGCAAATCCTCGGGTGTTCCGGGAGCCCATTTTAACATGGGTTTGTTGCCCATTAGTGCCTTTAGTTAGAGGTCGGTCTAGTTCTACCTCTTTCCTCAGATCCAATGGCTAGTTTTTCTTACTTGTAGTATTCGCGGATGATTTCCATACCCAATGTTTCGGGTCTATCTTCTTTGTACTCTCACAATTTCTATCTGGTGTTGATGGTTGCTTATACTCCGGCACGTTGTAATCAACGTTGGCTTGCTTATTTACCCCCAGGCCAAGAAGCCTCCTATCCAGATCTCTTAAGTTATCGTGTTGTGCGTCTTCTCTTGAAGTATGTCCCCTTCTATGATGGTCTCTCTCTTTGTCTTCGTATATCTTCCTCGCCCTTGGTTGCCGTCTGTGAGGAGTCTCATCTGAATGTCTCCTCCTCGAACTTTCGTATGTTCTACTGCTTGTTCTCTGGGCCTGTTTATCACTGCTGGCGCAGCTAAGATTCCTCTTTTGTACATAAGTTCCTTTTGAACTTCTTTCCATTGTCTCTGGTATATGCCGACTTGCCTCCATGTGTTTGACATCACTTCGATTGAGTTCTTTCAAATCGTAACCCAATGTCCTAAAACTTTCTTCTGAGTTTGTCAGTAGATTTTGTATTACTTTTGAGTGTATGTGGAGAAACAATCGATCTTTTCTTTTACTTAAAGAGGGTTCCACAATCCAGAAGTCCTCGTTTTGTAATTGCCTCAGATTTGGTATTTGTTTGCAGAGGGACAGTAAAGTGGTTCTGTTCAAAGTCAGATTATCTACGTAATCATGTCTTCGTTCTAATCTGAAGGTACATGCACCTTGAATTTTCCTTGTCTGTAATCGACTCTTTGTTCCTCCTACAGATGGGTGCATTTTCTGATCTTCATTTAAATAAGGTCCATCTTTATTATGTCGCTGATAACCTTTACTCCTTGGGGCCGGGCTTCGGGAGTGTTCTTTGTCACAAAGACGTGATGAACTAGGTCTTGCTTTGCTTTTCCTATAAGGAGAGGCTTTCAGGAATAGATCTCGTTGTCGTTTGGTCTCTTTGTCTTGGTCCATAGCCTTGTATCTCTTATCACTCTCTCGTTTGTAGTTGGAGTCCGGGTCCCTTTCATTATGCTTTTTGACTTCAGCTCTCTTATCCTTTTTTACTTGAGTACTTACACGGCGAGAGGATGTTGGTTCCATTATAAATACCTTTTTCTTAGGTTCGTATTTGGAATTGTTAATTTCGATACCGTCCGCTTTTCTTTTTTCTCTTGGCTGTCTATTTATTTCCGATTCAGAATCCTCGACCGTGTATGTACTCATGTCCATCAGGTTTACTGAGGGATCTTCTTCCCTCTGTGGGAGACTGGTGTCCTTGTATTTTGGTGTTATTATGCCTCCCTTCGTTCCTTCAGGTCTTTTTGGAGGGCCTTTGTTGTAAGGTTTGTGAGTCTTATTCTTAGGCCCTGTCTTTTCTGACGATTTCTCTGAGAAAGGATTTTTTAACGTTGTTTTTGACTCGTCATTATTGTCCTTTCCTAGGGTCACTTGCTTAAATATCCCAAAGTAAATTCTTTTTTTCCCGTCCCACAATTCGCCTTTATTGTGGGTTCTGGTGTTACTCTTCTATCATGTTTGATACCCTCTGGTGCGGTTGATATACAGCCATTCCGCTTCTGATGTTTGGTGTTTATTTCCATCATTGGTGATGGTCGGCATTTCAATGTTGCTGGTACAGCAGTTGTAACCTCGATTGTTCTATTTGTATCTTTTTGGTTCACTCGTTCGTCAATCTCGGCTCCTCCTTTTATTAACAAATCTCGATCGAGTTTTTCCTGCGCCTCTTGTGTTTGTGTTTGTGCGTCACTCATCCTGCCGGTATGAGTTGTTAAGTTGTTAGTTCCTACCTTATGATCGTTTGCGAGAACTCTTTCGGAGTTCTGTATTAGAGCACTTTTGGAAAGTTTCTCTGTCTCCTTTGCCAATATAAACCCCTCTAGATAGGTCCTCTTAGTATGCATAAGTGCTATCAACGAGATTTGGTTCATGAGCGTGTCGTTTAGTGCTTCGTAGAGCTTGCTAAACAGTGCTAATGCTATGGTGACCGTGGCCATGATGTTTAATAAGTCTGGCTTTTTGGAAGGGGTATCTTTGTTTTGTAAGGTTTCACTCAAACGCTGGGCTTGTTGCGTAGTCTTCAGAAGAGGATTTCACATTGAATGTGTCTGATCTGGAGTTTTCCTGTTATCGGAACTTTTAGTTGGTGGTGTATTTTCTTGTTCCCATTGATTTGGAATTGAGCTTTCATGCTGTTTTCGTTCCAAAATACTCACTGCACCAAATGACCTATTAACGTTCCCTACAGGGTTGATTTCTTTTATTATCATTTCTTGAAAAGAGGTTTTTGGCACAGTAGGTGTCACGTTTTCTTCCCGAGGTCCACTTATGTGGATTTCCTGCTTGCTTTGTAGAGAGATTTTTTTCCGTAGGCTAGTGATGTGTTGCCTGTGGTATTGCAGGGTCTTGTCGAACGTCTTCCATTTCCTGATTTGTCCTGTTAGACTCTCGAGTGGAAGGGTCTTTACCAAAATGCCATCTAAGTGGTGTTGACGTTGTATTTTTAGAGGAGTTATTATTAGCTGTTTGCGAGCTCGAGGTCCACCCCGCCTCTTTCTGTATTATTAGGTCGGCGGTCTCATCGGTTATTATACCCTCCAAGATATCAGCGTCCGAAATTTCGTTGGTTCTTCTCTCCGGACTAAGCTCTCTTTTTCTAAAAGAATTTGCTAAAAGATTTTCTTTGGCCATATTGCTCACCGGCGTCTGTTTGCCCTGCTTACAAACCGGCTTATAATTTGTCTTCAATTTTCCGGCAGTCTTGGTCTCGGGGCATCTTTTAGTTTTTAACTGCATTGTGACTTTAGCTCCTGAATTCACCGGTCTTTTAGGGCGCATCTGTAGTCCTTTTAAGAGAATTTTGGTCTTGGAGGCCTTCTCCCATTGTGAGGGTGTATGTTCTGGTGGAGCTTCCCTCTCCTTTATTTCTACTATACACTTGTTCACCCGCACGTTTATTTCCTTTGACTTGTTCAAAAGATCGATGTCAGATATTTCTTGTGGAGTCAGGTGTTCCGAATTGTAGTCTATCACTTCTGTAGTATTTTCATCTGAATTACTTGGAAATGACATGTGTGGTATGTTGTCTCTTCAGATCTTCTTTCTTCCCTACGGGATGTATTTCTATTACGTATTTCTGTTGTATTTTACTGAGTTGTTTCTGATCATTTGTCGTCTTCATTTGTCTGGCGACATCTTGAAGAGGGGTAGCCAGCCCAGCCCCGATATTCTGTGGCTCCTGTGACATACTGGGTCCATCTTTAACCGGTGTGGTTGTAATATGAGGTAGCGGATGTTTGTTCCGAGTCAGTTTTTCACCCGAGTGAGGAAATTTCTCCATATTCCGTACTGGAGTGCTAGTAGCTTTTTCCCGTTCATTAGGGGGGACTTTTTCACAAAACCTATCGCTTTTCTTGGTGTATTCCACTTGCATCAGAACTCCTCCAATCCCGTTCTCCTCCAATGACGGGGGCGCGGCTTCAATTTGTTGGATTTCCTTTTCCGAACCCAAAACTTCCCGCGTTTTGTTTTGCAATGATCCTGGCCGTCCCGACCCGTGTCCGAGTTTTTTAGACACTGACCACATATCCATCGTGGGATTGTACATAGATCCCGGTAATGCCATGGAATCCTCTACTTCTTCGACCTCCCGTTGCAAGTTTATCGGTAAGCCTGATTCGATCATTTTCATAGACTGCTTGGGCGGCCCATTGTTTGACTTTTTTCCATACTCGTGCTCACTAGCTCAATAATCGAGCGCTTTGTCTGTGAGGGAGTTTCAGCGGTAGTATTACCGGGGAGGGAGGGAATTTCATATGGATTTAAGTATGATGACTTCAATTCACTCGCATTCAGGAGTTCATCATTTTGCATACCTGGGTCTAGGGCTGGGTCTGAGGCTGCCGCGACCAATGTGTGGATATGAGCTGGGGCTGACGTAATTCTCTTCACACGTGCCGTTCTTATGGGACTTATCCGCTCCATGCCCAATTCCTCACGACAAGGGCGCTGCCTTTTAAGGTGTCTTCCGTCTTTTTCAATTCTCTTCTTACGACGTTCGAAAATCCAATGCTCGGATGCCGTGGACTGCCGCAGACTGCAACTCGGCAACCAACTCTCTGGTAGCAGAAAGCAGACTGCTTCCACAAGGCTGCTTCCACAAGTAGAATGGGTTGACTGCCACAGACTCCAACTCGGCAATCAACTCTGTGGCCGCTCCGTGGCTCAAAGGGGTTTTTGAAGACAACTCCTCCCAGCAATTAATGGTAGTAGAAAGCAGACTGCTTCCACAAGTCTGCTTCCATGAGTAGAATGGGTTGACTGCCGCAGACTGCAACTCGGCAACCAACTCCTATTGGTATAGGCCTGTACTACACAAGTTAGTAGGGTGGCTGAGCAGCCAGGCTTATCTCAAGAGGGGTAAATGTGAGCTGTAGCAATATCCACCAATACAAGTATCCAAATAACACTTACACTCAAGGGTTCTAGTAAAATAATTATTTATTTATTTTACGGGCAGGTTTTAAATAAGCATTCTTTAAAAAGTGCAATATACTTTCTCAGAATTGACACAGAGCAAGTAGATAATCTTTAGACACTTCCTACACCCTGAGGTGACTTCACTAACTAGGACAGTAATGGCATTTATGTATCACTTGTGTACTTTGTAAATTCTGAGGTTGGTAGAAAGGAAAGTTTAAAGGAAGGAAAAAGGTTCAACAGGATCTCAGACCACTTTAAATCTTCCAATGAAGTCTAGATAAAAACCTTTCCCAGCAAATATTAGTTCAAAACCAATGCATCACCTGTGAGTAAGAATCAAAGTCAAATGGAATAGAAGAGTCTGAAGGAAGCCAGGACAGCCAACGTCAATTGGAGCAAAGTCTATGGAGCTGAGGCACTTCTTAGATAACAAAGTCTTGCACAAAGTTAGAGGGTTTGTTGTAGAAAAATCACTGTAGGGTCACAAGCTGTTACACTTGTGAACGTTAGAGCTAAAATCAACTCTAGAAATGCAGCCACTGCAAATCTCCACTGAGACGAGAAAGCTACAGACACTGAGGTAAGTACCCCAAGTCAGAACAGTACCTTTGGTTAGAAGAAGAGGGTCCAGCTGGCTCCTGCCTGGGACTCAGTCATGGGGACAAGAGGGAGGAGGTATGGGGTCTTGTGTGGCAGCAATTCGATGGTCGGTGGGCACCTACAGGCTCTTTTCGGATCAGCAGTACTTAGTGGTTTCAGCGCTCGGTAGATAGCGCCACCGTGGATCTTGGACACCGGTTGGGCTCCCTTCACTCCTTGAGTCCTGCACTCTGGTGAGGTGACTCGAGCTTGGGTCGCCCTGCTTCGGAGGGTCCTGTGGAGACTCCTGGAGCTTTTGGCCAGCTTACAGACGTTGCACTCGATTATGGAGTTCTCGACCCCTGGCACTCCGTTCCTGCAGCAGCAAAGAAGCAAATAAATACAGTCAGTTGGGTTGGGGAAGGTCTTCCAGCAAACTTTGTCTCTGGGTTAGTTGGTCCCACTAACCCAAGGGAAGAAGTCCTTTCCAGAGATCTCGTCGATCAGAAAAGAGTTTCAGCACAGCAGCAGGTCTTCACCGGGCAGTTCAACGATCGCAGAGGATGCAGCAAGCTTTGTTTATGGTTTCTCCGTCTAGGTGTCCTTCCCAGTGGTTGACTCTGTCTTCAGTCCCAAAACCCTCGCCTTTTAAGCTGCTTTCTCCTATCCATGCAAAGCCTAGCTGTCACTTACACAGCAGGGTGGCTGTCCTGCAAGGACACCCAGCCGGCCAGTCAGCACTGGCTGCATTCAGGATTCCCTGGAGACTAAAGACAGGGGAGGTTTGGCCACCTCCCTCACTTGCTGCCCTGGCAGACACACTGGAGCCAGAGGCGGGTTTTAGCACTGAAGCTTGCCAAAGGCAAAATGAACAAAGGGCTCAAACCTGTCTTTGGGAGCAAAGTAAAACCCAAGAAAGACCAGACGATTGGGTGCTATACTGCAGCTAAGTATTCAGCCTGTGGTAAAAACGCACAATAGTAGGAAAATTAAACCACTACAACCAGCCATTTAAAGTCAGGAGGGTAACATAAAACATGTTACATGAGTATGTAGGAAAAGGGACTACTAAGTAACCCCCCACACTCCACATAAAATGGTGTGTGCTGGACCTACAAAGAGAAAAGGTAAGTAAAGTCAATTTCACTTTACCATTCTTGGGAATGATAATTCATACAAGACAATGTATTTAAACCTCATGAGAAATCTTTGGGATTTCTCTGTGACGCTGTACTGACGGTGCTGTGTCACCATACAAAAAGTAGATGCCTATGCAGTTTCTCAGACTCCAAAAACAAAGGAAACACATAATCCAAACCAGGTCAAAAACCCATGAGGGAGTGTAAAAAAGGGCTCACTCACTTCAGGTTTAAAATTAAAAAGTCCTAAAGTCCAGCAAAAGAGCTGGGGGTCTCTACGGTAGTAGCAATTAAGCACTAAAATGAAAATTCCCCCTAACACTTGTCCCCCCAGACTAAGGGACAGGAGGATCTAATCCTCACCAGGATGGATCTCCTGTTGCAAGTCGGTTAAATTGTCTGCTGAGAACACCAGCAACCTTTTGTACCCCTTGCTATGGCACATTTTAACAGGTGTTTTCATTTGTTAGCTATAGGACTTACAAATACTATTGGGTACATCTCTCTTGTTTAATGTATAAGGGATCTGGGTTAACAGCCAGACAACTTCTGAACCTACAGTAGGCTTTTTCAAGGGGTCCTTATAAAGAAAGAAGTCCCTTACACCTAGAGGGGTCTCCATGATGCCTCACCACCTCTCTCGCAAGAGCAGGTTGGGTATCTGGTATCTAAGTTGGAGGGGTTGTGGTCAAGCAAGGTACTTGCTTCCACTTCCTCTTAGATCTTATTTTACCTGGCTTAGAAGTTTCCCTCCTAACACTAGGATTTATTCTGGAGTCTTCAATAGAAGATCCAACATGCTTAAGGTGTTTAGTCTTAGACTTGTCTTTCCTGGCTTTCCACCAGTTTTGAGAATTACCAGTTCTCACAGACATAGACAGGGGTCCAATGTGTCTATCCACCTCTTCCTCAGAAGCAGTGTGGGTCAGAGACTTTACGATTGGCTTGGCAATGATGGAGAATGGTTGGGGCTCCCATTTTCCTAGTATTCTAGTTTTGGAGTTGCCTTGGTTAGATGCTAACTAACACAAGGACGCACAGTGGGGTCTCTGTAGAGGGCCCCACAGGCTCAGAGTGGTCTCTTAAGGTTGCCTCTCTAGCCAATATGGTTTTTTCGGGTTTCCCCCTACTGGGAGGCCTACGGGTACTGGACACTACTCCTAGAGTTTTTAAGTCATTCCCCAACAGGACTCTCCCAGGCACCTCATTCTGAACACTGACAGGGATCCTTACTGTCATATTGTTACACTGAATGAGAGCTGGTAGAATTGGAACCATTTGGACAGGGCCTGCAGCAAATCTAGTGGGTCCTTTCGGTGCCTTAGCCACATCCTCATGCTTGAAAAAGCTTTCATGCACAACTGTTCTGCTGGCCCCAGTGTCTCTCATGGCAGGAGTGTCCTGGCCATTCACAAGAACATTGTAAATATAATACCCTTTTTATGTTATCTGAAATGGAGCTATACACATCCATATTCTGGTTTTTACACAGACCCAGGGACACTAAAGATATGCTGGCTTAAACACCAAAGGGTTCTTCAGCCAGTAGATAGGCACTAGCCATTTGTACTTCTCCCTCAGGGATGAAGGCTAAGGAGGCAGTGCTGACCCCTGCAGGTTTAACCTTGCATCTGGTATCCCCTTTCACATGGTCTACAGACCCACAGACAAAACACTTCTCAAATGCTCTCTGGAATAGGGGTTTCTGCTGACCTCCCTCTGGTTGGGCGCCAGCGGGTTCACTAGACCTACCAGGTTTCCCATGGGATCTACCCTTATGTTGTTTGTGGACCTCTTCTGGGTGGTTAGAATTAGAAACTTCTTTATTTGTTTATTTTTTTAATTAAACTGTTTTATTGGTTTAAAGTCAAAGACAACAAAAAAACCTTTAACTTTAAAATATATTCACATATCCTGGTCACAAGCCAATGAATACATTACATTAGGTCTCATCAAACCCACAAACAGACATCTCCGATAGTATCCTCGGTTCATCATAATAACTGCCTTTTCTCACCATTCATTTTCTTGTTAGAGTTGAAGACGCAGCCAATGGGGCACATTCACTGGAGAACAGCAATATTCACACTTCCTCCTGGTTAAGCTAGTATTGGTTTCACCCTTAGCCCCTAGTTCATGCTCTTTATTCAACACAAATACACCATCTTCATCACTGCAAACACCAAGCCAGTTTGCTCCTCCAGAATAACCCATTCCCACTATTCAGATGGGCTCAGAGTTCCACCGGGAGCTCTATGACCCTCTAAGAATGTATCTCTTACATCCCTTAATGACTCGCAAGCCGTTACTAGCGTATCCACTGTGCCGATCTTCTTACAAAATCGGCATTGGGGACTCGTAATTCCTGGTATTTTCCTATGCCATTGAACCTCCCTTGTTCCCAGAGTATTTAGCCGACATCTAAGGAGGACATCCCATTATATTGGCGAGGGGAACTTTTGTAGATATCTAGGCAGGGCATTCAGGCCTTGTTTTTCAGCAAACAATGGTTGCATCAGTTTGTCTCGGCACCATTCTTCTACAGAACAAATCCAATCGAGTTTTTGGAGTTTCTTTTTTACTTTGGTCGGATTTTCCGCAAGGTTGCCTCTTTCAATGCCCCCCTGTTACAAGATCTTTTCAATTTGTGACCTCCACAGAGCTAGATGTCTATCTTGCCATGCTTTTTTTTTCGGGTCTAGGATTGCAAATGAAGATAGAGATGGCTCATATACGCCCCTTCTATATAGGGCAATTGACATCTATATGGCCATAGATTCCAGGGATTCTAGTTTTAATTAATGTCTGATAGAACTCATTGGTAGTGCATTAGGCAATCTCAATATTCTCCTCCAGAAGTATCCTTCTAACTTCTTCCATACTCTCCAGGATAGATGCAAGATTGCCTCCGATCCATAAGTTAGGATCTGGGCTACCTTCTGCTTATAGGAGGAGATGATAAGTATCATTGTAGCCTTCCCGAATTGCCTGTGGAAGGCCATTCCCTGGTTAGTCTAGATCTTAGGTATAAATATTGACTCATGCCATTCAGACTTCTATTTACCACCACCCCCAGGTAGACCATAGACTCAACTATTCCAAGCTGATTAGCTCCAACCCTCCAAGTAAATCCCACACTCCTTCTCTTATACGCATGACTTCATGGTCAATATCTTTGACTTGGCAACATTTATCTTCATGCCATTTTCACTCAGAAAGGTGTGAAATGCTGCAATCCTCCACGGGAGACCAATGGGCGTCTGGTCTAAAAAAAAATAGATTGTCCGCAAAAAGAATCCATGGCACTTCCGTGCCATTAATTTTGGGAGGAAATGCAACCACCTTTTTTGGAGAATCAGCCAAATCGGCCATATAGAGGCAAAATAACAGGGGGCCCAAAGCACATCCCTGTTTAAGGCCCCGATGCGTGGGATCTTTAGGGATAGATGGCCTTTTGCTGACAGTCTGATCCTAACTGAGGTATTAGTATAGAGAGACTACATAGCTTCTACTAAATCAGCAGGGCAATGCCAGGCTCAAAGCTTTGTCCAGAGTTTTTCCCTGATTACTCCATCGAACGCCTGCTCGAGGTCCATAAACGCTAGGCAAAGACATGACCCTGTTTGAAGGGCCCTCTCTTTAAGGATGTTTATAATAAAGAGGTTCAGGGCAGTGCCTACCCCCTTGACAAACATATTTTGTCTCGGGTCTGGGACACCGCTCTTTTCTGCCCATGCCTTTAAGTCCCTCAGTAGAACTGTCGCAAAGAGTCTACCCACCAGATCAAGGAGAGCTATGGGGCGATCATTTTTTGGCTCGGCTCTGTCACGATTTTTAAAGATGGGAACAATGTTAGCTTCCCTCCACGAAGTTGTAATCTCTTTATTTAACATAACTTGTGTGAACATAATCACCAAACATTTCCCCCATTGCTCTTGGTATTTTTTCAACTCCTTGTTGGACAGGCCATCCGGCCCTGCTGCACGCGATGAGCTAAGTTTCCCTATCATCATCTCAGCATCATGATCGTCAAATGCAAAATTCCAGGTTGGGTGGGACGCCCCTTCCCCCTCACTTACTCCCCTCCCCACCCCGGATCTGCAAACAAGGAAGTATAATGCGACACCCAAGCCTTTTCTGGTACGATGCTTTTTAATATGGCTGGTCTGAAAGTTCCCCCATTGTTAATCAACTCCCAAATATTCCTGTAATCTTTAGCACAAACAACCTTGAGCATGTGTTAGGCATCCTTCTGTGCTCTTATACTTTTTGAGCCCTTAGACCATTTTCGGTACTTCTGTCTGGTTTTCTGCATTCTTTCTACGTTCACCTCAGACCTTTCTTATAGTCATTTGCATCGTTCTTCTCCTTTTCACCAACTCTAGATCATACACATGCTTCTGTACCCATTTTCCTTTGTCTTTGTTATCACCTTGGCAAGAGAATTCTTTCAAAATTCCCAGATAGTCCACTTCACTGGGGTTTTCAAGGACTGAAGCCCTGTATCGACTAGTGATTAGGGTCACCACCATATGTGGGACGACCTCTCTGAGCCCAGCTCCAAACGTTCTAGTGGGGGTGTAGCCCTGATCTTCCACAAGTGGATTCCTGCCTCTGTCATTCCTACGCAGGCCTACTCCTCCTTCGAATGCCTCATCTGCAGCCTCTCTCTCTCCTAGCCATTCCCTTACTGTGACCTCTGCCACTGTTTCTCACTCTCCTCTGGCCCGACTCACTCTGCAGGACACACTCTGGATGTTCGGATCTCTACAGACCTTCCCCCTTCGATCCCTCTCACCCCTCCTCTCTCCTGGAGTGATCACTTTCTCCTTTCCTCGCATCTCACCCTCTCTACCCCTCAGGCCAAGCCAACTCCAGCATTGCCACCTACCTTCTCGGTTATCCGACCCATGAAGCATGTGTCAGATGAGGATTTCGCTGCCACTTTCTCCCTCCCTCTTCCCCCCTTGGCTGACTCACACCCGGACACAGCCCTTTCCATGCTCCACTCTGCTATATCTGGTACTCTTGATGTTCTTGCCCCCGATCAGCTTGAAGCCCAAAGCCAAGTGCAACTCTTGGTACGACTCAGACCATGTCACCCTTAAACGCAAGTGCAGGATGACTGAGAGGAAATGGCGTGCTTCCGGTACATCCTCTGACAAACTGGCCTGCCACCTGTTCCAAAGGCAATACTGGCTCTCTGTCCGCACCAAGAAGAGAGCCCACATCCAAGCCCGAGTCTCCGCAGCATCTAACAACTCGGCCGAGCTCTTTAAAATCTGCAAGGAGCTGGCCAATCCTGCTGCAGTATCTACCTCTCCTGTCCCCTCCCAGGCTCTCTGCACGGCCCTGGCTTCTCATTTCATCTCTAAAACCCAGGACATCCTGTCCTCTCTCTCTTCCTCTCCTCCTCCGTCTACTCCCTGCCCTTCCTCTGGACCTTCTTCGGCCACCTCTCCTCCCTGCTTCTCTGCCTTTCCCCTGTTCTCCTCAAACAAGGTTTCTAGACAAGTCTGATCTAAGAAAGTCTCGTCAAAACAGGTTCACCCCTGTTCCTCCAAAACCATCAACAATGTGCTATCCGGATGACATTGAGTTCATTTTCAGGCTCCCTTCAGCCACCTCGTTTCCTTCTCTCATCTCTGACTGTCTGTCAGCCATCCAGGAGTGGTGTGCCGCCAATGATCTCTGCCTTAATGCCAGTAAGAGTGAGATTCTCGTCATCGGCACACCTGCTCCCTCCTTTCCTGTCACTCTTTGACCGGCCTCTCTTGGCCCTCTTCCTGCTCCCACCTGTGAGGGTAAAAACCTTGGGGTCATCTTCGACTCCACACTTTCCTTCTCTTCTCACATCTCTGATGTCTCTAAGAAGTCACACTACCAGATGCACCTCCTCGGAGGTATTCTTCCTTTCTTCTCCTTCCCCCAGAAGCTCACTGTCTCCAGAGCTCTGGTTCTCTCTAGGTTAGACTACTGCAACAGCCTCTTTCTAAATCTGCCTTCCTCTACTCTCCGCCCTCTGCAACTCATCCAAAACAGGACTGCAAGACTTGTTCTTGGCTCCAAGACCAGGTATCGCATCTCCCCAGGAATGAAATCACTGCACTGGCACCCAGTGGCCGCGAGGATTAAGTTCAAAACCCTCTGCATTCTCCACAAGGCCTTCTGGGGCCTGGGACCTCAAAACCTTCAACTCTCTCTTCCTAAATATCGTCCTTCTTGAGCTCTTCGCTCATCCACCTCCAATTCCCTCAGGGTTAGTCGCTTCTCCAAGCAGCAAGTTGGTGGTAGATCTCTTTCTTCTGCTGGGGCCTCCCTCTGGAACAGCCTCCCTGCCTCTCTGAAACTTGAGGAGAACCATCTCCGGTTCCAGAAGCACTTCAAGACCTGCCTCTTTGCTTCTGCTTTCTCTCCTCCTCTCCCCTGCTGATTTTCTGGCTGAATCTGAAACTGCACTGGTTTACCTGGCTACCCTTTGATCTTGGACCCAGGTCCCCCCCCCCGCCAGTTGCACACATGCACTGCCCCCCTGGCAACCCTTGCACTCAGGGACTGTTTCTGTATCCCTAGAGCCCCCACTAGCACTTGACACCTGATGTTTGCACTTCTATTTATTCTATTTATTTTTCTATATTTATTTCCGTGTCATCCTATGGATTGCACTGCCCCCTCCACTTTCCCCCTGCACTTTTCCCCTTCCCTCCTCCCCTGCACTTGCGCGATCTCAATGTCACCTGGCCTAGTAGGATCGCTGTCTCTGTCTTCCCTCTGTTTCCCCTCCCTTGCCTCATTTCGCCTTGAAATCCTTGGCGCATTATAAATGCCATTTCGTATCAAATCTACTTCACCCATTTGTTTTCTCCATTTCCCACCCACAGATGGTGATTGCCATCAGATCGTGATCACTAAACACCTGTGGCAATATCTCAAATCTCTGCACCTTCTCTCTTAGGTAAAGCAATAGTCGATACATGACTTCAAATCCCCACATTTCCACATGCCTCTGCCTGGAATATCACCCACCGTTTGGGCACTGAGCATGTACATCTCCCTCTGTCTCATATTACCCATCCACTCGCACTCTCTCTCATTCCATTTGTCCTCTTTCAGAGGATAGCCAGCTTTATTGAGGAGTTTGATGTTTAAATCCCCATATTACAATCCTAGCATCATCCCAGTCATACACAGCTTCATCAATTGCCCGCATTGCTGACTCTATTAACTTCAATTCCTTTGACATATTAACTCTCCATTAGATATTAATTGGGAGTACGGGTACTAGATGGTCGACCCCTGATCATTCAAGAGTCAAACTCTGGGCATAGGGGTTAGGGCACTCTACTTTATTTGCATTCCAACTCGATTCCTTTTTAATCATGGTTAAGAGACCCAAAAAACGGATGACCAGTAAGACCCTTATGGGCTGGATTAAAATAAGCCACATAGCCTTCACTTTGTGGGGTCTCCCTTAACCAAGTCTCTTGAAAACACAAGATGTCAAACTTCTGTAGATCTGGGACACTTTCAGTAAATAGTATTCAAAAACCTCTGGTGTTCCAAGATGCTATTCACAGGGGCTTTGAACCGACCGGTTTGTGAATCTAATCCTCCGGTGAGCTGTTAAAAGCTCCCGCCAGCCAGTCCCATGATCTATTCTCCAAACTGGCAGCTACTTGTCTCACACCCTCCCTCGCTCTATTTTTTTCTGATTTGACACTGTAAATTTCATTGGGACCAGGTCATTTTTTGTAAATGAGGCGATTTTGTCCTCCCTCGTATTCCTATTCTCCATAGGTTCACTGGCTCTTTTTTTTGATCAGTTACAGTTAGAGTGGACCTTACTTCAGACTTAGGAATCGTTGCCTCTCTCCAATTTTCTCTAATTCTCATGTGAAAGTCACTTAAATCGTAGCCCAGACGCAAGAACTTTTCTTTCGATCAGAGTAGCAGATCTTGCTTGAACTGTGAGTTTAGATGTAGATATCTTGCACTCTGAAATACGTGTGTATGAGCGCGATACAAATAAAATATCATATCATATCACCCAGTCATTTTTCTCGAGCACAAATCCCACACTTTTAATATCCCCTGAGGATATCTGTCGAGCCGGAAGGATACAGTTCAACAATCTTAAAACATTCCTCCTATTTAACACAAGCATATTTGAGCAAGCAACAATTATTTCTAGATATATTTTGGGACTGGCCCACGGGCTTGACTCACCACATTTTTGTTTTTTACTGTTGTTCCCCAGGTTCGTAGAGTGGTCCGGCACTTTGGCCTTTTCTTTCACACTTCTCACTACCTCTTCTGCGTCGTCCTTGGGTTTATCGGTTGGGGGGCGTCCCTTTCTCTTTTCTTCCAAAGTTCTAAAACCCACGGGGGACTTTTTGTATACCTGTTGTTTCAATTTTTCATCAGGTCTTTGGTCCCTCGTATCTTGGTGCTTTATTCCCAAATCTATTTGACTCTCAATTTTGGCCCATTCTGAATTGCTCACCTCCTTCCACATCTCATCTTCTTCGTTTCTTTCAATTTCTTCAATGAGGTCACTTAGATCTATTGCTGGGAGTTCCCGATAATCCGCTTCATTCTCCAATTCTGACGCCATTGCCTGATCTTTATTCAAATTTACTTCAGGCAGACTTAATTCCTTTCAAGCCTTTTTAGGTAGAGGTCTGTTGTCCATTGGTGGCGGAGAGTGTAGATTTCTTAAATAGGCTCTGGATCCGTTAGATTTCCTCTTGGATGTCACTAACATATTTTTTACATCAGAGGCTTTTCATGGGCTTTCTGGAGGCCACTTTGCTGCCTTCCACATCTGTTTGCAGTTTGTACATTGAAAAGATATTAACATCTTTGGCAACCTGATGAGGCTTTTATTTATCCAAAGAAATCGAAATTGTCTCAATGGATGTAGGTTTTCCCGTTACTACATCTGAAGCTTGTGGCTTCGGTCTTTCCGCCATTTGGGAGGTTTTGAAATGGGACATCATCCATTCGCAATCCGATGAGAAGGCCTCCATCATTAGGGTCTTATCCCTGATTTCTCACCTGGCAAGATCGCACAGTCAGTTTTGCCGATTCGCAGAGGCTTCTGCTTCTTTGTCCAGCCTCGAATCAACCTTATACGCCAGAACCTCAAGACCTATCAGCTTGTTAGATATTCCTGTAATCAGAGAGGACTGATCTTGTAGACGAGAATGTATCGCCTCGTAGAGCTTAGTGAAAGGTAGTAGTGAAGTTGTTAGCAACGCCATCATGAGCTGTTGTAGACCGGCTCTGTCTTCAATTTGGAAAGGGCCTTCTCTACACCCACTCTTCCTTCCCACACACTCTGAGCGTTGATGGAGGATGCTGATGAAGCAGTGGAGGAGGAAGTGTCTCTATCTTCAAACACTTGACCATCCCCTCTTTCCAAACACCAGTTTATATTTCGTACTTGAGGTTGTTCCACTTCCACATCCCAATCCAACGCTCTTGGATTATTTTTAGGCTCTGCAGCTCTCTCCTCCTCCATCCCTACTTTCTCTGGCCATACATCCGTTTACTGGGAGGTAGATTTTATCTCCACGTGGCCTTTCCCTTCCTCTATTTGCATATATGGATGTCTTGATTCTGCGGCTTCCTGCTCCACATCCCTATCAGCTTGTTTCAGGGATTGGTCCAGAACACGTAGCCGATCATTGACCTGGGTTAGGCTCAGGCGTTTTTGTTGAGTAATTTTTCTAGTCAAATCCGAAAGTTCTTCCACCAGGTGCGCTGCCAAACCCACATTCATACCATTCGGTCCATATTCAGGCCCCTGAATGGGTTCGCCCTCACTGACTTCCGGGCCCTTTTGTCCTAGTATATTTGGGCGTCGCTCTAACTGTCTAATTTCATGTATTTTGTGGGTTTCCAACATTTCTTGCCTTTGGCTTAGTTCTGCCATTTGTTTTTAATTTCTTTATTGTTTTCAATTAACAATATATATATATATATATATCATACACACATACAAAATAAACTGGCATTTTGGCATTCCCACAGATTCTGCTATGGGTTCGTTATCCTGGAGCTGACCGACGACCTTACTTCCTCTGCCTGTAGCTGCTTTTGTGGGCCGCATCAATGTCCGTGCTTATATTGTCTATTATTCGGTCACTTGTGTCCCACTGTCCTGGCTCCTCTGGTATCCCCGTACCTCCTCCGGGTCCTCTTCTTCAGTTTCCTTCCCCTCTTGTCCAAATAAGTCCTGCACTAGGGAGTTCCATGCCGCTATTTTTCGAGCCGTTTCCCCTTCCCCTCTCTGCACTGCTCTTATCCACTCTGCAGTTTCCGCTAATGTCCACATCCGGAGATCCGACCACCATGCTTCTGTGGTCGGGCCTTCTCTAGATTTCCAGGACATAGCTATCCTTCTTTTGGCTAATATGCATATCAAGTCTTTCATTTTTGCTAGATGCACTTTGTCTCTGTCCCCTCGTGGGAAGAGGCCCAGCAGGTACCATTCGGGGTGCTCTGCCTGTATCTGAAGGCCACTCTCCGCTATTTTGGTCCTAATACCTTCCCAGAAAGTCTGTACCACCGGGCATGTCCAAAACATGTGCACCATGTCTGCTTCATCAGCTGAGCATCGGGGGCACCCGCTGGGGTCACCTCTACGCATCACGTTCATCCTCTTAGGTGTGAGGTATGCTCTATGTGTTAAGTACAGCTGTGCTTGTTTGAACCTTGCGTTCCTAGACACTGTCTTTGGGTATCTCAGCACCCTGCTCCATTCTTGGTCACTGAGTGGTTTGTGGAGTTCTTCTTCCCAACGTTGTTTTATATGCAACTCTTGTTTGGTGTGGGGTCTTAGCATCTGGTTGTATAGTCTGGAGGTAGTATGTGTCCCCTCTGATATGTCGTCCCACATGTCCAATGCTCCCGCTGCTTCCTCTTAGTCTTCCCATTCCCGCCATCTACTTTTAATTCTGAGGATTAATCTGTTATACAGGATAAATTTGCCTTTGTGTATGTCGTGGTCTTCCACCATCTCTTGGAAGTCTACCCATCTCCCTCCTCTTCTCAAGTCCCCAATTTGTGCTACGCCTTTGGCTTCCCATTGAGTTCGGAACGTTGCCAACACATTTGTGTCTATGCCTATTAGGCCCGCCAGGTGGATTTGTGCTGAATAGGGATCTTCCGTCCCCTGTAGTTTCCATGCTCTGTTCCACAACCTCACTGCGGGGTTGAGTAGGTACGGCAGGGTCCTGAGCAGGGGTTTGTCCAGCCACAGTATTTCCCTTAGATAATGTGTTTTCAGTTCCGGCTGGAAGTTGGTTGTGTCAATTGTTTCATCCTCCCCCAGCCAATTGACCACGAATTGCAACTGCCCAGCCAGATAGTATTTTTCAAAGTCCGGCAGCCTAATGCCTCCTCCTTCATAATCTTTCTGTAGGGTCTTCATTGCAATCCTATTTCTTCCCCCTGCGCAAGGAAGTTCCTTGCTATTGTATTTAGTTTAGTGAAGAAGGCCCTAGGGATACTATGCGGAATGTTTGTGAAATAATATAACAGGAGTGGGAGTACTACCATTTTCTGGAGGGCCGCTCTACCCATCATTCCCAGTGGCAGTGTTCTCCAGAAGGTCATGCATTTTCGTGTTTTTTCTAGGGCTGCTTGCGTATTATGTCGGTGAGAGTCTGCAGTGTCATGGTGGACCTCTAATCCCAAATATCTAAAGGAGTGAGTTGCCCACGTTAGGCCTAAGTCTGGGAGTTCCGCCGGGGGGACCCACCTCAGGTTCGCCAGGGGGAAGATCAGAGACTTCTCCTTATTTATTGCTATACCTGAGAGTCTGGTGTCTGCTCATATTGCTTCCAGGAGGCACGGCAGACTAGTGTGTGGGTTTTCTACAAACAACAACATGTCGTCTGCGTATAACGAAATTTGGTGGAGCACTCCGTCTACCTCTATCCCTGTGTCTCCGTATTCTGCTCTAAAGAAGACCGCCAACGGTTCGAGGGCCAAGATATATAACATTGCTGATAGTGGGCACCCTTGTTTTGTTCCTCTATAGATCTTCCAGTCTTTCGAGATATATCTTCTGTCTTCACCCTGGCCCTAGGCTCACTATACAATAGACTGATCCATCTAAGGAACCCTTCTCCAATGCCAAAGTGGGCGAGAACCCTCATCAACCACCCCCAGTTCACCGAATCAAATGCTTTGACTGCGTCGAGGGACACTATCGCACATTCTCTTCGCCCCTGGTTTGTTCTATCTATCATGTGATGTAGTCTACGGAGGTTCCATGATGTATTCCGTTCTGGAACGTAACCTGTTTGATCTGGATGTATTAATGTGTGGATCACTTGTTTCAGGCGGTTAGCTAAAACCGCTGTTAGTATTTTGGTATCCTGGTTAATGAGGGAAATCGGCCTATATGCAGTGCACTTTGTGGGCGGTTTCCCTGGCTTAAGGATCGGTACAATAATTGATTCTGACATGCTGGTCGGTAATCGTGCGCTTTCATATGCGTCTTGATATGTCTCCAATAACCTTGGGGTGATGGTGCCTTTAAATGAATTTTTTTTTTTTACCCCTTTTTTGGTTTTTTTGGGGGGGTCCCCCCCCCAACCCTCTTTTTTTTCTTTTTTTTCTTTTTTTTTTTTCCCACACGAAAACCCACAAAACACATATATATATATATAAAAAAAAAAATTCGACCATTTGGCATTCGACCAAATGGTGTCGACCAAATTGCAGTCGACCAGTTTGTTGTCGACCAATTGACCGGGCACCGCTCTTGGCTTCTAATCTCTGTCTCTGTCTCGTCTTCTAGTACTATAATGGGTTCCTTTTTATTTTGTGCCCTTCCGCATGTAATCTTTACAGATACCTTCCATAATTCAACCGTCCCAGCTTCTCCCAGAGTTCTATACACCTTGTTCTCAACTCTATCAATTCCTTAGGCTCCTCCCCCGCTGCCTGCGCCCTGTGTTCCTCTATTTCTATCTGCCTTTCTAGTTCATTAAGTTCCTCTATGGCCGCCCCCTTTAGACCTCCCATTTTACCGATTGCTGCCCCCCTTATTACCACCTTGAACGCATCCCAAAGTGTGGCGTTACTCTCTGCACTTCCTTCATTATGGTCAAAGTAATCATCTATTGCTTCCTGAAGATGTTCTTAGAATTCTCCCTCTTCCAAAGCTTCTGCCCGGAGTCGCCACATTGGTATTGGAGCTTTCCCGTATGTGTGTGCCCATGTTGTCAATATTGGAGCGTGGTCTGAAAGTGTTCGGGCTCTAATATTGATCCTTGTAAAGTCGTGCAATGATTCAGTGCCTGTAAGTATGTAATCTATCCGTGTAAATATTCCATCGAGTGGTCAGTGGATCTTCCGACGCCTGCCTGTGAAGTTTCGAGTTGAGTAAGTCAGTTTTTGATCGGATTATCCGCAGGATCTTACAGGAGCTTCCCTCTTGTGCTTCTCACCGCATGGCCGCTTAGCCACGCCCCCCTCTGCCATTTTGTTCTCGAGCCAGCTGCTACTCGTAGAATGGTTCGGATTCAAATGCGATTTTAGGGCATTAGGCTTTGTTAGGTCTCCTTCCCGGTATCCTTCCATTGTTTTTAGAATGGGTTGGGCATATTCCAGTGCTCCCTCTTCCATGCCCTCCGCACCTTTCTACTTCTTCTTCTTCAGCATAGATATAATAATATCGGCTGCAGTAGAGTCAGTTGCACAGCGAGTGCCCGGCCCGACCCATACTTTTGTTCAGATGCGACCTTAGCACAGGAAGGACTCCCACCTTCCTCCACTCAGCCAAGCACTCTATTATGGCCGAGTCATGCGATTACAGGCTACCATTTAGAGCCTCTAGTCCACCTTTCCCCACAGATATATCCAGACTCCCACTATCACAAGCACATACCGCACTTGCTCCTCTCCTTAGCTGGAGTCGGGTTCTCACCCCAGAGGGTCTGGGGGCTGTGAGCATTCCTTGCTTGATATCAATACTAGATAGTTTTACTTTCACAGCAATGGCGACAACCGGCGAACTCCGGCTAACTCTACTTAGCTCACCTCCTTATTCTCACCTTTGTGCTTCTTTCCCTCCTCCTTTTTGTGAGCGGCCCCAGAATCCTTATGAGTGACCTGTTGGCTGCCCATGAATCAGCTGCCTGTGCTAGCTTTCTGGGATTCATTTCCTTAGAGTCAGCCAAGTGCTGTCTCAGCTCAGGAGATCAGGCATCAAAAATAGATTCTAACAATAAAAGATTCCTCATTCCTTCAAAGGCGTTCACTCTGTAACCCTTAACCCAACCATCAAAGTTCTTTAAACACTCAGACACCCAGGTAGCCCAAGGGGTACATCAGTGTTTTTGAGGGTCCTAAACCTCTTATGGTACTGCAAAGGAATTTTCCCAAATCTGGCTATTACTGTCAGCTTCACAGATTCATAATCCTTTCTCTCTTGGGCACCCAACTCCACTGCAGCATCACAGCCATTCAGGAGGAGCCTAGACATGAGTCATCGAATTAAATCATTCCCACTGATTCCTTTTAGACCATAGGTGTATTCTAACGTACCCAGCCAATCCAACACATCAAGTTTAGGCTCATACATACTCACTGCTTCTTTGGGCATGAAAGGCCTCTTGGGACTAGTAGACCTAGAGGACCCTGAAAGGGAAGCAGAATCAAGGGACAGTCTTGTCATATCCATTTGATATTGCATCTCCCTCTCTCTGAGTTTCACCTCTTGATGTTTGGCTTCAGCTTGGGCATTTAACTTTTTAAACTCCAACTCAAATCTCATTCTTTCAAGAGGGACATATTCTGGGCTTAACTGAAATAGGCTGAGGCATCAGGGCAGGCTGTGGCAGAGAGGGCCTCTCTTCCTGAGACTCTTCTGCCTCCTCTGACCCCTCTTGCAGATTGGAGCTTGACTCTAAACGAGCATCATCATCATTATCTTCCTCATTACTTTGGGGAGTAGGTGCTACAGGCTTACTACCCACACTTTGGTGATCCCACAACCTTTCCGAGTCAGACCCCTGGTTTTGCACATATCTTTCAGTTGATCTACTGTCAGAACAATCAGGGCTGCCTCATTGAAGTTATCCATATTTGGCGTGTTACAATTGCTTCACTTTTTGATGGAGCCTAGACTTGTGGCAGGTTTAGTTGGGCACAAATACAGCAAATAATCAATCAATGTAACCACTCTACGTCTATCCCTCCGCCTGCTACCAGTGTTAGGCAAGAATTGATGTAGTAACCCTGTGGGAGACTACACCACCCTTGTCCTCTTGGTATTAGGTAACCCAAATACTGGTATAGGTCTGTACTGCACAAGTTGGTAGGGTGGCTGAGCAGCCAGGATTATCTCAAGCGGGGTAAATGTGAGTTGTAGAGCTGTACCAAATGAAATCCACCAATACAAGTATCCAAATAACACTTACACTCAAGGTTTGTAGTAAAATAGTTATTTATTTATTTTACAGTCAGTTTTTAAATATAAGCATTCTTTAAAAAGGGCAATATGTGTAGCAATCAAATATTCTTTAAAATACTTTCTCAGAATCATTAACACAGAGCAAGTATATACTCTTTAGAGATGCTTCATACAGACTTCCTACACCCTGAGGTGACTTTACTAACTAGGATAGTAATGGCATTTATATATCACTAGTACACTTTGTAGATTCTGAGGTTGGTAGAAAGGAAAGGTTAGAGGAAGGAAAAAGGTTAAACAGGTTCTCAGAGCATGTGAGGACTTTAAATCTTCCAATGAAGTCTAGATAAAAACCTCACCCAGCAAATATTAGTTTAAAACCAATGCATCACCTATGAGGGACAGTAAGAATCAAAGTGAAATGGAATCGAAGAGTCTGCAGGGAGCCAAGGCAGCCAACATCAATTGGAGTATTGTCTATGGAGCTGAGGCACTTCTTAGAGAGCAAAGTCTTGCACAAAGTTAGAGAGTTTGTTGAAGTAAAATCACTGTAGAGTCACAAGCTGTTACACGTGTGAAAGTTAGAGCTGAAATCATCTCTAGAAACACATCCACTGCAAATCTCAACTGAGAAGAGCAAGCTACAGACACTGAGGTAAGTACCCCAAGCCAGAACAGTACCTTTGGTTAGAAGAAGAGGGTTCAGCTGGCTCCTGTCTGGTTGCAGTGATGCAGATACAGGGTTCCTGGGCCTCAGTCATAGGGACAAGAGGGAGGACGTCTGGGGACTCCTGCAGCAGCAATTTGATGGTCAGCGGCCTCTGCAGGCTCTTTTCGGATCAGTGGCACTTTGTGGTTTCAGCGCTCAGTAAACAGCACCACCGTGGATCTTGGACACCGGTTGGGCTTCCTTCCCTCCTTCGGTCCTGCACTCTGGTCAGGTGACTCAAGCTTGAATAACCCAAGGGAAGAAGTCGTCCCTTCTGGTGCTTCTCTTGTCGATTAGAAAAAGGAGTTTCAGCGCAGCAGGGCTTCACCGGGAAGTTCAATGGTCCAGGAGGATGCAGCAAGCTTCGGTCACGGTTTCTTCATCGGGATGGCCTTCCCAGTGGTCGACTCTGTCTACAGTCCCAACACCCTCGCCTTTAAAGCAGGTTTCTCCCATTCATGCACAGCCTAGCTGTCACTCACATAGCAGGGTGGCTGTCCTGCATTAACCCTCCACTCCAACCGAGCAGGAAGGCAGCCACGTGTGCTTGGAGCAGTTAACCCACGGGGTCCCTCTGCATCATTCATTCACTATGCCCAAGTCGGGAGCTGCAGGGGGCTGGGAGGCACTTGCCAGACAGTCAGTGGAGATCATGGGGACTCCACCAAACAGCCCTCCAGACCAGAGCTCCTCCGCCCTCCTGAAGGAGAATGTTGGCGTAAATATTTAAGACAGGATGAACCCAAGAGGGAGCACTTGGGGAGGGCGAGCTGCCTGGAGTGATGTGCAGCTCTACCCAGCAGCAGCAGCAGGCGGGGGAGACTGGCCTCCATGTCTGACCACGTGTAAAGACTGGAGGGGAGTCTGTACTTCTGCTCTCTATATGGTAGAGGAGAGGCACAGAGGACCCCAGCCAAGATTCTCTATTACGGTAGCAATGGACGAGCAATCAAGGCCTAGCTTCTCAAGAGGTGATGCAGGCTGGTTCTTAAGTACAGTGTAGTCCCCAAGCACCCACAAAGGAATGTCCGCAAACTGTATTAGTTAAATCACAGTCTTTATATAATTAATATTCAGGTTATGTACAATATCACGATAACTCACTTTGTACTCGGTTATCTATAATGGCAAATATACAGTTCTACATGGTACCACAGTTACTATTAGATCTCTTTAAAATGCATCAACTATACGGTCAAATGTCACACAAATCGGTTCGTAAAGGAAACCAACAATAGATAAAAGAGGAAAGCAGTTGGTTAGAACAATTGGCAGAATACTGGCCCTGTTACCTAAACACAGTTCTGTGTGGAGATCCCACCACCTGGGCAACCCGTAGAATAAAGATATATCACAAGCCCAGTCCATATATTGTTCACACAAGTCTTTCCAATAGTTCTGCAACCCCAAAGTACCTGGCGTTGTAGCGTTCCTCGTCGGGGAATCGATGGCCCTTCTTAAGTGCCCTCCCTTTAAGGCAGGAGTCACGGGTCGCCGAACGTCCGACAGAGAACAGAGTGAACTACAGCAGTGAAGTGACAGCTTCTTTCCTAGCGGTGCTCGTCGACGTGGAAGCGTAAACGTCCTGCAAGGAAGAGGAGTGCGGGGCACCTCGATGTCGATAGTTCTGGACCGCAAAGAGTTTGAAGAACTGTGGCCCAGCAAGGGCATCGAGTCGTTGGTGTCTCTGTGGTCTTTGGGAGGCAGGAAACCCACCGGCAGATGCTCCTCGGCACGTCAACGGCCTGGCCTTCTCCGCGGGGATAAGGCAGGCGGCGATGCGGACAAGCGCGTATGTGGATCAAAAGTTCTTAGGAAAGGGAGCACAGCGGCTCCGGTCGGCAACAGCGGTCGTCGACTGTGGCGGACAATAGTTTGGCGCTTCTCTTTGGGATTCCGCGGCGGTCCCCATCTCCAGTCGGCAGCCTTTCATAGGTCTGTCTACCAGGGAGCTTTGGCAAAGATCAGCTGGTGCACGATGGTCCCTCATAGCTCAGGAAGAGGGCGCCTTACCAAATCCTCTCTGGGTCAGTCCTTGGAGACACAGCAGCCTTCAGATTGATGAAGACGAGCAAGAGCAATTCTTCTCTTCCAGCAGGGCTTCAAGGTTAAGCTTCAGTTTTACTCCAGTTACTCTTCGTAGTGGACTTCAGCTTCTGAACACGATTGCTAGCAGTGAGAGGTCCCCAGATATTCTAGTTGATCTCCCATTCATTCTGCTGGTTCACACTCAGGCAACCAATTGGTCAAAAGGGCATTCATGCAGGCAGGCAGCCAATCAGGTGCACGGTGCATTCAGGCCATTCACTTCTCGCCAGACACTCACAACAAGTTATGTGTACTGAGACAAGTACCCAGCCATTCAACACCCACACTGCATTCATACCAGTTTCGGGCAGGGCTGTCTCAGTCATTGTGGCAAACACCAGAAACCAGACATCCACAACAAGAAGTGCATATTCGTCACACACTCATTCACCCAGGTCCCACCCACAGGGTCTACCCACAACATACGGTCGTTGGGAAGGCTCCAGCCAGTCTGGTCGGCACTTCCCCACACTACCATATATGGGACTTCCACCCAACAGCCAGTCAGGGGGAAGGGACAGAGTCAGGGCTTCCCTGGACTTCGGGAAGATCAAGGTAACAGGCGATGGAAGGCAAGAGGCCACGGGGGCCCTCTTGTCTCTATCTGGAATCTACCGATTCCAATGACAGGGCCTGGGCATCCCAAAATGGAGGACGCTCAGGGCTCCAGTCAATTCAGCACAGAGCTGCCAAAAGTCCGTACCCTGCTCTGTGGGTCACACACAGGTGCCCAAAAACATACACGAGGGGCACAGGGTTGTACCCCCACCCAGGGGTGCCACAAGGGTATCCCATGGGTCTGTACACCAAACCAAAAGAGAGAGCTGCACCGCCAGGAGTCCCACATGAACTCCTGCGCGGAATACACGACAGAACGCATAATAAAAATCAGTAAAGGACAAGGATACGGAGGCCCTGTCCCTCCGATGCATTTCCAGCATCACAGTCGCCCCTCCCCAGACTAAGGTTAGGGTGCCTAATCTCGCACGGGATAGACACCCTCATCCAGACGGTCAACATACCTTCTGGAAAGGCCATCTACATTATCGTGACTCTTCCCGGGTCTCTGCTCTATGGTGAAGTCTAGCCCTTGCAGGCTAATGGACCACCGGAGCAGCTTTGGGTTTTCACCCTTCATCGGCGTAAGCCACTTCAGGGGCTTATGATCTGTTTGGACCTTGAAGGTAGACCCGGTAAGGTAGGGTCTAAAACGCCTAAGGCTCCAAACTATACTAAAACATTCCTTTCCAACCGTAGCCCACCTAAGTTCTCTACCCTTAAGTTGTCTACTGATGAATATGATCGGATGTTCTCTTCCTTTGTCATCTAACTGGGACAAGACAGCTCCAATTCTGGTGTCGCAGGCGTCAGTTTAAACGATAAAGGGCTTACTGTAATCAGGCGCACACAACACTGGTGCACTACACAGACTTTCTTTCAAGCCATCAAAGGCCCTCTGACAGTCTTCAGTCCAATTAACCTTCCTAGGTTGTTTGGGTGAAGTCAGAGCTGTCAGTGGGGCAGCTATGGTTCCATAGTCTGCCATGAAATTGCGATAATACCCAGTGAGGCCCAAAAAGGCTCACACCTGGGTTTGAGTAGTGGGAGTCTCCCAGTCCTGTACATCCTGTACTTTACTGGGGAGAGGTTGGATTTGACCCCCTTCTACCTCATGACCAAGATATGTGACTTTCCCCTGAGCTATCTGGCACTTGGTGGCCTTGATAGTGAGGTTAGCCCTTTTCAAGGCCTGCAACACCTTATCCAGATGTGTCACATGCTCTTCCCAGGTGGAACTGTAGACGGCAATGTCGTCTAAGTAGGCCACACAAAAGGCCTCCAGCCCACTGAGCGCATGATTGACCAATCTCTGGAAGGTGGCAGGGGAATTCTTCAACCCAAAAGGCATGACCCTAAACTGGTAGAGTCCCTCAGGTGTTGAGAATGCCGTCTTTTTCTTGGCATGGTCCGTCAGAGCTTTTTGCCAATAGCCTGTGGTAAGGTCAAAGGTGCTTACAAATTTGGCAGCACCTATGGTGTCCACAAGCTCATCAGCCCTGGTAAATGGGTGCACGTCAGTTTTTGTGATGGCATTGACTCCTCGGTATTCCACACAGAACCTCCAATCCTTGGTACCTGCCTGGGAACTTGCCTTGGGGACAAGGACCACTGGACTGGACCAGGGACTAGTTGGGGTTCAATAACACCGAGATCCAACATCTTGGTGACCTCAGCCTGGATATGGTTCTTAACTGTATCTGACATACGGTAGCACCTGCTTTTGACACACACACTGTCACCAGTGTCAATCTCGTGCCTACACCACAGTGTAAGGCCTGGTGTCAGTGAAAACAGATAGGCATACTGCCGGAGCAAAGCCCTGCAGGCCCTCTGCTGCTCTGCTGTCAGATATGGAGAGGGAAGCACTCCCTCCACTGAGCCATCCTGAGGGTTGCTATGCAGCAAATCAGGAAGGGGCTCACTCTTATCCTCTTCTTGCTCTGAAGCTAGCAAGAGACATGAGACTTCTGCTCGCCTGTGGAAAGGCTTGAGCCTGTTAACATGGAATACCTGAGGGGCTACCCCCGGGACTCCCATGTCAACCAGATAATTGACTTCGCCCATCTTGGTGATGATCCTGAAGGGTCCAGTCCACTTTTCTGCGAAAGCTCTAGGCTTGGTAGGCTCCATCACGAGGATTTCCTGTCCCGGAGTCCAATACACTTGCGAAGCTTTAAGGTCATGCCAGTACTTGTTCTATTCCTGGTTGGCCTTGAGATTTGCTGTCGCTTGACCCATCATCTGTGTCATCCTCTGTCTGAGGCCTAACACATAGTCCCCCACTTGCTTGGCGTGACCTGGAGGAGTGGCCTCCAAACCTTCACTGATCAAGGCAAGAGGCCCTCCCACGGGATGTCCAAACAGTAACTCAAAGGGGCTGAAACCAACACCCTCTTGAGGTACCTCTCTGTAAGTGAACAGCAGGCATGGAAGAAGGAGATCCCATTTCCTCCTTAGGGGCTCTTCCAAAGCGCCTAGCATGCCCTTGAGAGTTTTATTGAATCTCTCAACCAGACCGTTGGTCTGGCGGTGGTAAGAGGTGGAGAACTTGAACTCTTTCCACATGGTTTTCATGTAACTAGACATGAAGTTGGATCCTCTGTCAGACACAACCTACTTAGGGAACCCAACACGGGTGAAAATGCCCAGGAGAGCCCTGGCAACCACCTTGGCAGTAATAGTCTGAAGGGGTATAGCCTCAGGGTACCTGGTGGCATGATCGACCAAGACCAGGATGAACCGATGTCCACCAGAAGTGCGAGGGTCAAGGGGACCGACAATGTCGATTCCCACCCTCTCAAACGGTGTGCCAACCACTGGCAATGGCTGCAGTGGAGCAATAACACTGCCACAAGTCTTGCCAGATAACTGACAAGTGGGGCAGGTCTTGCAGTGGGACTCCACTTCTACTCCCACCCGGGGCCATCCGGGGCCAGTAGAAATGGGCAGAGAGCCTCTGCTTAGTCTTCTTGGTCCCAAGATGACCAGCCAAGGGCACCTCATGCGCCAACTGCAGTAGGAAGGGCCTGTAAACCTGGGGTAGCACCAGCCTCTTGAGGGCACCAGGTTCAGGCTTAGTGGGCTCACTAACAAGGAGCTCACCCTCCCAATAGATTCGGAATGGCTAGGCACTTCTCCTTGTGCCTGGGACAGGGCCTGCTTTCTCAGACCCTCCAGAGAGTGGCACTCTCTCTGACCCTTACAGAAGTCCACCCGGGAGGGTCCCCCTTCAGCTAACAAGCATTGAAGGTCGGTGTGGTCCTCCGGGTTGAGTACCTCTCCCACAGGAGAGTCTTCTGGCTCTTCTCCCACATGAGTTGAGACGGGGTTCACCACTGGACCCAGCCCGTCCGGAGCATGGATCACAATGGGTGCTGTTAGAACAGCAGGAACAGCAGGAGCCCTCACCACAGAGGTGGCCTTCTTACTCTTCCGGTTCCTTCGCGCCTTGGGTTTACCCATCGGCGAGGGTACCGGGCTCGCAGCGGGACCCTGTGTGACCTGCGATCGGGTGACCGCCACAGCAGCAATGGGTAGACCATCCGTGGTCATTTCCAACTCGACCAAATCGTTGCCTAACAAAATGCTTGCAGGCACGTTGTCCTGAACCAGGACCGGAAGCTTTGTTGTCTTGTCTCCAATCGTAATGTTGACAAAGGCTACAGGCGATAATTTGGGAGGTACACCAGCTAACCTGGTGGTTCTCAGAGGAGCACCTACATAGACCTCTGGCTTGAGCAGGGTCCTGTCTACCACTGTCATGCTTGCCCAAGTATCTCTCAAACCAGTAGAAGGCTGGCCATTCAAGAGGACACTTCTCAAAAACCTACGAGTGTTCTGTGGGATAGTTGCCAGAACTTCTGCGTACTGGTCCCAGGCCCCAAGGGACACTAATGGAATCTCTACGGGAGCACTGAAGGTGATCCCGGTAGAGGAGGGGAGGACAGTGGCCTCCGCTCAGGTACGGAGTAGGGGTAGGTCAGGCTCACACCCTGGACTCCAAGTCCCTTACCCTTACACTTGGGGTCACCCCTTCAGTGATCCAGAGCCCCACAATCCCAATAAGTGCCGGGAGTGGAGGGTACGGTACTGGAACCACTGGGACCCTGCTTTGCAGCAGGCGGGCCACTACTCTTACTCCCATCCACAACAGAATTATCCCCACTAGGTTTTTGGATCTTAGGAGAGGAAGGTTTTGGTTTACCAGACTGTGATTGCTTCTGGGACTCCTCAGCTTTCTGAGAAGTCCCCTTTTCTTTGTCCTTGTCATTTCCACTGGAGTCCTTAGGGGACACCCGATGAAAGACCCACTTTTCAGCCAACCTAGCCAGCCTAAAGGGGCCCAAAATGTTCTGATCAGCAACATACTGACGCAGCTTTGGTGAACAGGCTTCCAAATAATTCTCAAAAAACTAAAGGTGGGACAACTCAACAAACGTTTTCACTTTGTAACCATCAATCCACCCCATCATGTTCATGTGCGCAGCACTTACCCATCAATCCAAGACACATTCTCTCGTTTCTTAAAATCCCTGAACCTTTTAAGATATTGGGTAGGTGTCTTGCCAAACTTGGCAATCAAAGCAGACTTCATGCACTCATACTGACCCCTTTCTTCCACACTCAGTTTGAGAATACAGTCATATCCAGTCTGAGGCACTCTGCTTAACAAACACTTAGCCCAATCTCTTTTATCTACATCATGAATTGCACAAGCCATCTCAAATGCTTCAATCCATTGGAGGATATCAGAACCCTCAGCATACACACCAACCAAATCTTTCATAAACTTGGTTGCCTGGGACCTGACACTCTCAACGGGCTTAGCTGAAGTCTCCACTCAAGCTTTCTCTAACTGGATCCTCAGACATTCAGTGGCCCGGTTCTTGAGTTCAAGGTCCCTATCTTTGAGTTCAAGATTCCTATTCTTGAGCTCCACTTGTTGTGCCAACTCCTCTTTCTTAAGCTCCGCATCTATTTCCAACTTGCGATATTCTTAATAACTCAGGTTCCAAGGAATTGCTGGGGTTTGGAACAGAGGCAGCAGGAATGGTGGCGTTCCCAGAAACAGATTCAGTGACAACCCCCGGGGCAGAGTCCTCATTGGTTGCATCCCCCCTTCAAGAGTTTCACCATCAGTCTGGTAGTCCACCAGGGCAGCTATCAGCTCAGCCCTAGACTTATCCACAAAGTCTAACTCCCTGGCTTCACAAGCATCCTGCAGAGCCTCTAAGCTCATCCGAGTCAATTTACCATTCGCAATAGATTCCATTGCTTGTAATGCAGTTATCTTGTACACCACTAAACCTCAATTTAACAAAGTGCAGATATTTTGTAAGTGGCACGGTTATACACTGATTCTTAAAACCATAAGCATCCCACCGCTGCCACCAGTGTAAAGACTGGAGGCGGGGTCTGTACTTCTGCTCTCTATATGGTAGAGGAGAGGCACAGAGGATCCTAGCCAAGATTCTCTATTACGGTAGCAATGGACGAGCAAACAAGGCCTAGCTTCTCAAGAGGTGATGCGGGCTGGTTCTTAATTATAGTGTAGTCCCCAAGCACCAACAAAGGAATGTCCGCACACTTTATTAGTTAAAACACAGTCTTTATATCATTAATATTCAGGATATGTATAATATCACAATAACTCACTTTGTACTCGGTTATCTATAATGGCAAATATACAGTTCTACGTGGTACCACAGTTACTATTAGATCTCTTTAAAGTGCATCAACTGTATGGTTAAATGTCACAGAAATCAGTTCGTAAAGGAAACCAACAATAGATAAAAGAGGAAAGCAGTTGGTTAGAACAATTGGCAGAATACTGGCCCCGTTACCTAAACACAGTTCTGTGTGGAGATCCCACCACCTGGGCAACCCGTAGAATAAAGATATATCACAAGCCCAGTCCATATATTGTTCACACAAGTCTTTCCAATAGTTCTGCAACCCCAAAGTACCTGGCGTTGTAGCGTTCCTCGTCGGGGATTGATGGCCCTTCTTAAGTGCCCTCCCTTTAAGGCAGGAGTCACGGGTCGCCGAACGTCCGACAGAGAACAGAGTGAACTACGGCAGTGAAGTGACAGCTTCTTTCCTAGCGGTGCTCGTCGACGTGGAAGCGTAAACGTCCTGCAAGGAAGAGGAGTGCGGGGCACCTCGATGTCGATAGTTCTGGACCGCAAAGAGTTTGAAGAACTGTGGCCCAGCAAGGGCATCGAGTCGTTGGTGTCTCTGTGGTCTTTGGGTGGCGGGAAACCCACCGGCAGATGCTCGTCGGCGCGTCAACGGCCTGGCCTTCTCCGCGGGGATAAGGCAGGCGGCGATGCGGACACGCGCATATGTGGATCAAAAGTTCTTAGGAAAGGGAGCACAGCGGCTCCGGTCGGCAACAGCGGTCGTCGACTGTGGCGGACAACAGTTTGGCGCTTCTCTTTGGGATTCCGCGGCAGTCCCAGTCTCCGGTCGGCAGCGTTTCATAGGTCTGTCTATCAGGGAGCTTTGGCAAAGATCAGCTGGTGCACGATGGTCCCTCATAGCTCGGGAAGAGGGCGCCTTACCAAATCCTCTCTGGGTCAGTCCTTGGAGACACAGCAGCCTTCAGATTGATGAAGAAGAGCAACAGCAATTCTTCTCTTCCAGCAGGGCTTCAAGGTTAAGCTTCAGTTTTAATCCAGTTACTCCAAAAGAGAGAGCTGCACCACCACGAGTCCCACATGAACTCCTGTGCGGAAAACACGACAGAACACACGATAAAAATCAGTAAAGGACAAGGATACGGAGGCCCTGTCCCTCCGATGCATTTCCAGCATCACACCATGCATGACCTGTCGCTGTTTGGCTGCAAAGCCTCACCGTTAGTCCCTGGAATTGGATAATCGCCTCTTTCCTCTGTGCTCAGTGTAGCGTTCTATTTCTATCGTTAATTAAAAGGGAGCTGTGTCCCCTTTTCATTGTTGTGTTCGTGGGTTGCCACCCACGTGTTTGGACGTAGGCAGGGTTACCGCCTGGAGAGCAGTTCGCGCCTAATAATTAAAGTGTTAACATCTACATTCCATGGCTCTGTGATTTATTGTATTCCTGCTTCATCATTAATGTTCCCTTTATAGCCTTGATGCCATTTTCCAGCCCCACTCCCCCTTTCCCTCTTCTGCCTTCTTGCCATTTACCTGTTTTTTATGTGGGTGTCTTTTTTAAGTTGCAGGGACCCGTCAGCCACAGGACACACAGTATCTTCCAGACCCTGCAGGCGTGACGCTGGGCGGCCATCATGGGCAACTACTGCGTTACGGTCGTCAATGAGACCCCCTACGAGTTCAACTACTGTTTCTGCTACCTGGGGAGCGAGATGGATATTCGGGTGAGTAGTCAGCGCCGGTAGGTAGCTGAGTGGGTTCATGTGCTCCTGCTGTCACCAGACTACGTGAGTGACCGCAAGGTTGAACAGGAGTCCTTCATAAGATGCCATTGTCCCAGTAGTGCCTCTCCTGCGGAAACCCCTGGCCTTTGCTGCTTTACCGGACTTTTCCCTGATAAGTCCTCATAGGAGGCCCCGTCAGAGGTACCAGGGCTCGCAGCTGGTGTCATGGGATCAACAAACACATTAAAGCTAGTGTTAAGGGACACTTTCCTTCAAGAGCAGCACAAACCCAGGGATTGACCGAGGAAAAGGCTAGGGTTCTCTTTCCTTCCCACTCCACCTCCATGGGGCAAACCATCCACTCAAAGACTCTGCCTGCACTTCTTTCCTGGTCTAAGTGCCTGCACTTCCTTCTGGTCTAAGTGCCTCCACTTCCTTCCTGGTCTAAGTGCCTGCACTTCTTTCCTGCGTCACATATGGCTTTAATAATTTCCAGATGGCATAAAATGGATCAAGACCTTTTATGAGCAGTCTCCCAATCTGTACTTTCTTGTTGATGGCCAAATCAAATGGGGTTACCTAACTGGCCCCTCAACCTCCTGTAGGCCCCCTCCAAATGTTCCTACCCAGGAGTCCCTATTCTCCAGACTAAAGATCGCCCGCCCTTACTTTCTGATCTCTTCCACACTTCCGGTGGAGTCCTAGGGACCGATGCTCCAAAGGGTACCCCACCCTTCCCCAAAATCAGCTCTACAAGTTCCAGGATGGGTGTGTACCTTCACTCCCTCTCCTCTCTCTCCCTGTTCTTATCTCTTGCACCTCTGCCTCCTGTCCCACTACTCCCTCCTTATCCTTTCCCCTTTCGTCTACCTAGGACTCCCACTTTCTCTCTCGTCCCCTCTTCTCCCCTCATCTGCCCCCTCACCCCTGATCTTGTCACACTCTTCTACTACCTGTCTCTCCCACCAACCTCCCCTACTATCTCTACTCTCACCATCCCTCACACTTGCACTCACTCCCATACACATAATGCACTTACCCCACAATCACACACTCACTCTCTATGCTTGGTGCCACCCACAATCACACACACACTCTCTATGCTTGGCACCACCCACTGTCACAGCCTCCACTTACCCCACAATCACACACTCACTCTTGATGCTTGGTGCCACCCACTGTCACAGTCTCCACTTACTCCACAATCACACACTCACTCTCGAGGCTTGGCACCAACCACTGTTACAGCCTCCACTTACCCCACAATCACACACTCACTCTCTATGCTTGGTGCCACCCACAATCACACACACACTCTCTATGCTTGGCACCACCCACTGTCACAGCCTCCACTTACCCCACAATCACACACTCACTCTTGATGCTTGGTGTCACCCACTGTCACAGTCTCCACTTACTCCACAATCACACACTCACTCTCGAGGCTTGGCGCCACCCACTGTTACAGCCTCCACTTACCCTACAATCACACACTCGCTCTCTATGCTTGGCGCAACCCACTGTCACAGCCTCCACTTACCTCACAATCACACACTCACTCTCTATGCTTGGTGCCACCCACAATCACACACTCGCTCGAGATGCTTGGTGCCACCCACTGTCACAGCCTCCACTTACACCACAATCACACACACACTATCTATGCTTGGTGCCACCACTGTCACAGCCTCCACTTACACCACAATCACACACACACTCTCTATGCTTGGTGCCACCCACTGTCACAGCCTCCACTTAACCCACAATCACACGCTCACTATCTATGCTTGGTGCCAGCCACTGTCACAGCCTCCACTTACCCCACAATCACACACACACTCTCTATTCTTGGCGCCACCCACTGTCACAGCCTCCACTTACCTCACAATCACACACACACTCTCTATGCTTGGTGCCACCCACTGTCACAGCCTCCACTTACCTCACAATCACACACACACTCTCTATGCTTGGTGCCACCCACAATCACACACTCGCTCTCGATGCTTGGTGCCACCACTGTCACAGCCTCCGTTTACCCCACAATCACACACTCACTCTCGATGCCCCACTGTCACAGCCTCCACTTACCCCACAATCACACGCTCACTCTCGATGCTTGGCGCCACTCACTGTCACAGTCTCCACTTACCCTACAATCACACACTCACTCTCTATGCTTGGCGCCACCCACTGTCACAGCCTCTGCTTACCACACAATCACACACTCGTTTCTATGCTTGGTGCCACCCACTGCCACAGCCTCCACTTACCCCACAATCACACACTCACTCACTCTCGATGCTTGGTGCCACCCCCTGTCACAGCCTTCACTTACCCCACAATCACACACTCACTCTCGATGCTTGGTGCTACCCACTGTCACAGCCTGCACTTAAATCACAATCAAACACTCACTCTCTATGCTTGGTGCCACCCACTGTCACAGCCACCACTTACCCCACAATCACACACTCGATCTCTATGCTTGGCGCCATCCACTATCACAGCCTCCACTTACCTCACAATCACACACTCACTCTCGATGCTTGGTGCCGCACACTGTCACAGCCTGCACTTACATCACAATCACACACTCAGTCTCTATGCTTGGTGCCACCCACTGTCACAGCCTCCACTTACCCCACAATCACACACTCACTCTCTATGCTTGGTGCCGCCCACTGTCACAGCCTCCACTTACCCCACAATCACACACTCTCTATGCTTGGTGCCATACACTGTCACAGCCTCCAATAACACACTCACTCTCGGTGCTTGGTGCCACCCACTGTCACAGCCTTCACTTACCCCACAATCACACGCTACTCTCTATGCTTGGTGCCACACACTGTCACAGCCTCCACTTACCCCACAATCACACACTCACTCTCTATGCTTGGTGCCACCCACTGTCACAGCCTCCACTTACCCCACAATCACACACTCAATCTCGATGCTTGGTGCCACCCACTGTCACAGCCTCCACTTACCCCAAAAATACACACTCACTCTCGATGCTTGGTGCCACCCACTATCACAGCCTCCACTTACCCCACAATCACACGCTCACTATCTATGCTTGGTGCCAGCCACTGTCACAGCCTCCACTTACCCCACAATCACACACACACTCTCTATTCTTGGCGCCACCCACTGTCACAGCCTCCACTTACCTCACAATCACACACACACTCTCTATGCTTGGTGCCACCCACTGTCACAGCCTCCACTTACCTCACAATCACACACACACTCTCTATGCTTGGTGCCACCCACAATCACACACTCGCTCTCGATGCTTGGTGCCACCACTGTCACAGCCTCCGTTTACCCCACAATCACACACTCACTCTCGATGCCCCACTGTCACAGCCTCCACTTACCACATAATCACACACTCACTCTCTATGCTGGGTGCCATCCACTGTCACAGCCTCCACTTACCCCACAATCACACGCTCACTCTCTATGCTTGGCGCCACCCACTGTCACAGTCTCCACTTACTCTACAATCACACACTCACTCTCGATGCTTGGCGCCACTCACTGTCACAGCCTCCACTTACCCTACAATCACACACTCACTCTCTATGCTTGGCGCCACCCACTGTCACAGCCTCTGCTTACCACACAATCACACACTCGTTTCTATGCTTGGTGCCACCCACTGCCACAGCCTCCACTTACCCCACAATCACACACTTGCTCTCTATGCTTGGTGCCACTCACTGTCACAGCCTCCACTTACCTCACAATCAAACACTCACTCTCGATGCTTAGTGCCACCAACTGTCACAGCCTCCACTTACCCCACCATCACACACTCGATCTCTATGCTTTGCGCCATCCACTATCACAGCCTCCACTTACCTCACAATCACACACTCACTCTCTATGCTTGGCGCCAGCCACTGTCACAGTCTCCACTTACTCCACAATCACACACTCACTCTCGATGCTTGGCGCCACTCACTGTCACAGCCTCCACTTACCCTACAATCACACACTCACTCTCTATGCTTGGCGCCACCCACTGTCACAGCCTCTGCTTACCACACAATCACACACTCGTTTCTATGCTTGGTGCCACCCACTGCCACAGCCTCCACTTACCCCACAATCACACACTCACTCTCGATGCTTGGTGCCACCCACTGTCACAGCCTTCACTTACCCCACAATCACACACTCACTCTCGATGCTTGGTGCTACCCACTGTCACAGCCTGCACTTAAATCACAATCAAACACTCTCTATGCTTGGTGCCACCCACTGTCACAGCCACCACTTACCCCACAATCACACACTCGATCTCTATGCTTGGCGCCATCCACTATCACAGCCTCCACTTACCTCACAATCACACACTCACTCTCGATGCTTGGTGCCGCACACTGTCACAGCCTGCACTTACCCCACAATCACACACTCTCTATGCTTGGTGCCACCCACTGTCACAGCCACCACTTACCCCACAATCACACACTCAGTCTCTATGCTTGGTGCCACCCACTGTCACAGCCTCCACTTACCCCACAATCACACACTCACTCTCTATGCTTGGTGCCGCCCACTGTCACAGCCTCCACTTACCCCACAATCACACACTCTCTATGCTTGGTGCCATACACTGTCACAGCCTCCAATAACACACTCACTCTCGGTGCTTGGTGCCACCCACTGTCACAGCCTTCACTTACCCCACAATCACACGCTACTCTCTATGCTTGGTGCCACACACTGTCACAGCCTCCACTTAACCCACAATCACACACTCACTCTCTATGCTTGGTGCCACCCACTGTCACAGCCTCCACTTACCCCACAATCACACACTCAATCTCGATGCTTGGTGCATCCCACTGTCACAGCCTCCACTTACCCCACAAATACACACACACTCTCGATGCTTGGTGCCACCCACTATCACAGCCTCCACTTACCCCACAATCACACACTCACTCTCTATGCTTGGTGCCTGTTAGGCAGAAACCTGTGCAGTTCCCTCTGGGACCACTGCAAAAATTTTAAGTCTACAGGAGTTAGCAGTAAACCCAATTGGTAGCAGTCTGTACCACCAAGATTTACCTGGTAGCTGTGGCTGAGCAGTCAGACTTCTCTCAAGATGAGTTAGGCCGTATTTGGAGTTTACAGAATAGGGCAATTTACACAGTAGAACAAGCAGACACGGATCAGAGCTTGGGTGTAAAGATATATAATTATTTATTTAAAAACACAGCTATGAAAAACACACTGGCACTAATACGGCAAACAACTTCAATCACAATTACTATAAGTATATCAATCCCCTCACAATATTTTGACAAGTCTAGGTTCAACGGCACCACTTATTTGCAGACAGAGGTGAATGCTTTAACCTAGATGGCACTCTAATATTCTTTAGAACGGGAGAGAAAAAAGGCAGGGTATGAAACCAACTCAGTACCAACACTTTTACGAAACAAATGCAAGGCGAGCAAGGCAGGGTCTACTGTAGATCACAAAGTTCAGAGGCCAGGCCCACGCGGAGAGAGGCAAGGCAATATGTCCCAAAAGTATCACAGTGGAAATGAACTTCAAGTCTTTGTGGCAAAATGTCACAGAAAGGTTGGACCAGTTTAGAACAAAAGTTTAAGAAGGTCTAGAGGCGACCCAAGGGAAAGGTAAGGATTTAAGACACCTCACGCTAACCGTTTCAAGGGAAGCCAGGCGGACACAGTACTTTAAGATTGAAGAGACAGCGCCGGCGGGGGCAGTTGTTCCTGGCGGTGGATGCAAGTCGGGGCTTTGCCAGAAGATGAGAGGATCCCGTCGTCGAGGAAAAGTTGAAGATCGTTGCACCACCAGGGAAGAGACCAGCCGCGGAGTGCTCCGTCACAAGGCAACACCTTTTGGTCGCGGTACAGTGGTTAGTGGCTATCTGGTATCCGGGGTGCTCAGCACGGGCAATTCGACCACTAGACGTCCTGGAAGCGAAGAAAAAGCAAGGGACTGGTTGTTCCCACCAGTCAGGGGAAGAAGACTCTCCAGCAGGGAGATCTCCTCTGTCGTTGGGAAGTGGTGAGTCGGTTCAGCAGGGCTCCACCGGAGGTGTCGTCGTTGCAGGTCGGCTCAGCTTTACCCTCGTCGGATTCTTAGGTCCTGTGGCGACTTCTGAAGATCCAGTCCCAAAAGCCCTGCTTTTATGCAGAAAACCCCCATTCATTCAGCCTAGCTGTCAATCAAACACGCTAAGTGGTGAGCAGGGCGGCTCACCACTTGGGTCAATCACACCAGAGTGCGACTTGAGTTGGCAAGGCAACTCAGTCCAGGGTGCCTAAACCCCCTCCCACAACCCCTGTGGTACCCAGACAGAATGGCACCACTCTGGAGGGCGTCTGTGCAGAAGCCCGCCAAAAGTGGAACAAAGGGCTCAACCTTTGGTTCGGAGTTACAGAGGCGAACACATACGCCATTTTAAAAACCGAGTTCTGGCAGAAAATACCAACCGGTGAATTTATTTAAGGTAAATAAACCGGCGGTATGTTAGAGACTAATGTGAAAAAGTATTAGCCTCCAACAATGGGAAGAATCCCATAGGAATATACTCGCGGTCGAATATAAAAAGTAGTATCCACTGCCACCAGCCAAAACTCGACGAGAGGGGACGGCACAGCGCCCCCTCGAACAACAGACCCAGGGGTAATTGAATTACCCCTACCAGTACGTCCACAATAGGATGGTTTGTACTGGTTCTGTTAGTAAATTTAGGTCTAGTAAAGCCAATGGTGACTTTACATGCCCTGGGAGACAGTAGTCAGTCCCAGGGTATGGAGTCTATGGTGGGGATCCTCTAGGACACCCCAGTGTTACGGCACGGAGGGTGCGATGTAAGACACATAGCAAAACACATGAGGCCCTATGGAGTAAAAGACCCCATAGCCCATAGAACACATTGACATTCAAAGGAATCAACCACATTCATGTCCAAGAGTGGGAGAAAAAGAGTCTCACTCTTGGCAGGATGAAAAAAACAAACTCCAGAAATCCAGCAAAGCTGCTGGGGGACTCACTAGGTTAGGAAATTCAGCCTAAACAGAGAATTCTCCCTAACACTCGCACCCCCCAGACTAAGGGACAGGAGGATCTAATCCACTCCTGGATGAATCTCATACCTTTAGTCGATGACATACATCCTAGAGAGACCATCAGCATTTTGGTGGTGACACCCTGACCTGTGCTCAATGGTGAAATCAATCCCTTGTAGGCAGATTGACCATCTCAGTAGTTTTGGGTTTTCCCCTTTCATTTGCATTAACCATCTCAAGTGTTGGTGGTCAGTCTGAATGACGAAAGTAGAACCATACAAGTACGGCCTAAACTTCTTCAGAGCCCACACGATAGAAAAGCACTCTCTTTCGATTGTTGCCCACCTTGTTTCAGGATCCTTCAGCTTGCGGCTGATGAAGCAAACGGGGTGCTCCCTACCCTTCCCATCCAGTTGACTGAGTACTGCACCTATTCCTACATTTGAAGCATCTGTCTGCACAATGAAAGTTTGGTGGTAATCAGGAGCTCTGAGTACTGGGGCTTGGCAAAGAGCCTTTTTCAGGTTTTCAAAGGCCTGATTGCACTCCTCGTTCCAACTAACCTTCTTAGGGAATTTTGGAGAGGAGATGACATTCAGAGGAGAAGCTATGGTCCCATAGTTCTCAATGAAATTCCTGTAATACCCAGTGAGACCTAAGAAGGCCCTCACCTGGGTCTGAGTAGTAGGTGTTGTCCAATTTTGCACAGCTTCAATCTTACTGAGCAAAGGCCTTATTTCTCCACCTCCTACCTCATGCTCAAGATAGACTACCTTACTCTGTCCAATTTGGCATTTACTCGCCTTTATGGTCAGATTGGCTCGTCCAAGAGCCTGCAAAACATCTCTTAGGTGGGTTACATGTTCTTCCCAGGAATTGCTGAACACTGCTATGTCATCCAAGTATGCCATGCAGAAGTCCTCCATCCCATTCAGAACCTGGTTTACCATCCGTTGAAATGTAGCAGGTGCATTTTTCAATCCGAAAGGCATTACCTTAAACTGGTATAAGCCAACTGGGGTCGAAAATGCAGTTTTCTCCTTGGCATGGTCTGTCAGGGCTATTTGCCAATAGCCTGACGTCAAGTTAAATGTGCTGAGGAACTTGGCTGAACCAAGTCTATCCACCAACTCATCTGTTCTTGGCAAAGGGTGGGCATCAGTCTTGGTGACTGTATTAAGAGCTCTATAATCCACGCAGAATCTGGGTTCTTTAGATCCTGCCTTTGGTACTAACACAACTGGGCTAGACCATGGACTAGTAGAGGGCTCTATTACCCCGAGATCAAGCATCTTGCTGACCTCACCTGTGGGTTCTTACACTTTCTGACATTCTGTATCCTCTGCTTTTGACTGGCAGACAGTCACCAGTGAGTATGTCATGCTGGCCCCAAGGGGTCAAGCCTGGTGAAAGTGAGAACAGAGAGGCAAACTGATTCAACATAGATTTGCACTCTTCTTGTTGCTCAGGTGTCAGATTTGAAGAGAGATTTACTCCTTCCATTTTTTCGTTGAAAGGTAAGCCTCTGAGGAGATCCGGAAGAGCTTCACCCTTTTCTTCTTCCTCGGATGATGCTAGAAGCAACGCTCCTACATCAGGTCTCGAGACATACGCTTTGAGTCTGTTGGTGTGGAAGACTGTCAGAGCCTCCTTGGGATTGGCCAAGTCCACCAGATAGTTGACCTCTCCAAGTTTACCCACAACTCTGAAGGGTCCCATCCATTTGTCTTGTAAGGCCCTTTGCCTTGTTGGGATCATAACGAGAACTAGCTGGTCTTGAGTGAACTCAACCATGTTATCCTTTTGATGATGCCAGTGCTTGACCAATGCTTGTCCAGCTTTCAAGTTATCACTTGCTTCTGTCATCATGTGCGACATTCTCATCCGGAGACCTATCACGTAGTCAGTCACTCTGACTGGTTTGGGGGAAGGAGCACTCTCCAACCCCTCCTTAATCAAGGCCAATGGACCTCTGACAGGATGACCATAGAGAAGCTCAAAGGGAGAATAACCTACTCCCTCCTGAGGGACTTCTCTATAAGCAAAGAGAAGGCATGGCAGTAGAAGGTCCCAATTACGCTTAAGGGGTTCCTCTAAAGCACCTATCATGCTCTTCATGGTTCGGTTGAACCTTTCTACCAATCCATTGGTTTGTGGGTGGTAAGCTGTTGAGAACTTATAAGTAACTCCACAGGTTTTCCACATGGCTTTCATGTAGTGGGACATAAAGTTTGACCCCCTGTCAGAGATTACTTCCTTAGGAAACCCGACCCTGGTAAAAATACCAAGGAGGGCCATAGCCACAGCCGGAGCTGTAACAGTTCTCATTGGAATTGCCTCAGGATACCTAGTAGCATGGTCTACTACAGCAAGTATAAACCTGTGCCTGAGGAGGTTGGAGGATCAAGGGGACCAACAATGTCAATCCCTACTCTCTCAAATGGGACTCCCACAACTGGGAGAGGCACTAAAGGTGCCACATTCTTGGAGCCAACCTTACCAGAGGTCTGGCAGGTGTGGCAGCTCCTGCAGTGTTTTTCTACTTCGGCCCCCATCTTTGGCCAATAAAAGTAGAGAGAGAGCCTTTCCTTAGTCTTCTTGAAACTCAAGTGACCAGCCAAAGGAATCTCGTGGGCTAACTGCAAGAACTGTTGTCTGTTCTCTTGGGGCACTACAAGTCGTTTGTAGTCTCCAGGTGCAGACTCGGTCGGTTCACGGTAGAAGAGGCCATCTTCCCAGTGCAACCTGTATTTCCCAGGCTCTTGCGCCTCAGCCTGAGCTTCTGCCTGGTGGCGAAGACCTTCCAGAGTTGGACATTCTCTCTGTCCCTTACTGAAGTCTGCCCTGTTGTGTCCACCTTCCGCCAGTAAAGACTGCAGCTCAGGATGGTCAACAGGATCCAGATCTCCAATGAGTTCCTGGCCTTCCATTAGCTCTTCCTCAGAGCCTAATTCTACCACACAGGGTTGTACCACCCTCTCAGCCACAGCTGGAAGGGGAGTTACGGGTGTAACTTTGGACAACCGAGGGGAAGTCCTTGTTGGCTGTACTGGAATGCTGGCTGCTGGTTTCGGTATAGAAGTTTTATGTTTCCCTTTCGCTTCTGATTTCTTTGAGACAGCAGCTGACAATTCCAGTGGAGCAGAAGTGATATCCTTCTTCATCATCTCCTCGGGAGTACCTCTCATGGTTCTCTCCCTTGCAGGTCTGGTTAGCTCCTGTAACTGTTTACTAGGAGGTCTGGGGGTATGAGACACAACTCCAAGAGTTTTCAAGTCGTTACCCAACAGAACCCTTCCTGGTACCTCACTTTGTATGCTGACAGGTATCTTCACAGTCATGTGCTTACACTGGATGAGAACTGGTAATTGGGGAAGCATCTGCACAGGCCCTACAGCTAACTTGGTGAGGCGTTTGGGTGCCTTAGCAACATCCTCAGCCTGAAAAAAAGATTTATCCACCACAGTTATGCTGGCCCCAGTGTCCCTAATGGCAGGAGTCTCCTGACCATTCACCTGGACACTGTCCTTATAATACTCTTTAGTATTATCTGGGATAGAATTATAGACATCTAAATTCTGCTGTTCCCACAAACCCAGAGACACTAAAGAAACGCTGGCTGAGACTCCAGTGGGTTCATCAGCCAGCAGTAGAAAGTTTCCACTTGCCATTTGGACTTCCTCCTCTGGAGCGAAGGCTAAGGAGACAAGCTTGATCCCTGAAGGTTTACCCTTGCATCTGGGATCTCCTTTCACATGGTCAGTAGAGCCATAAACAAAGCATTTTCCGAATGCTTTTTGGAATGGTGGTTTGTTCTGGCCTCCCTCTGGTTTGGCACCAGAAGGTACACTATTCTGCTGCGGTTTTCCTTGTGGCTTACCCTTATGGTTTTGTTTGGGGCCCTCTTTGGAATTTGAGTTATTAGAATTCTCTTTTGAGTCTTTTTTAGGCTGTTTTCCCTCATCCTTTTTCTGAGTTGCCCCAGAATCTTTATGAGTAGCCCTGTTGGCAACCCACAAGTCAGCAGCCTTAGCTAGCTTCCTGGAATCCAATTCCTTCGAATCAGCCAAGTGCTGTCTGAGCTCAGGAGAACATGCATCATAAATAGACTCCAACATAAAAAGATTCTTCATACCCTCATAAGTGTTCACCTTGTAACCCTTAATCCATCCCTCTAAGTTTTTCAACCCTTCACTCACCCAGGTAGCCCAAGGGGTACTATCATGCTTTTTGAGGGATCTAAACCTCTTAAGATACTGGGAAGGGGTCTTCCCAAATCTAGCTATCAGAGCTAGTTTCACACTTTCATATTCTCTCCTATCCTCCTCCCCCAACTCCATTACTACATCAGTTGCAACAGGGGGGAGCCTAGAGAACAACTAGGTAAGTAGCTCATTACCTGTGATGTTCTGGAGCCCATGATTGTACTCAAACAAACTCAGCCAATCCAACACATCCAACTTTGGTTCATACATACCAATTAATTCCTTAGGCATCCGGGGTCTTTTGGGACTGGAACTTCTAGAGGAGCCAGAGACAGAAGCAGTTTCGACAGACAACTTTTTCATTTCTAACTCATGCTTGAGCTCCATTTCTCTGAGCCTAAGAATTTGTTGCATTTCTTGGTGTTTCTGTTCAGTTTGAGGAGTAATCCTTCTGAATTCCAAGTCTATTTTCATTTTTTCTAGTTCAAGGACTTGAGGACTTAGTGTGGGACCTGCTATAGGCCCAGTAGGTACAGCTGGTAAGGCAGACAGAGGAGCAGGGGAGACAGTTTCATTAGCCTCTCCTTCCTCTTCAGCCTCTGGTAGGGAGAATTCTCTGTTTAGGATGAATGTCCTAACCTAGTGAGTCCCCCAGCAGCTTTGCTGGATTTCTGGAGTTTGTTTTTTTCCATCCTGCCAAGAGTGAGACTCTTTTTCTCCCACTCTTGGACATGAATGTGGTTAATTCCTTTGAATGTCAATGTGTTTTATGGGCTATGGGGTCTTTTACTCCATAGGGTCTCATATGTTTTTCTATGTGTGTTACACCGCACCCTCCGTGCCGTAACACTGGGGCGTCCTAGAGGACCCCCACCATGGACTCCATACCCTGGGACTGACTACTGTCTCCCAGGACATGTAAAGTCACCATTGGCTTTACTAGACCTAAATTTACTAACAGAACTAATACAAACCATCCTATTGTGGACGTACTAGTAGGGGTAATTCGATTGCCCATGGGTCTGTTATTCGAGGGGGCACTGTCCCGTCCCCCCTGGTCGAGTTTTGGCTGGTGGCAGTGGAAACTACTTGTTATATTCGACCCCGAATATAATCCTATGGGATTCTTCCCATTGTTGGAGGCTAATACTTTTTCTCGTTAGTCTCTAACCTACCACTGGTTTATTTGTCTTAAATAAATTTATCGGTTGGTATTTTTTGCCAGAACTTGGTTTTTAAAATGGCGTCTGTGTTCGTCTCTGTAACTCCGAACCAAAGGTTGAGCCCCTTGTTCCACTTTTGGCGGGCTTCTACACAGAAGCCCTCCAAAGTGGTGCCATTCTGTCTGGGTACCACAGGGGGTGTGGGAGGGGGTTTAGGCACCCTGGACTGAGTTGCCTTGCCAACTCAAGTCGCACTCTGGTGTGATTGGCCCAAGTGGTGAGCCACCCCGCTCACCACTTAGCGTGGTTTGATTGACATCTAGGCTGAATGAATGGGGGTTTGCTGCATAAAAGCAGGGCTTTTGAGACTGGATCTTCAGAAGTCGCCACAGGACCTAAGAATCCGACGAGGGTAAAGCTGAGCCAACCTGCAACAATGACACCTCCGGTGGAGCCCGGCTGAACCGACTCACCACTTCCCAACGACAGAGGAGATCTCCACGCCGGAGAGTCTTCTTCCCCTGACTGGTGGGCACAACCAGTCCCCTTTGCTTTTTCTTCGCTTCCAGGGCGTAGTGGTCGAATTGCCCATGCTGAGCACCCCGGCAACCGGATAGCCACTAGCCCATACGTGACCAAAAGGTGGTGCCTTGTGACGGAGCACTCCGCGGCTGGTCTCTTCCCTGGTGGTGCAACGATCTTCAACTTTCCTTCGACGACGAGATCATCTCTTCTCTTGGCAAAGCCCCGACTTGCATCCACCACCAGGAACAACTGCCCCCGCCGGAGCTGCCTCTCCACATACAAGGTACTGTGTCCGCCTGGCTTCCCTCGTGACAGTTAGCGTGAGGTGTCTTAATCCTTGCCTCTCCATTGGGTCGCCACCAAGCTTTCTTAACTTTCTGTTCTGAACTGGTCCAATCTTTCTGTGACAATTTGCGACAAAGGCCCTCATTACGACCCTTGCGGAAATCGGAAAACGATGGCGGAAATGCAATACCGCCATCGAATAGCGCTCGGTGCGACTATGACCCGTCACCGCAAAGTACGAAGCCATTAGCGACACCGTAGTGAACGCCAACGCTAACTGCACCAAGCACGCGCGCGCGCGCCATGCGAAACCGCAAACACCACCATGGCGCAACGGTACGCCAATTCCGACCCTAGCGGACATGTACCTAACGCCATCAGGCATGGCGTAATGTACCATTCCGCCATGGTGAGAAGTACGGCATCGCGAATCAACCGTAAACGGCCCCACTGAGTGCCTGTACACCGCTCCCTGCCCACAAAGTACAACTCCCCGTAGGTGCAATGAAGCCACAATGCAACCATTGAAATGTACAAGTCACCCATGCATGGCAACGAACAAAAGAAACACAAGAGGGGCCAATGGGAGCTGCAGGGCACAGATGGCACGAATACAGAAGCCATCCCAATGGACATGACCACAGTCCCCCACCAAGAAACGCACGCAAACACAGGCACCTGTGACCAGCAATATTCCGAGAATCACATCATTCCACCAGTCCACCTGGCTGACCGGCATCTGTTACACAAAACCCAATCCCCCGCCCCTGAGCATGACAACATTCAAACTGTCATATTGGCAGCCCCCATCCCTGACCTCACGGGCTTAGTAGGCAAACGCGCCCAGTACAGTACCACGCAACTAAACTCCGAAGCTGGAACCCAATGCAGATCTCCTCACAATACATCGCCCCCCAAATAGGCATATGCCACATCACTTGCAAAGAAAAACGCTACACGGGCCAAATCAGAATAGAAATTTAATGCACATCAAAGTCACCAAGCCCATACAGCCATCAGGCCATGAACTCCTAAACACCAATCACCATTGTGGGCTGCATCCGCAAGAAATGACCAGCCACTACTTGTGTGTCGTCCTGTTCCCTCATGGTACACAGAGCCACATTCACGTACAAAAAGGCAACATGGAAGCGCACAGAACCGCAGGGCCGTCCCAATGGGGAGGCACTAGTCCAGCTGAAAGGCCGAAATGTTGCTCCGAGCCACCAGTACTGCGTAAGGGCATGTGGGCCATTGGCGATCGTCCCATAAGATCGTAATGCTGCTCCACTGATTAACACGAAGCAGCAGGTGTCGGGAGTAAAACCCATCTGCAGGAGTGGCATACAGATGGCAGTGGCAAAAGGGGAGGAGATACCTGTCAACCAAAAGAAAAGAAAAAGAACAGAATGGCCATCAGAACTACATTCCAACAACTCACTTCAATGATCACACGAAATCCACAGCCATATGCATGCTAGCCCACTCCAAAGGATCATCACCACCCCAAAACCACTTGCGACTCCTAACCATCCATATCGAGGTGCAAACACCATCACAAACGAGTGTACCTGTGCATGCGTCTGTCAAAACAGAATCCATCAGATGGGAATGTTAATGTGCATGGACACAAGTGTCTGAGGGCGTGTCGAGACAGGGAGGGCTCAACAAGGCCAGATAGACGATGGTCCCACCATGGCAGCCCTGCATCACATAGCGTAGGGGAGGCGGATAGATCCCAAGAAGCCCTGTACATGGCAAACTCTGTATCAAATCACCTGCCCATGCATCCATTCATCATTCCCTCATCCCGGAATCAAAACGCCTGAATAATTACTCACATAACATTAGAAACATCCATTGAGTCTGTGCGTTATGCAGCCTGCAAAATCCACAGTGCCCCAGCCCGTAATTCCAGTGTAGTGAAGTAACATGTATGTGGGAACGGCCGGCCTCATCGCCCACGTAGCAATTGCGCATCCCAAACTATTCATATCAATCATTGCTTCCTCGCCATGGGCCCTGTCTCAAGGACATTGAACAACAGAACGTTATATTTGCAGTCAGACCTGTGGGCATCTCCTCGCCGCTAGCTGGAAACCGAAAGCGCCGCCCTTGGAATTCCACATTTGCAACATCACGCCGAAAAGGCATCTGTGGCCGTTTGAAATCACTAATTATTCCATCGAGTGCGGCTGTGTGTGAAAATGGCAACTGCCTTCACCCACAAATGGGACGCCCCGCCCGTCATTGCAACTCGGTACAGTGATGCATGAGGGCCCACCGTTACTCGAGTACTACGTTCCACTGACCCTTCACAAGTCTGTTCGCGACTGCACAGATAGTATGTGCAACAATGGGACCACAGCAGAATGAACATGTCAACCAATGTTACACGGCCATCGGGTACAAATACATGATTGCAATAGCAAGATGCCATTCCCAGATTTGCAGCGTTGTGCGCGGGACGTGCTCGGCCAAAGGGGAGAGCAGCTTGCACAGGTGGAATTAATCACCACAGGTGGAGGCCATACAGCCTGAAAACACATAAATTGCACAGCCAGTCTCCTCCCACAACCACACCGAAATGCTACCGGCAGGACTCGCGATGTTGGCCCTGGGGGACCTGATAGCACTGCAACTACTCCAACTCCAAGAAGAAGACGAACACCAACTGCTACCGGCCGCACGAAGGAGACGCAGGAGGAGGAGGAGGCCAAGGCAGGGCCAGCAAGGGCCGCCAGCACAGCCACTACCACCACGCAGGCAGCCCGCAATCCCACGCCTCCGAGCACATCCGTTCAACCTCACTGATGAGCAGATCCACACCCTCTACCGTCTGGACCGGGACACCATAGCCGCCATTGTGGACATGACACAGGCTGACCTTGTCAGCATGATAGATAGCCCAACCGCCATCCCACCCCTACTGAAGGTGGTGTCTGTACTCCACTTCCTGGCCACAGGCACCTACCAGCACACAGTCGGACAGTTGCATGGCATTTCTCAGCCACTGTTCTCACGGACACTATTGCAAGTGCTCGATGCCCTCCTGCAGCACGCAGACGACTACATCTCTCTACCACGCTCGGAGCAGGAAATTACCAACACAAAAGTGGGATTCCATGCACTTGCCGGCATACCGGGTTGCATTGGTGCCATCGACTGCACCCATGTGGAATTGGTCGTCCCACATGCCATGGAGGCCCAGTACCGCAACAGAAAACAATTTCATTCCCTGAATGTACAAATGGTGTGTGACTCCAACAGGATCATTACACATTGTTGTGCCCGATTCCCTGGATCAACCCATGATTCTATGGTCTTGAGGAACTCTACAATACCACGCTACATGGAGCGACACGCAGGGAACAGATCCTGGCTACTCGGTGAGTCTCATTACATGCATGATTATGTGGGGAATGTGATTTGGCAATGACCTGGCAGGAAGGGGGGGGGGTGTGCGTACGTAGCAATGGCATTCCACATCATACGTTTCTCGTCCACATACAGGTGATGCTGGATATCCACTGAAGAGATGGCTCCTCACACCAGTCCGGAACCCACGGGACCAGCATGAGGAGGACTACAACCATGCCCACTCACGTACCCGTGTAGTCATTGAACAGGCATTCGGCCTACTGAAGACTCGTTTCCGCTGCCTCAGCAGGTCTGGCGGGGCACTCCTGTACCGCCATGAGAAGGTTGCAAAGATGGTCATGGCATGTGTCATGCTCCACAACATGTGCGTACGTAGAAATGTGCCCATGCCCCCTGACGCAGAACTGCAAGCACATGATGATGGTCATGATGAGGGTGGGGATGTGGCAGCACCTCATGGAGTCTGCGAGGCACCGGAGGCCCGTGACATTCGTCAGCATCTCATTGATGTATGCTTCTAGCACTCACGCCTGGTGGCTGATACATGGACACGGGACTCGTGGCACTGTGCGTGTCTGGGACATGCACAATATGGACTGTACGCCTATGATGGCCTAGTACACAGAAATCAATGTCCACACATCTCATTGGTTGATCGTGCACTTTTTATGGCATTTGTGATGTCATGTTGAACACCCTATCGACCCGCCACCCAAGTGAGCCCAACACACCCCCTCCACCCTCCTACCTCCCCCACGAACCCCAGTGTCCAAAGATGCTCATTGTCAGTGGGCTGTCGCTATTGCAAGCCCCCTCTGCGGGTATCAGGGGCACCCCTGCCTGTGGAGCGCAGGTTCCTTCCAGATCTACGTTGGGGGCTGCCCTGGACGGAACTTGCAACGGATGATGTGTCTGCCTGCTCACGTCCATGCATGTCCCTAAGGGTTTGCGAGAGCTCAGTGAGCACACGGCGCACTGCGGCAAGTTCGGCACATACGTCTTTGGACGTCGCATGCAGTTCCCCCCTCAGGCTCTCGGTGCTTCTCTCCATTTGGACTCTCAGGCTCTCGGTGCTACTCTCCATTTGTGCCCTCAGCGTCTCTGTGCCTCTCTCCATTTCTGCCCTAAGTGTCTCAGTTGATGTTTCTATGTCTGCCTTAGTGCCCCCACATTCATCGGCATGGTCCTTGAGGAGCGTGGCCATTTGCTGCTGTTGCACGATTAACTGGTCGAGGGACTGTTGCCTCTGCTGGGCCATGCCCATTTGCGGGGGTGTCACAGAGGGGCTGTTGTCCTCATGTTGCCTTGCCACAGGGCTTGGGGGGGATGGCCAGTCGTTGTCTTGTGGGTGCCCCTGCGTGGTATCCTCATGTTGTACGGGATGGGACAGACAGGGGGATTGGGACAGGTCATGGATGGATCTGACTTCGACATCCCCGTTTTCTGTGTCGGAGCATGCTGCCATCAATGGGGTGTCACCTATGGTGCTGCTGCCACCAGAGGCAGTGCCTTCTGTGGCATCCATTGGGGGGACCTGTGGTGGTGGTGTTGTGGGCATGCTGGCTGCTGGGGTGCCTGTTGATGTTCCCTCCTCTGTGCTGCCACCTGATTTGTGCTGCTGCCGTGTCTTGATGCGTGCAGCTGAGGTGGAGGGTCTCTGGCCGTTGGTCTTGGCCCTCTTTGCAGGTGTGCTGGTAGGGGTGTCCTGTAGCTCGTCGTTTGGATCGGACCCTGTGGTGGAGTAAAGGAGGGCGAGGGTTAATGATGGGTCTGTGGGAATTGGAATGGCATTGTATCACATGCTCTGGGGTGGTACCTGAGGGTGATTTGGGTCGGGTCCTTGGAGGTGCTTTGATTTGTGTGTGGAGTGAGGGTGCAGTTGTTTGGCAGCCTGCAGTTAGGGTGTGCCTGCTGCACGTGTAGTGCGTGTATTAGGGGTTTTTAATTATTTATGTATTTATTGTGGGTTTTAACGTGCGCTATCAGGCCGATGTGTGTGGCCGTTCTCCTGGACATGTGTTTCTGTTGCACTATGTGGACGCATGGTACTTCACATGGATGGACTGTGTGGATTTGGCATTGTTTTATCTGGTACACCTACCTGAATCTTCGGATGTCTGCACTCCTTTCTCCATCCCTCCGACTCCCTCTATGCTCTCCATTCCGATGGTGGAGGCACAGATTTCTTCCCAGGGGGTCAACTTGATGGGTGATTCAGGACCTCCCCCGGTGGCTGTGGCAATGTTGCGGTTGGCAGAGAGTATGCTGCGGACGCGTATCCGCAGGTCGTCCCATCGCTTGCGGCATTGCTGTGGGGTGCGGGGTGCGGTCCCCACCGCACTTACCCGCTGTGCCACCAGAGCCCATATGGTCTTCTTGTTTGCAAGTGCCGTTCTGGTCATTTGCGTGGAGAAGACGACGGCAGCATTCTCCTGGAGGGTCTCTGTTAGCACGGTGAGTTCCTCGCGGGAGAAGTGGACCTGCCGCTTGCGGTCGCACGCTTTCTTCGCTACTTTTCCCATTTGTCTTGGTTTCGCTAGGGTGGGTGACGGGTTGGGGTGTGTTTCAGGGTAGTGATTTTAGTGGTTGTGTGGTTTTAGTGGTTTTATAGGTGTACGCCGGGATGTTTCCCGTTCCGGGCCCATGTTTTAACTTCCGTTTCCGTATATTTCCGGTCACCGTACTTTCCGGTAGGCGCACACTGCGGTGACCGCTAAGAGGGGTGGCGGTATTGCACCTAGGGCGCCGTACGGCGGCGGTGTGGGCCGTTTTGGGGTCATTTCCGCCATCGCGGACTTTGCACTTCCGCCGTGGCGTGGTGCTCGTGCCCGATGGGTCGGAATGGGCCGCACTTTGCTCCTTCGTGCAATGGCGGAAACGCTATTTACGCTGTGGCGCTCCGGTCAGTCGATTTCCGCAAGGGTCGTAATGAGGGCCAAAGACTCGAAGTGCATTTCCACTGTGATACTTTTTGGGACATATCGCCTTGCCTCTCTCCGAGTGGGCCTGGCCTCTGAACTTTGCGATATACAGTAGACCCTGCCTTACTTGCCTTGCATTGGTTTCGTAAAAGTGTTGGTACCGAGTTGATTTCATACGCTGCCTTTTCTCTCCCGTTCTAACGAATATTAGAGTGCCATCTAGGTTAAAGCATTCACCTCTGTCTGCAAATAAGTGGTGCCGTTGAACCTAGACTTGTCGAACTATTGTTAGAGGAGTGAGATACTTATAGTAATTGTGATTGAAGTTGTTTGCCGTATTAGTGCCAGTGTGTTTTTCATAGATGTGTTTTTATAAATAAATAACTATATATCTTTACACCGAAGCTCTGTTCCGTGTTTGCTTGTTCTACTGTGTAAATTGCCCTATTTTGTATACTCCACATACTGCCTAACTTTTCTTGAGAGAGGTCTGACTGCTCAGCCACAGCTACCAAGTGAATCTGTGTGGTACAGACTGGTACCAAGTGGGTTTACTGCCAAACACCTGTAGGCCTAAATCTTTTGCAGTGGTCCCAGAGGGAACTGCACAGGTTTCTGCCTAACAGCCTCTTCATCACTATCATCAGAACTTTGATTTAGATCAACACCATTACTGTTATCTACATTTGTTGGAGAAGTTGGTTCCTCTGAACCAGTACCCAGACTTTGGTTTTCCAGCAATCTCTCTATGAGTTCTACTTTCTTGCCTCTTACAGAAAGATTCTCTTGTCTACAGAGAGCTCTCAAACTCTCAATATTTTCACCTGACAAGGACTCTTGACTGTAAACTTCCATAGTAGACATGTTTTTTGAAAGTTGCTTTTTAGTGCTAAGCTTTGTGGTTAGTTATCCTGAAGTGTTGAAAAGCACTCTAAACTGTATACTCGATACAAATCCCACCGCTGTACACCAGTGTTAGGCAGAAACCTGTGCAGTTCCCTCTGGGACCACTGCAAAAATTAGCAGTAAACCCAATTGGTAGCAGTCTGTACCACCCATATTTACCTGGTAGCTGTGGCTGAGCAGCCAGACTTCTCTCAAGATGAGTTAGGCCGCATTTGGAGTATACAGAATAGGGCAATTTACACAGTAGAACAAGCAGACACGGATCAGAGCTTGGGTGTAAAGATATATAATTATTTATTTAAAAACACATCTATGAAAAACACACTGGCACTAATACGGCAAACAACTTCAATCACAATCACTATAAGTATATCAATCCCCTCACAATATTTCGACAAGTCTAGGTTCAACGGCACCGCTTATTTGCAGACAGAGGTGAATGCTTTAACCTAGATGGCACTCTAATATTCGTTAGAACGGGAGAGAAAAAAGGCAGGGTATGAAACCAACTCAGTACCAACACTTTTACGAAACAAATGCAAGGCGAGCAAGGCAGGAGCTACTGTAGATAACAAAGTTCAGAGGCCAGGCCCACTCGGAGAGAGGCAAGGCGATATGTCCCAAAAGTATCACAGTGGAAATGCACTTCAAGTCTTTGTAGCAAAATGTCACAGAAAGGTTGGACCAGTTTAGAACAAAAGTTTAAGAAGGTCTGGAGGCGACCCAAGGGAAAGGTAAGGATTTAAGACACCTCACGCTAACCGTTTCAAGGGAAGCCAGGCGGACACAGTACCTTGAGAGTGAAGAGACAGCTCCGGCGGGGGCAGTTGTTCCTGGTGGTGGATGCAAGTCGGGGCTTTGCCAGAAGATGAGAGGATCTCGTCGTCGAGGAAAAGTTGAAGATCGTTGCACCACCAGGGAAGAGACCAGCCGCGGAGTGCTCCGTCACAAGGCAACACCTTTTGGTTGCGGTACAGTGGTTAGTGGCTATCCGGTTGCCGGGGTGCTCAGCACGGGCAATTCGACCAATAGACGTCCTGGAAGCGATGAAAAAGCAAGGGACTGGTTGTTCCCACCAGTCAGGGGAAGAAGACTCTCCAGCAGGGGGATCTCCTCTGTCGTTGGGAAGTGGTGAGTCGGTTCAGCTGGGCTCCACCGGAGGTGTCGTCGTTGCAGGTCGGCTTAGCTTTACCCTTGTCGGATTCTTAGGTCCTGTGGCGACCTCTGAAGATCCAATCCCAGAAGCCCTGCTTTTATGCAGAAAACCCCCATTCATTCAGCCTAGCTGTCAATCAAACACGCTAAGTGGTGAGCGGGGCGGCTCACCACTTGGGCAAATCACACCAGAGTGCAACTTGAGTTGGCAAGGCAACTCAGTCCAGGGTGCCTAAACCCCCTCCCACACCTCCTGTGGTACCCAGACAGAATGGCACCACTCTGGAGGGCCTCTGTGCAGAAGCCCGCCAAAAGTGGAACAAAGGGCTCAACCTTTGGTTCGGAGTTACAGAGGCGAACACATACGCCATTTTAAAAACCGAGTTCTGGCAGAAAATATTATTTAAGATAAATAAACCAGTGGTATGTTAGAGACTAATGTGAAAAAGTATTAGCCTCCAACAATGGGAAGAATCCCATAGGAATATATTCGCGGTCGAATGTAAAAAGTAGTATCCACTGCCACCAGCCAAAACTCGACGAGGGGGGACGGGACAGTGCCCCCTCGAACAACAGACCCAGGGGTAATCGAATTACCCCTACCAGTACGTCCACAATAGGATGGTTTGTACTGGTTCTGTTAGTAAATTTAGGTCTAGTAAAGCCAATGGTGACTTTACATGCCCTGGGAGACAGTAATCAGTCCCAGGGTATGGAGTCTATGGTGGGGATCCTCTGGGACACCCCAGTGTTACGGCACGGAGGGTGCGGTGTAACACACATAGCAAAACACATGAGGCCCTATGGAGTAAAAGACCCCGTAGCCCATTGAACACATTGACATTTGTTAGGGAGAATTCTCTGTTTAGGCTGAATTTCCAAACCTAGTGAGTCCCCCAGCAGCTTTGCTGGATTTCTGGAGTTTGTTTTTTTCCATCCTGCCAAGAGTGAGACTCTTTTTCTCCCACTCTTGGACATGAATGTGTGTAATTCCTTTGAATGTTAATGTGTTCTATGGGCTATGGGGTCTTTTACTCCATAGGGTCTCATGTGTTTTTCTATGTGTGTTACACCGCACCCTACGTGCCGTAACTCTGGGGCGTCCTAGCGGACCTCCGTCATAGACTCCATACCCAGGGACTGACTACTGTCTCCCCGGGCATGTAAAGTCACCATTGGCTTTACTAGACCTAAATTTACTAACAAAACTAGTACAAACCATCTTATTGTGGACGTACTAGTAGGGGTAATTCGATTACTCCTGGATCTGTTATTCGAGGGGGCACTGTCCCGTCCCCCCTCATCGAGTTTTGGCTGGTGGCAGTGGAAACTACTTGTTATGTTCGACCCCGGACATAGCCCTATTGGATTCGTCCCATTGTTGGAGATTGATACTTTTTCTCGTTAATCTCTAACGTATCACCGGTCCACTTATCTTAATTAAGTTTATCGGATGGTATTTTCTGCCAGAAATCGGTTTGTAAAATGGCGTCTGTGTTCGTCTCTGTGACTCCTAAACCAAAGGTCAAGCCCTTTGTTCCACTTTTGGCGGGCTCTGTACAGAGACCCTCCGAAGTGGTGCCATTCTGTCTGGGTTACCACAGGAGTGTGGGAGGGGGTTTAGGCACCCTGGACCGAGTTGCCTTTCCAACTCCGGTCGCACTCTGGAGTGATTGGCCCAAGTGGTGAGCCTCCCCGCTCACCACTTAGCATGTGTTGATTGACAGCTAGGCTGAATGAATGGGGGTTTTCTGCATAAAAGCAGGGCTTTTGGGACTGATATGATATGATATGATATGATATGGTATTTGTAACGCGCCTATACACAAGTGTTTCAAGGCGCGACGAGGCAGGGGGGGAGGGAAAACAAGGGGAAGACGGACAAACGATCCTACTAGGCCAGGTGTCATTCAGATCGCGCAAGTGCAGAGGTAAGGGGAAAAGGAGAAAGTGCAGGGGGAGGAGGTGGGGGGAAAAGTGCAGAACAAGGTAAGTGGCGTAAAAGCAAAAAAAAAAAAAAAAAAAAAAAAAAAAAAAAAAAAAAAAAAATAATAAATGATAAATAATAAATAAAAAGGGCCAGCTGGTGGCAAGTGCGAGGTAAGTGCAGAGCAAGTGCTGGGTAGGGGGCTGTAGGGATACAGTGACAGTCCCAAAGTGCAGGGGGAGCCAGGGGGGCAGTGCAAGTGGAGAGTGGCTGGGCCCTGGACCGAGGTCGCTGAGAGTGGCCCAGATGCAGGTGAGTGCAGAATTCAGTGGGGAGTTAAGCAGGTCTAGCAGGGGAGAGGGAGAGAGAAAGCAGAAGCGAAGAGGAAGGTTTTGAGGTGCTTCCGGAACCGGAGATGGTTCTCCTCAAGTTTCAGGGAGGCAGGCAGGCTGTTCCAGAGGGAGGCCCCTGCTGCGGAGAGAGATCTACCCCCAGCACGTTGCTTCGAGAAGCGGCTGACCATGAGGGAGTTAGAGATGGATGAGCGAAGGGCTCGTGAAGGAAGATATTTAGGAAGAGAGAGTTGAAGGTATTTAGGCCCCAGGCCCCAGAAGGCCTTGTGGACAATGCAGAGGGTTTTGAACTTAATCCTCGCAGCCACTGGGAGCCAGTGAAGAGATTTCAGTCCTGGAGAGATGCGGTCCCTGGGCTTGAGGCCAAGGACAAGTCTCGCAGTTCTGTTCTGGATAAGTTGCAGAGGGCGGAGAGTGGAGGCAGGGAGATTAAGATAGAGGCTGTTACAGTAGTCCAGCCTTGAGAGAACCAGGGCTCGGGAGACAGTGAGCTTCTGGGGGAAGGAGAGGAAGGGAAGAATACCTCTGAGGAGGTGCAGCTGGTAGTGTGATTTCTTAGAGACATCAGATATATGAGGAGAGAAGGAGAGTGTGGAGTCGAAGATGACCCCGAGGTTTTTAGCCTTGCAGGTAGGGGCAGGAAGGGGGCCAAGGGAGGCCGGCCAGAGAGCTGCAGGGAAGGAGGGAGTGGGTGCGCCGATGAGTAGAATCTCAGTCTTACTGGCGTTAAGGCAGAGGTCATTGGCGGCACACCATTCCTGGATAGCAGACAGACAGTCGGAGATGAGGGAAGGAGAGGAGGAGGCCGAGGGTAGCCTGAAAATGAGCTGGGTATCGTCCGCATAGCACTGGAAGTGCGGGCAGAGGGCGGCGATGCGGTGGGCAAGGAGTGCCAGATACTGGTTGAAAAGCCAGGGAGAGAGATTGGATCCCTGGGGGACACCACAGGTGGAGAAAAAGATGTCAGAGAGGAAGGGGCCCATTTGGACCTGGGAGGGTCGACCAGAGAGGAAAGAGGTCAGCCATGCCAGAGCCTGACCAGTGATACCCAGGTTATCACGGAGACGGTTGAGCAGGATGGCATGGTTGACAGTGTCAAAGGCAGAGGAGAGATCGAGCAGAATGAGAACACAGGGAGTGTTGGAATCGAGGTTCAGGAGCAGGTCCTCACGGATGTTCAGGAGAGCAGTTTCCGTGCTTCTGGCCGCTCTGAAGCCGGATTGATGGTCATGAAGATTACCAACAGATTCAGCATGGAGGTTAAGCTGGGAGATGGCCAGTTTCTCCAGGAGCTTGCCCAGGAAGGGAGTAATGGAGATTGGGCGATAGTTGGCCGGGCAGGAGGGGTCGGAAGAGGGTTTCTTGAGGAGGGGGTGCACAAGGGAGTGCTTGAGGGGGGATGGGAAGACTCCAGAGGCGAATGAGTGGTTGCAAAAGTCAGCCAGGGCAGGAGCCAGGGAGACGATGTGGTCCTTGATGGTTTTGGAGGAACAGGGGTGAACCTGTTTAGACGAGGCTTTCATAGATCGGACTTGTCTGGAAACCTCGTCAGCAGAAAAAGGTGGAAATGAAGAGAAGGAGGGCGGAGGGGCGGCTGCAAGAGAGCAAGAGGAAGAGCCAGGAAGAGAGGGAGGGAGGAGAGGGGAGGAGAGTGAGGACAGGATGTCCTGAGTTTTTGAGATGAAGTGCGAGGCCAGTGCAGTGCAGAGGGCCTGGGAGGGGACAGGAGAGGTAGAGACTGCAGCAGGGTTGGCCAGCTCCTTGCAGATTTTAAAGAGTTCGGCCGAGTTGTTTGATGCCTCAGAGATGCGGGCTTGGATAAGGGCTCTCTTCTTAGTGAGAACGGAGAGCCGGTATTGCCTTTGGAGCAGGCGGCAGGCCAGTTTGTCAGAGGATGAACATGAAGCACGCCATTTCCTCTCTGCCACCCTGCACTTGCGTTTTAGGGTGACGAGATCCGAGTCGTACCAGGAATTACATTTGGCTTTGGGCTTCAGGCGGATTCTCATGACGGGGGCAAGGATGTCGAGAGTATCAGATATAGAGGAATAGAGCATGGAGAGGGCTGTGTCGGGGTGGGAGTCAGCCGATGGGGGAGGAGGGGGCGAGAAGGTGGCAGCGAAAGCCTGACACGCGCTTCATGGGTCGGATGACCGAGAAGGTGGGTGGCAGTGAAGAGGGTGGCTTTGCCTGTGGGGTAGGGAGGGAGAGGTGGGAGGATAGAAGAAAGTGATCACTCCAGGAGAGAGGAGTGGAGAGAGGGAGGGAGAGGGGAAGGTCAGAAGAGATCAGAGCATCAAGAGTGTGCCCTGCAGAGTGAGTAGGACCAGAAGGGAGAATAGAGAGTGAGAGAGAGTTGCAGAGTTCGCGAAAGAGACCAGTGGGGGGACAGGAGGCATCAAGGTGGATGTTGAAGTCACCGAGAAAGAGGAGTTGGGTGGTTGAGGACAGCAGTGATGAGGAGAGATCAGCCCACTCAGAGAGGAAGGAGGAAATTTGACCAGGTGGCCGATAGATAGTAGCCACGGTAAGGGAATGGCTAGGAGAGAGAGAGAGTCGGCAGACAAGACATTCAAAAGAGGAGTAGGTCTGCGTAGGAGTGACAGTGGCAGGAATCCACTCAGGGAAGATAAGGGCAGATAAGGGCAACACCACCCCCTGAACGGTTGGGCCTGGGCACGGAGAGGATCTTGTAGCCGTCAGGTAGGAGTGTGTCGAAGCTGGTGGCAGAGCTGGCAGTGAACCAAGTCTCAGTGAGACCGAGGACGTCGAGGTCCAGTTCCTCAAGAAGGCGACAGATATCAGAGGAGTGCTTGATGGCAGAGCGAGAATTTAGAGTGGCAATGTGGAGAAGGTTGCCACCCTTGAAAAACTTCCGGGGAGGGGTACAGATCAGAGGTACACCCTGGATCTTCAGAAGTCGCCACAGGACCTAAGAATCCGACGAGGGTAACGCTGAGCCGATCTGCACGACGACACCTCCGGTGGAGCCCTGCGGAACCGACTCAGCACTTCCCGACGATAGAGGAGATCTCCCTGCCGGAGAGTCTCTTCCCCTGGCTGGTGGGAACAACCAGTCCCCTTTGCTTTTTATTCGCCTCAGGACGCAGTGGTCGAATTGCCCGTGCAGAACACCCCGGAAACCGGATAGCCACTACCCCTGTACCGCGACCAAAAGGTGGTGCCTTGTGACGGAGCACTCCGCGGCTGGTCTCTTCCCTGGTGGTGCACCTGACTTTACTTCTCTTCGACGACGAGATCATCTCTACTCTTGGCAAAGACCCGACGTGCATCCACCACCAGGAACAACTGCCCCCGCCGGAGCTGCCCGCCACAACAAGGTACTGTGTCCGCCTGGCTTCCCTTTCGATCGGTTCGAGAGAGGTGTCTTAATCCTCCCCGTTCCGTTGGGTCGCCTCCAAGCTTTCTCACGTATTTTTCTGAACTAGTTCAATCTGCCAATAACCATTTGCTACAAAGACTCGAACGCATTTCCACTAAGAGACTTTTGGGACATCTCGCCTTGCCTTTCTCCGAGTGGGCCTGGCCTCTGAACTTTATGATCTATTGTGGTTCTTGTCTTCTTGCCTTGCATTTTTCCCGTAAAGTATTGAACTGTGTTGACTTCGTAACCTGCCTATTTTTCTCTCCCGTCCTAACTAATATTAGAGTGCCATCTAGGTTGAGGCATACACCTCTGTCTGTAAATAAGTGGTGCCGGAATAACCTAGACGTGTCGACATATTGTTAGGGGGATTGATCGTTTCTTCTTTGTAGAGTAATTCTGATTGATTTGTTTGCTGTGATAGTGCCATAGTGTTTTTGATAGATGTTTCGTTATAAATAAATACCTTAACACCTTTACACTGAGTCTCGTTGCGTGTTTGCTTGTCTTACTGTGAAGAATTGCCCTATCTTGTATACTCCACATACTGCTTAACTCTTCTTGAGAGAAGTCTGACTGCTCAGCCACAGCTACCAACAGTGAATCTGTGTGGTGCAGACTGCTACCAAGTGGGTTTACTGCCAAACACCTGTAGTCCTAAATCTTTTGCAGTGGTCCCAGAGGGAACTGCACAGGTTTCCGCCTAACAACATTCAAAGGAATCAACCACATTCATGTCCAAGAGTGGGAGAAAAAGAGTCTCACTCTTGGCAGGATGAAAAAAACAAACTCCAGAAATCCAGCAAAGCTGATGGGGGACTCACTAGGTTAGGAAATTCAGCCTAAACAGAGAATTCTCCCTAACAGTGCCACCCACTGTCACAGCCTCCACTTTCTCCACAGTCACACACTCGCTCTCCATGCATGGTGCCACCCACTGTCACAGCCTCCATTTACCCCACAATCACACACTCACTCTCGATGCTTGGTGCCACCCACTGTCACAGCCTACACTTACCTCAGAATCACACACTCACTCTCTCTGCTTGGTGCCAGCCACTGTCACAGCCTCCACTTACCCACAATCACACACACACTCTCTATTCTTGGCGCCACCCACTGTCACAGCCTCCACTTACCTCACAATCACACACTCACTCTCTATGCTTGGTGCCACCCACAATCACACACTCGCTCTCAATGCTTGGTGCCACCCACTGTCACAGCCTCCGTTTACCCCACAATCACACACTCACTCTCGATGCCCCACTGTCACAGCCTCCACTTACCACACAATCACACACTCACTCTCTATACTTGGTGCCACCCACTGTCACAGCCTCCACTTACCCCACAATCACACGCTCAATCTCTATGCTCAGCGCCAGCCACTGTCACAGCCTCCACTTACTCCACAATCACACACTCACTCTCGATGCTTGGCGCCACTCACTGGCACAGCCTCCACTTACCCTACAATCACACACTCACTCTCTATGCTTGGTGCCACCCACTGTCATAGCCTCTGCTTACCACACAATCACACACTCGTTTCTATGCTTGGTGCCACCCACTGCCACAGCCTCCACTTACCCCACAATCACACACTCACTCTCGTTGCTTGGTGCCCCCACTGTCACAGCCTTCACTTACCCCACAATCACACACTTGCTCTCTATGCTTGGTGTCACTCACTGTCACAGCCTCCACTTACCTCACAATCAAACACTCACACTCGATGCTTAGTGCCACCCACTGTCTCAGCCTCCACTTACCCCACAATCACACACACGATCTCTATGCTTGGCGCCATCCACTATCACAGCCTCCACTTACCTCACAATCACACACTCACTCTCGATGCTTGGTGCCGCACACTGTCACAGCCTCCACTTACCCCACAATCACACACTCTCTATGCTTGGTGCCATACACTGTCACAGCCTCCAATAACACACTCACTCTCGGTGCTTGGTGCCACCCACTGTCACAGCCTTCACTTACCCCACAATCACACGCTCACTCTCTATGCTTGGTGCCACACACTGTCACAGCCTCCACTTACCCCACAATCACACACTCACTCTCTATGCTTGGTGCCACCCACTGTCACAGCCTCCACTTACCCCACAATCACACGCTCACTCTCGATGCTTGGTGCCACCCACTGTCACAGCCTGCACTTACCCCACAATCGCACACTCACTCTCGATGCTTGGTGCCACCCACTATCACAGCCTCCACTTACCCCACAATCACACACTCACCCTCTATGCTTGGTGCCACCCACTGTCACAGCCTCCACTTACTCCACAATCACAGACTCGCTCTCCATGCATGGTGCCACCCACTGTCACAGCCTCCACTTACCCCACAATCACACACTCACTCTCGATGCTTGGTGCCACCCACTGTCACAGCCTCAATTTACCTCAGAATTACACACTCACTCTCTCTGCTTGGTGCCACCCACTGTCACAGCCTCCACTTACCCCGCAATCACACACTCACTCTCTATGCTTGGTGCCACCCACTGTCACAGCCTCAACTTACCTCAGAATCACACACTCGCTCTCGATGCTTGGTGCCACCCACTGTCACATCCTTCACTTACCTCACAATCACACACTCACTCTCTGTGCTTGGTGCCAACCACTGTCACAGCCTCCATTTACCACATAATCACACACTCACTCTCTATGCTTGGTGCCACCCACTGTCACAGCCTCCACTTACCACACAATCACACACTCACTCTCTATGCTTGGTGCCACACACTGTCACAGCCTCCACTTACCCCACAATCACACACTCACTCTCGATGCTTGGTGCCGCACACTGTCACAGCCTGCACTTACCCCACAATCACACACTCACTCTCTATGCTTGGTGCCACCCACTGTCACAGCCTCCACTTACCCCACAATCACACACTCACTCTCTATGCTTGGTGCCGCCCACTGTCACAGCCTCCACTTACCCCACAATCACACACTCTCTATGCTTGGTGCCATACACTGTCACAGCCTCCAATAACACACTCACTCTCAGTGCTTGGTGCCACCCACTGTCACAGCCTTCACTTACCCCACAATCACATGCTCACTCTCTATGCTTGGTGCCACACACTGTCACAGCCTCCACTTACCCCACAATCACACACTCACTCTCTATGCTTGGTGCCACCCACTGTCACAGCCTCCACTTACCCCACAATCACACACTCACTCTCTATGCTTGGTGCCACCCACTGTCACAGCCTCCACTTACTCCACAATCACACACTCACTCTCGATGCTTGGTGCCACCCATTGTCACAGCCTACACTTACCTCAGAATCACAAACTCACTCTCTCTGCTTGGTGCCACCCACTGTCACAGCCTCCACTTACCCCACAATCACACACTCGCTCTCTATGCTTGGTGCCACCCACTGTCACAGCCTCCACTTACCCCACAATCACACACTCTCTATGCTTGGTGCCATACACTGTCACAGCCTCCAATAACACACTCACTCTCGGTGCTTGGTGCCACCCACTGTCACAGCCTTCACTTACCCCACAATCACACGCTCACTCTCTATGCTTGGTGCCACACACTGCACAGCCTCCACTTACCCCACAATCACACGCTCACTCTCGATGCTTGGTGCCACCCACTGTCACAGCCTCCACTTACCCCACAATCACACACTCACTCTCGATGCTTGGTGGCACCCACTGTCACAGCCTCCACTTACCCCACAATCACACACTCACTCTCTGTGCTTGGTGGCACCCACTGTCACAGCCTCCACTTACCCCACAATCACACACTCGCTCTCCATGCATGGTGCCACCCACTGTCACAGCCTCCATTTACCCCACAATCACACACTCACTCTCGATGCTTGGTGTCACCCACTGTCACAGCCTACACTTACCTCAGAATCACACACTCACTCTCTCTGCTTGGTGCCACCCACTGTCACATCCTCCACTCACCCCACAATCACACACTCACTCTCTATGCTTGGTGCCACCCACTGTCACAGCCTCAACTTACCTCAGAATCACACGTTCGCTCTCGATGCTTGGTGCCACCCACTGTTACATCCTTCACTTACCTCACAATCCCGAACTCACTCTCTATGCTTGGTGCCATCCACTGCCACAGCCCCTCCACATACCCCACAATCACACACTCAGTCTCTGTGCTTGGTGCCAACCACTGTCACAGCCTCCATTTATCACATAATCACACACTCACTCTCTATGATTGGTGCCACTGTTAGGGAGAATTCTCTGTTTAGGCTGAATTTCCTAACCTAGTGAGTCCCCCAGCAGCTTTGCTGGATTTCTGGAGTTTGTTTTTTTCATCCTGGCAAGAGTGAGACTCTTTTCCTCCCACTCTTGGACATGATTTGTGGTAGTTCTTTGATTGTTAATGTGTTCTGTGGATATGGGGTCTTTTACTCCATAGGGTCTCATGTGTTTTGCTATGTGTGTTACACAGCACCCTCCGTGCCGTAACACTGGGGTGTCCTAGGTGACCCCCACCATAGACTCCATACCCTGGGACTGACTACTGTCTCCTGGGGCATGTAAAGTCACCATTGGCTTTACTAGACCCAAATTTACCAACAGAACTAGTACAAACCATCCCATTGTGGACGTACTGGTAGGGGTAATTCGATTACCCCTGGGTCTGTTGCTTGGTGCCACCCACTGTCACAGCCTCCACTTACCACACAATCACACACTCACTCTCTATGCTTGGTGCCACCCACTGTCACAGCCTCCACTTACCCCACAATCACAAACTCACTCTCGATGCTTGGTGCCGCACACTGGAGTTTGTTTTTTTCATCCTGCCAAGAGTGAGACTCTTTTCCTCCCACTCTTGGACATGATTTGTGGTAGTTCTTTGAATGTTAATGTGTTCTGTGGGATATGGGGTCTTTTACTCCATGGGGTCTCATGTGTTTTGCTATGTGTGTTACACAGCACCCTCCGTGCCGTAACACTGGGGTGTCCTAGGTGACCCCCACCATAGACTCCCTACCCTGGGACTGACTATTGTCTCCTGGGGCATGTAAAGTCACCATTGGCTTTACTAGACCCAAATTTACTAACAGAACTAGTACAAACCATCCCATTGTGGACGTACTGGTAGGGGTAATTCGATTACCCCTGGGTCTGTTGTTCGAGGGGGCGCTGTCCCGTCCCCCCTCGTCGAGTTTTGGCAGGTGGCAGTGGATACTACTTTTTATATTCGACCACAAATATATTCCTATGGGATTCTTCCCATTGTTCGAAGCTAATACTTTTTCCCATTAGTCTCTAACATACCGCCGGTTTATTTGTTTTAAATAAATCCACCGGTTGGTATTTTCTGCCAGAACTCGGTTTTTAAAATGGCGTATGTGGTCGCCTCTGTAACTCCAAACCAAAGGTTGAGCCCTTTGTTCCACTTTTTGGCGGGCTTCTACACAGAAGCCTCCAAAAGTGGTGCCACTCTGTCTGGGTACCAGAGAGGGTGTGGGAGGGGGTTTAGGCACCCTGGACTGAGTTGCCTTGCCAACTCAAGTCGCACTCTTGTGTGATTGGCCCAAGTGGTGAGCTGCCCCGCTCACCACTTAGCATGTTTGAGTGACAGCTAGGCTGAGTGAATGGGGGTTTTCTGCATAAAAGCAGGGATTTTGGGACTGGAACTTCAGAAGTCGCCACAGGACCTAAGAATCCGACGAGGGTAAAGCTGAGCCGAACTGCAACGACGACACCTCCGGTGGAGCCCTGCTGAACCGACTCACCACTTCCCAACGACAGAGGAGATCTCCCTGCTGGAGAGTCTTCTTCCCTTGACTGGTGGGAACAACCGGTCCCTTGCTTTTTCTTCGCTTCCAGAACGTCTAGTGGTCGAATTGCCCGTGCTGTGCACCCCGGCAACCGGATAGCCACTAAGAACTGTACCGCGACCAAAAGGTGGTGCCTTGTGACGGAACACTCCGCGGCTGGTCTCTTCCCTGGTGGTGCAACGATCTTCAACTTTTCCTCGACGACGAGATCCTCTCATCTTCTGGCAAAGCCCCGACTTGCATCCACCATCAGGAACATCTGCCCCCGCCGGAGATATCTCTTCACTTGCAAGGTACTGTGTCCGCCTGGCTTCCCTTGAACCGGTTAGCGTGAGGTGTCTTAAATCCTTACCTTTCCACTAGGTCGCCTCCAGACCTTCTTAACTTTTTGTTCTAAAACTGGTCCAACCTTTCTGTGACATTTTGCTACAAAGACTTGAAGTGCATTTCCACTGTGATACTTTTGGGACATACAGCCTTGCCTCTCTCTGAGTGGGCCTGGCCTCTGAACTTTGTGATTTACAGTAGACCCTGCCTTACTTGCCTTGCATTTGCTTCGTAAAAGTGTTGGTACTGAGTTGGTTTCATACCCTGCCTTTTTTGCTCTCCCCTTCTAACGAATATTAGAGTGCCATCTAGGTGAAAGCACTCACCTCTGTCTGCAAATAAGTGGTGCCGTTGAACCTAGACTTGTCGAAATATTGTTAGGGGATTGATATATACTTATAGTAATTGTGATTGAAGTTGTTTGCCATATTAGTGCCAGTGTGTTTTTCATAGATGTGTTATTTTTTTTTTTAATTCAATTTTTATTGATTTTTGGAAAACAACAGCATAGGTACGCAAATGAAAAGATTTGGGCAATCGCCCTCAACAAATCAAACTATAAGCCATTATTCCCTGCGTTTGTTCCCCCCCCGCCCCCTCCCACCCACCCCACACAGTATCTCGAGCGCTGCTGTCTACTTATAGAAATGATGCGGCATAGGGCAGCGTCAATCCGGGTTTTCTCCACCAGTGGTCGACCGGCTTTCCAGGTTCGAAGGCCATTCGTTCCATGTCGGGGCTTGTTTTTGGGCCGGGCCAAGGACGCTTGAGGGTCTCAGGACGTGGCCTATGTATTGCCAAACACCTCTCGAAATTGCAGCCAGTCTGTCTCTATTTGGGTACTTGAACCATGTAAAGCCGCAGTGAGTCTTTCCATTAGGAATATGTCCTTGGCAATCATCACCCATTCTTTCTTCGAGGCGAGGGCGGGCCTCTTCCACGTTCTAGCGCGGGCCGCTCTGGCTGCCAACAGTAGGGAGTGCGAGAGGTCCGGTCATTTTTCCCAGTTGTCATCCTTATGCTGCAGGCCAAACAGTATCAATATCGGGTCCAGCGGGAGCACACCTTCTCCTGCCTCTTTCAGCCAGCTAAGGACTTCGGCCCAGTAAGTTTGGACCATCCCGCATGTACACCACATGTGCCAATAGTTTGCCCTTTCCCCACACCCGTGCCAGCAAAGGGGGATTACGTCTGGGAACATCCTAGAAAGTGTGATCGGGTCATACTGCCATCTGTGCAGGAGTTTGACAGCATGGGTTTTGTATTGGCAGGAGATCGAGGTCTTAAATGATCTACTACAGAGTCGCCCCCAGAGACTGTCTCCGATCCTGCAACCCAAGTCTCTTTCCCATTTCCCCCTGAGGCTTTTGGTGGTTCCCTCCCGGGGGGTTAAAAGGGCAGAGTGAAGGAGTGAGATGAGGCCTCTCATTTCTACATGGGTATCTAAGATTTGTTCAACTGGGGTGAGTTTTCTTTGTAATTTGGGCTTTAGTTTTGGTTTCATTAGGATTCCCTTGAATCTCAGGTAGAGGAGTGGGGAGAGCCTACCTATTCCCAAGGATTCTTCAAGCTCCTGGATGCTTATAAAGGACTCCCCCCTGACCAACTGACCAACTCTGCATAGGCCCGCGTCAAACCAGGGCTGATAGTGTTCATGGCCTGGGACTTCCTCTAAAACTGGTGTGGATCAGATGTGACTCATGGGGGAGGGCCAAGTGGTCACCTTCTCACCGTGTCCCTTACCCTCCAACGCCTTCCACATTGTTACTAGTATTGGGTGATCCCTGATTCTCCTTGGCAGCTTTTTCATCGGGACCCATAACCACTCACCCACTGCGACCGGGCTCAGGAGGGAGTTTTCGAGGAAGACCCATTGTTTGTTGGGGTCCTCTCTGAGGTGGGGGACCAGGGTTCTGAGCTGGGCTGCTCTGTGGTAAGTTCATAAGTCTGGGAGGCCGACCCCCCCTCTATCCTTGGGGAGGGTGAGTGTTTCGTAACCTATTCTGGGTCTCTGGCCTTGCCATATGAATCTCGTTATACGTTTTTTGGCTTCTTTAAGAAGTGCGTCTGGGGCTTCCAAAGGGAGCATCTGAAAACGTACAGGACCCTGGGGAGAAGGTTCATATTTACAGCGTTTATCCTTCCCATCCACGAGATTTGCCCCTTAACCCATGTCTCCATATCTTTAAATAAGTTTTCAAACAGTGGGGGGTAATTTGCCTGGCTTAGATCTTCGTGGGGCCGGACGATGTTGATCCCCAGGTATTTAATCCCTTCGGTGCGAATTTGGAACCCCAGGGGGGACAGCTGCATGAGGTCCCTGTCTGCGTCTGGGGCAAAGGGGAAGATCATTGACTTCCCTATGTTCATCCTGAAGCCTGAGAATTGGCCGAACCGTTCAATAACCCGAACGGCCGCTGGGACCGAGCTAGTAGGTTCCCTCAGGTGGAGCAATATGTCATCTGCATAGAGGCATTGCTTGAAGGTCCGACCTCCAACAGCAATACCGTGGACCATCGGGGCACATCTGATGTACTCCGCGAGTATTTCCATGGTCATGGCGAACAGGATTGGGGAGAGGGGGCAGCCCTGCCTCGTCCCCCTTTGAAGGCTGAATGTTCGTGAAAGGCGACCATTCACCGTGACTCTTGCCGAGGGGTCTGTGTATAAGGCCTTAATGGCTCGCCTGATTCCCTCGCCAAAGCCCAGTTTGACAAGGACTCCATGTAGAAATTCCCAGTCCACCCTGTCGAACGCCTTTTCGGCATCGATGGCCACCAAGACAGGGTTGTCTGCCTTCGGGGCCGCTTCCCTCATCAGATGCAGGGTCTTTCGGAGGGTGTCCGCCCCCTGTCTCCCCTGTATGAAGCCCACCTGGTCGGAGTGGATGAGTACCGGCATATGGCTGTCTAGTCTCGTGGCTATGATCCTGGTGAACAGTTTAGCGTCCACATTCAGGAGGGAGATTGGTCTATATGACCGGCAGTCTGTTGGATCTTTGCCTTCCTTCGGGATCACTGTTATCAGTGCTTTGCCAAAAGACGGAGGCGCCCTCCCGGTCCTCATGATATTTGTGAATAGGCCCGCCAGAAACCCCGCTAGTAGGTAAATCCGTCCTCCCCGGGGGCCCTGCCCAGCTTAAGACCCGATATTGCCTTGAGTACCTCCTCGCTCGTTATTGGGGCGTCTAAAGCTGATGCCTCTGGGGGGTCCATCACAGGTAATGTTACTCCTCCGAGGTATGCTCCCAGTGCCTCCGCCTCCACTTCTCCTTCCCTCCCGTAGAGAGTCTCATAGAACCCCACGAATTTCTCCACTATTCCCTCGGGATCCGTTTTTGTCCCCTCATCCCTGCATGAGATCCTTGACACCCATCTATCTCTCCGTTGGCCCCGGAGTTTGGCCGCCAGCATGGCGTCGGCCTTATCCCCTTTCTCATAATACCTTTGGCGCAGGTGTTGGAGGCCCGCTACAATTTTCCCCATCTCCAATGCTCTCAGCTCTTGCCTTTTCTCTCTTGCATCCCCCAAGTCCCTTTCCCTCTCCTCATCCCTCTTCCCTTCAGATCCCTCCAATGCTATTATCTCCGCCCGTAGCCTATGAGCCAGGAGAGTCCTGGTCCTTTTTTTGGAAAACCCCTTTCTAATCAGAACACCCCTCCAGGTCACCTTTGCTGCCTCCCAGACTGTCCCTATGTTGACTTCACCCGTGTTATTGAGTTCAAAATATTAATTGATCGCCTTCTCCATCTCCTCCTTAAAAACCACATCCCTTAGCAGGAAGTCATTGCATTTCCACAGGGATTCTCTGGGTTTCAGACCCAATACACTAATATCTGCCCAGACCATGTCGTGGTCCGACCAGCTAACTGGGCGGATGATGCAGGACTCCACTCGGCTCATGTTCTGGTGCCCCATGAAAAGGTAATCTATTCTCGTTCTGGTGCCATGGACCGCTGAGTAGAAGGTGTATCCCTTATCCTCCGGATGCAATTCCCTCCATGTGTCCACGAGCCCATAGCCCCACATTAGCTCCCGGAATTTCCCCTGGGGTCTGCCCCCTCGGCTGCCTAACGGGATGGCCCCTCCACTATGATCTAGTTCCCGATTTGCCCACATGTTAAAGTCTCCACCCAGTATAAGGAGCCCCTCTGTCCAGGCCATTATCTCTCCCATCGCCTCTTTGAGAAATTCAACCTGGCCCACATTAGGACAATAGATCGCTGCTAGGGAGACCCTGGAGTTGTGCAAGTCACCTGATATAATCATGGCTCTACCGTCTTCCCTCCCCACCCTGGTTACCTCTGTGAGTCTCTGGTTTCTCTGCAGGATGATCCCGACTCCACTCCGTTTCGTGGGAGCGGATGCCCAGAAGGTCTGGCCCACGTGTGCTCCCGGGATGGCCCTCTCCTCTCCCGTGACTGTTCTAGTTTCCTGTACGAAGAGGATATCTATTTTAGCGTTCTTCATTTTCCTCCCCAAGAGGGAGCGCTTTGCTGGGGAGTTCAGACCCTTTACATTGAGTGAGCCAATTCTCAGTGACTCAGCCCGGCCCCTATTCTCATTGTCCGCCATTGGGTCCTTGTCTTGTGTATACCTTCTTCACGGATCTGTGCTTGCTGCCACCTTCCAATGTGGTTTTGAGACTGTGTGGGTCCCCAAGATCCCCAACCCCAACTCCCTCCCTTCCCTCCTCCCCCTCCCCCTCTTTATCATGACGCCTGCCAACAGGCAAGCCACCAGGGTGAATGCAAGTCCATCCACCGCAGCCCCCTTGTTAAGCTCAGCGTCCCCGGCCGGGGCTGTTTGATTCAATGTCTCAGTCTCACTAATAACGAGCCTCTGATCACTTAGTCCCCTTCGGCTTCCGTTGTGGGGGTGTTAGGTTTCTTGAATTTCCTTCGGCCCTTTATCTTCTTCTTTGTGGACCAGGGGCCCTCCGGTTCCCTCACAGCACTCCGAGGCTCTTGCACCTCCATCTCGTTTCCTTCCTCTGGGGTACCCACTTTGAGTACCTGTAGCACTTGGGATGCCTCCTTGCCGCTGGTTACTCTATAGTCCACTCCTAAGCGTTCAAAAGGCAAGGCGAATGGGAAGGACCACCTGTATCTTATGTCTTGGCTGGTGAGCCACTGGGTGAGTGGCCGGCACTCTCTTCTGCGGGTAAGAGTGAAAGCCGAGAGGTCCTGGTAAATCCTCACTGTGTCTCCTTCGAACAAGAAACTCTCCAGCCTTCTCGCTTTCTCGAGGACCTCCATTTTTTCTCTGTAGCGGAGGAAGCGCACAACTATGGACCTTGGGCCGCCCCGCGCTCCACCTCCCCCTCGGTGGGCTCTTTCCAGCTGGACTTCCTTGTCCCCCTCGAGTGTGAAGAGTTGGTTGATGAGGCCCTGAACCTTTCTCCCCACGTCTGCGGCAGTCTCACCTCTCTGTTGAGTCACACCCATAATGCGCAGGTTGTTTCAGCGTTCTCTGTTCTCTAGGTCGTCCATTTTCAGGGCTATATCCTCCTCTCTGATTTCTAGGTCTGTTAGCCTCGCTTCGTATTTCATGTCTAACAGGTCCATTTGGAGGTGATTGTTTTCCATTCCCTCAATTTTTTCCTCCAGCGTCTCCACTCTCCCCCTGAGATCAACTATAGAGGCTTGTATGTCCGTTTGAATAGCTTTTATCTCCTGGAGGATGTCCTTGAGATCGTCCTTCGTTAGCACTGCGGGGGGGGGTGCGGCACTTGAAGGCATGGTGACTCTGTGTGGATCACCGAGGGGTGCGTCGGACCGGCGGAAGCATTGGAGGGAGCGGATTGCGCACGTGGCCTGAGTTGGTTCCAGGGCTCCGGTCTCTGGGTGCCCTTTGGAGTATGGGTGGGGGCGGGGGGTGCCTCTCATCCTGCCTTAATGCCTTGAGGTTTCCTCTGGTCGTCTTGGGTCCTCCCCGCTTCCGCGGAGGCAAGCTTGCAAGTGATGGCTCCGGTCCTCACGAGGGGGGCTAGGATTGTGATTGGGGCCCATTTCCCCAGATGCGTTACGGCTGAAATGTTCCGGGGGGACCCCTGTACTCCAAGGGGGAGGGCTGTGCCATCTTTTATGGGGTGAGTTGCGCTGGTCCGTGCCCGGAGGACGCCGGGGGGGGCAAACCCAGTCCGCCGAGTATCAGTTCTCCCCCCTGCGCTCCTCACCTTCTCCGGGCCGTCGAGGGACTCCACATGTCCATTGTGGGCTCGGACCCCTTCACTGGGGGCTCCTTTTCAAGTAGGCAACCGTGCGCGGGGGATGGGTCGGGAGTCTCCCGGAGTCCTGATTTGCTGCTAGTTGTCCACACCGGAGCGGTTCTTGGTGGCGTTGGGCTCCCACCAGTGCGCCCCACTCGTCCCTGGCCTCGTGCGATGTCCACACGCCACCGAGGCAGAGCTCCGGGGCCCGCTCGGCGTCTGCGCACGGTGGGGGGCGTGCTCCGGCATCCCCCCTCGGTGTTATGGGCGCGGGCCGCGGCTGCGGAGACGACGATCGGCTGCTTCGTGTTCCGCGGCAGTTCCAGCCGAGGCCCAGGGCCCCGCGGAAGGTGACGCCCTCAGTGGCTCCGCTGCACGGCCTCCGAAAAGGTGTCCTCTCTGTTGCTCGGCGAGCGGGTCCTCAGATCGGGGCCAGGCTTTATCCACTTTCGGAGGGGCGCTCGATTCGTTGGGCCGCTGCCGCGGTGGCGCCCGTTTCTGTCGGGGTTACTCCAAACTCCCGGCCGGGGATTGGCTCAGAGTGCTAGGCCCTGCGGTGGAGGAGGAGCGCTGGTTTCACACGTCCAGCATGCTCCGCGCCCCCTGGCGGTCCCTCCATAGATGTGTTTTTAAATAAATAATTATATATCTTTACACCCAAGCTCTGATCAGTGTCTGCTTGTTCTTGCCCTATCTTGTATACTCTAAATACTGCCTAACTCGTCTTGAGAGAAGTCTGACTGCTCAGCCACAGCTACCAGGTAAATCTGTGTGGTACAGACTGCTACCAATTGGGTTTACTGCTAACTCCTGTAGTCTTAAACTTTTTGCAGTGGTCCCAGAACTGCACAGGTTTCTGCCTAACAGCCACCCACTGTCACAGCCTCCACTTACCACACAATCACACACTCACTCTCTATGCTTGGTGCCACCCACTGTCACAGCCTCCACTTACCCCACAATCACACACTCACTCTCGATGCCTGGTACCACCCACTGTCACAGCCTCCACTTACCCCACAATCACACACTCACTCTCTATGCTTGGTGCCACCCACTGTCATAGCCTCCACTTACCCCACAATCACACACACACTCTCACAGCCTCCACTTCCTCAGAATCACACACTCTCTATGCCTGGTGCCACCCACTGTCACAGCCTCCACTTCCCCCACAATCACACACCACTGTCGATGCTTGGTGCCACCCACTATCACAGCCTCCACTTACCCCACAATCACACACCCGCTCTCTATGCTTGCTACCCACTGTCACAGCCTCCACTTACCTCAGAATCACACGCTCACTCTCTATGCTTGGTGCCACCCACTGTCACAGCCTCCACTTATCCCACAATCACACACTCGCTCTCGATGCTTGGTGCCACCCACTGTCACAGCCTCCACTTACCCCACAATCACACACTTGCTCTCGATGCTTGGTGCCACCCAATGTCACAGCCTCCACTTACCCCACAATCACACACTCACTCTCGAGGCTTGGTGCCACACACTGTCACAGCCTACACTTACCTCAGAATCACACACTCACTCTCTATGCTTGGTGCCACCCACTGTCGCAGCCATCACTTACCCCACAATCACACACTCACTCTCTATGCTTGGTGCCACCCACTGTCACAGCCTCCACTTACCTCAGAATCACACGCTCACTCTTGATGCTCGATGCCACCCACTGTCCCATCATTAACTTACCTCACAATCACACACTCACTCTCTATGCTTGGTGCCACCCACTGTCACAGCCTTCACTTACCCCACAATCACACACTCACTCTCTGTGCATGGTGCCAACCACTGTCACAGCCTCCACTTACCACACAATCACACACTCACTCTCTATGCTTGGTGCCACCCACTGTCACAGCCTCCACTTACCACACAATCACACACCCAATCTCTATGCTTGGTGCCACCCACTGTCACAGCCTCCACTTACCCCACAATCATACACTCACTCTCGATGCTTGGTACCACCCACTGTCACAGCCTCCACTTACCCCACAATCACACACTCACTCTCTATCCTTGGTGCCACCCACTGTCACAGCCTCCACTTACCCCACAATCACACACTCACTCTCTATGCTTCGTGCCACCCACTGTCACAGCCTCCACTTACCTCTGAATCACACGCTCACTCTCTATGCTTGGTGCCACCCACTGTCACAGCCTCCACTTAGCCCACAATCACACACTCGCTCTCGATGCTTGGTGCCACCCACTGTCACAGCCTCCACTTACCCCACAATCACACACTTGCTCTCTATGCTTGGTGCCACCCACTGTCACAGCATCCACTTACTCCAAAATCAGACACTTGCTCTCCATGCTTGGTGCCACCCACTGTCACAGCCTCCACTTACCCAAAATCACACACTCACTCTCGATGCTTGGTACCACCCACTGTCACAGCCTCCACTTACCCCACAATCACACAGTCACTCTCTATGCTTGGTACCACCCACTGTCACAGCCTCCACTTCCTCAGAATCACACACTCTCTATGCCTGGTGCCACCCACTGTCACAGCCTCCACTTACCCCACAATCACACACTCACTCTCTGTGCTTGGTGCCACCCACTGCCACAGCCCCTCCACTTACTCCACAATCACACACTCACTGTCTATGCTTGCTGCCACCCACTGTGACAGCCTCCACTTGTTTGTTTGTTTGTTTTATTACTTGTATTGCGCACCAGACCCAGGGGTAACCGGGCGCAGTTTATATGACAATTTACAGCTTAGTTACAAGAGCACATGGCAAATAGATAAACAAGAAATATACAAAAATATACAACAGGCAAAAATGTTGATACACGTATTTACAGTCCTAATCAGACAGGCAGAAACTGCTAGGAAGTAGGTGTTTGCAAAGTACAAAAGGTGGAGGGACGTGCGGGATAGGTAAAGGCAATCGGTGGTCTATTGTTTGTCTGCATCTATGATCCACCTTGTGAGGTTATGTCGGAAAGTAAGGTATGGTTGATCTGTCCTTAGGGTGGATGGTAGGGAGTTCCAAAGTTGAGCTGCTTTCACCTGAAAGCTACAGCCACCGACTCTGGACAGTTTAAATCTAGGTGTAGAAATGTTGTTGGAGTTTGCAGATCTGGTGAGTCTTGTTGGTTTTGTTCTCATGAATCTCGCAGAAAGGTAACGTGATGTGGCATTGTTTAGGCATTTGTAGACAAGTGATGCTACTTTTAGCTGGATTTTCTCCTGATTGTAACACCAGTTACTGGCTCTTCTGAGTTCGGTGATGTGGGCTCTCCTGGGAATAGCTAGTGCTGCTCTAAGCGCGTTGTTCTGCAAGATTTGAATTCTATTGATAACTTCCTTATTGACCCCAATGTAGAGTGAATTGCAATAGTCCAACTTTGATAACACAAGCGCTCTCGCAAGTGTGATGCAGCTGTTGTTCGACAGGAAGGGTTTGCCTGCTCATATCATTTTACACTTACCCCACAATCACACACTCACTCTCTATGCTTGGTGCCACCCACTGTCACAGCCTCCACTTACCACACAATCACACACTCACTCTCTATGCTTGGTGCCACCCACTGTCACAGCCTCCACTTACCCCACAATCACACACTCACTCTCTATGCTTGGTGCCACCCACTGTCACAGCCTCCACTTAGCCCACAATCACACACTCACTCTCTATGCTTGGTGCCACCCACTGTCACAGCCTCAACATACCCCACAATCACATACTCGCTCTCCATGCTTGGTGCCACCCACTGTCGCAGCCTCCACTTACCCCACAATCACACACTAACTCTCTGGAGTTCTGGTTCTGCTTTGATTTGGTGAGTCGCATGTTATTTGCCTTTCTGTGCTTGTTGAGCGTGCCAGAGTCTGCTGTGATTGTTTGCCACCGCCCAGCCTTCTGGATCCTGTGTTCCTGAAATAAAACAAAGAGACCTCTGCCCCTAAACGTGTCTGTAAGGGATTGGGTGAACAATATTGTTATGAGTGTCAACATGCAATGCATATTTAGGGGGATCAGTACTGCGGGGTAGGATTGGCTCTGGCATACACCCTGGTGAGCCGCTTACCCCAGCGTTGAGACAGGCTTTTTGTGTCTAACTGGGAGTCTGGGTGCATTTGGTGCTGGGCTAGTGTAGAGGCAGGCAGCAGCCGCTTTGGGTCCAACAATGCAGTGATTTTCAGCAGTGCCGACTGATTCTGGGTTAAATGTGCAGGGGACAGCAGGTGATGTGGGGCCAGTGGTGCTGCGGGGCTCAGCGGCCTCAGGTATGGAGAAGCAGAGTCTGGCCATTCCCGGTGAGCAGGCTTGGCTGCATGACATCGGGGTACTACAGCAGCAACGGCTTGGAGAGCAAGGATGCTGGTAACCAGGCAGGCAGCGTCAAGTTGGGGATGCTAGAAGACTAGGCAGATCTCAGATGTGGAGATGGCAGAGCTTCGTCATCAGCATTCAGCCGCACTCGGAGATGCAGAGCTCGTCAAGCATCAAGGTCGTAAAGACTCCAGAGGTTTCCCTTGAAGTTGCTAGGATTGTTTGGAAAGTGCCCAAACTGGCATCAAGGTGGTTTGAAGATACAGGGGAGCAAGGGGTTGCTGCCTTGGGTCTGTGGTTGTTGTATACCCAGTCCAGGATCTCAGCACCAATGTAAGTCATTTTCTGCACTTCTCTGCCAGTAAGGATTGTAGAGCACACATGCAGGGCTCTGCCACCTCCAGTAAGCAGGTTCTTGGGTACCCGTGTCTCAGTTGTGACCTTGTCCACAGCAGTGTCACCCCCATTGTCCCTGGTGACTGTTAGTAGGTGTCATGATTCCTGCCCCTCATGTCCCCAGCCCTCCAAGATGTCAGGCTGGAGCCAGGCCACGATCACCTACATGGCCCTCAAGGGCCTCTCCATCCCTCCAAAGACCCACTTGGAGTCAGACTTGGCACTCGTGGCACCAGACTCACTCACTCCCATAGGATAACATTGGGGATTGGACTTGTAGTGCATTGATGGGGACAAGATGGATGCCCCCACATATTTCGGTTCCCAGAACTGCATGTGCAGTCTAGTCTTTTGGGTGTGGTTAAGCCCAGAGACACCTGGGATACCCAGAGACTATTTAAGCCACACCCAGGCTGAGAAACATGCTTTGTGTTTTCTGCACCTGCAGCGTGACACTCACTGTGTTCGGATCGGTCTCCAGTAGGCCTGCATCTTTCTTCTGCGCTCAGCTCCTGCAAGAACAAGAACACCGTTAGGAACAGCCTTACCTTGCGGCGCTTCTGCCCATCATTCATCGCTTCTTCTGTTCTGCGGGCATCTTCGGCGGTGTCATTCCCATCCCGGCACGCCGCTTCCTAAGGAAAAGGGAAAAGAACAGAAAAAAAGGCATTAGTAAGCATTCAGCAAATCTTTGCTTATTTTTAAAGACTGTACGTACTTCAAACGCTTACCTGAATCCCAGCCGCTCTGTGGGAACTCTGTCTCCGGAACTTCTCATCCATCTGCAAGAGGGAAAAGCCACTCCAGGTTAGCATGGAAACATCTAGAGGCGCCGCATACCGCGCTTACTCACCGCATTTCTGCTTCATAACTGGCATCCATGCTGAAAACGTCGCCTCACCTAAAAGACACAGAAAAAGAACTCAGTTCAATACAAATACGTAAGGGTCGCATCGCGCATCGCGCTCTCACTCACCTTCAGTGCTACTCATTTCAGCAGCACGTCGCCATCCCCGGACGCCGGCCATCATCTGAGGAAGAAAAGGAACGAAGTTAGAGAACAGTTCAAAAGACTCATTATACTTACCTGTTGGACTCTTGCCAGTGAAGTAACTAGGCAGCAACGAGCCCGCATCAATCAACGCGCCCCTGCACTGAAAGCAGGACGCAGAGTACACTTTCCAAGAAAACAAGGCTCAGTCTCCAGTCGAGTAGACTCCAGAGAAGGGTTCGAGGTTGTAAGAGGTCAGAACAGGCTGAGTGACGTCCGCGTGGATACCAGGTGAGCGTTACAGTAGGCAGAGCATTTCTCTGCCTTGGAGCTCTCTGTCTTCACCTCTAGGGCAAAGTACTTTGGAATGGACAGTATCCAGGACAGGGTCCCAGATGCATTCTTCGTGTTTTAATGCCAAGATATGAATCAAAGTGCTACAGTGGATTTGTCCAAAGCAATTCTGTTGTCAGGGCCAAATCCAGTCTGCTGTTACAAGTGTCCTTTGCCTTATGACATCATACCCAGAGTGCTTTGGCTGCAGGAAGTGGATGGGGCAGGAAACTCTACAGAGCCCTAGCAGAAACCAAGTTGGTAGAACCTCTCCCCTGGCCTACCTTTTCCTTGGGGCCACTTTAGATCTAACCTCTTCTCATGTCTGCTGACCTCATAAGGACTCCAAGAATCAGCACCCTTGTGTTAGAGTGGTTTTGTTATGCCAGGACTGTCTTTGAAGCACTGCTTTCCGTGAGAACACCAAGGAAGTGTTCCTGTGCTTTGAGGCAACGCTGTTGACCTTCCTTAGGAGGATCATAGAAGCTACATCCAGACAATCACCATTGTCTCACATGGTTGATTTGAAGCACTGCTCAGCAAGCTGGTAAAATATCATATACAAATGCTTTGGCTTTATAATTGTGTGACCCCAGCAGCCACCATGCCACAACCAGGCATGCCTTATATTTACAGTTAAATAAGCCAGCAGTCTGACTAGGTTACACAATATTATCTTTTGAATCAGAGGTGCAGAAGATTAAAAAGCCAACTCTACCTGTTGGAACAGTGTGTTACAACAGTAGCCAGAAATGCACACGTGACCTTTGAACCTGCTCTGCTTCCACCCCAGGGCTGGTTCTGGGGATGTCAGTAGACAGTCCCAGCAAACTCACATGAAGGCACTATGTTTGGGCATGGAGCATCATGAAGGGGTGGGTGGTTGGTTAGAAGACCTCCCTATTAGAAACAGAAGTACCTGCATCACCTGATGGCATTCCAGAACACAGAAAACAGGAATTTAGGAAAAGGGTTTGCATTTTACCAGGCTCGCCGGCTTCCATGGAGGTTATTTTAAGGTGAGGGTTGATGTCCACACATCTCAGATCCCAGGTAATGCGGTCTAGTTGTGCAGCATTATAAAAATCCCAGGAGAGTGAGGCAGGGAGAGGTAGCTGTCAGGTATTAGGCATTTCACCCTTTTCATTTGAAAGGGATGAGGTCCTTGGTTGGCCCCACCTCTTGCATTTTCTTTTCTAACTACAACGTTACTTTTACCGTCTGTTCTTCGCTAACGGCAAAGTGAAGCACTGCCGACAAAATTAAAGCAGCGGTTTACTTTGCAATGCTGAGTCCCAGTAACTTAGTTCCAGCACCTGTGCAACTGGACAACACGTCGGGGGCCTCCCACTGGCCCCAGAACCCTCTAATTCCCCTGTTTCAACTCAATTCTACATTATCTTTTTCTCAATGGAACATTTTTATTAAAGCATCCTTTTGTTTACTTTATAGAGGCTATTTAGAGCCTTTGCTGAACGTACAACTAATGGATCTGCTGCTGCTGGCAGAGATTGAGGGATTTACAGGCGTGGATTTCCACCACTTTGAAGGCAATCCAAGCACCTTGGAGGATGCCCACATGACATTTAAAATGGGCCTCTGCTTCCCCTCAACCGGCCCAGGCAGCTTTGGAAGAGGGCACGCAGGGCACCTTAACCTGGTGGGACAGGCCATTGGATGAGAGAGAGGCCAGGCACCTCTGGAAGTTGCCCTTGCATTGGGGTGTGTGTGTGTATGTTTGCATGGGATTTATAAAGCGCAAACCTAGCTGGGAAACAACAGAGCATCGGGCATTGGAACGCACCCGGGTGTTACAAGCAAGGGTGCAGGGTTAGCAGAGGAGCTGGGATGGTTAGGGGGAGGAGGGAGCATGGAGCTCCAGAGGGGAAGAAGTACGGTTGGTGGAGTAAGCAGTGACTGGTGAAATGTTCTGTGAAAAGTAGGATCTTGTGGAGTGATTTCAAAGTGGGAGTCTAAGGCCTTTTGTGATTTCTGTGTAGAAAGGGACGGCCCTAGTGCCAAAGACCCCAGTCACTATGTTGGCCCAAAAAATCACAAGAATTCCAAAACCAATTTGTTTGTTTTGAAAAAAAAGAAACACGCTTGGACTAGAAGACGATGCCAGCGGGTTATTTATGGCGGGACCCCGTCACACATAGTGACAGAAGTGGGATCATCCAGGCCCCAATACAGAGGCTATGAGGATGCTAAAAGTGACACGTCTTACCCGGACCACAAGGTTACCCACCAGAGACACAGCCTCAGCCGCTGGCTTTGATCTGTATGCCGATGAGGATGTGGTGGTTCCGCCGAGAAGGGAGGTGTTGGTCAGGACCAGTTTCTTGAAGGCATTTAATGGAGAATAACCCCCAAATCTGGCCTAATGCACAGACATTCCCTGCATGTGGGGCCCGCAATTATAGAACAAAGTTACGCTGGTGAGGTATGGCTGTCCTGTACAACCTAGGGACTAATACCTACCTCATCCGAGCATGCCCAATGTGCGAGTGGAACTTATTCTTTGAAGAAGTTAAGGATCTCAGAATCTCGACAAGAGCCCACCTGTAGGTAATAATGGGAAGATCACACTCAGAAGTGACCAATCTCCGCTGATCTGATGAAATAAGGGGACCAAGAAACCAGGTTATTTGTGATGGGACTCCGTCACATGTGGTAAGTCAAACATAGGAGATGGACACAAAGTCATGTTTTCAACTGGTCAGTTTTATTAAAAGGAAATAAGGCATGTCCTGAAACTACTTTTAAGGAGGTGATGGTCCCTATTCTACAAAATAAACTGACACAATGAAAGAACCTGGAGGTCTTGCAACCAATTAATTCCTCTATCTAAAGACTAATCTACCTATTGTCTATCCCTATCACTATTACAAAAACGAACATAAACTTAGCCTGAACATCGGCTCTCCATTAAGTTGGGGAAATGCCGGCTGGTTTCTGTCCCTCACCAAAATGTCCTTATCTCTTGTGCCAGGCGGTCTGCATGGCTGCGCAGTTCACAATTCAGGGTTATCCAATGTCTCTGTATTTCTCCTTCCCTTATAGGTGGACAGGCTCTCCCTGTCTCTGGCTGTCTGCATTTCTCTGACTGGTAATGTCTTTCATCCCAACTTGGGATATCTTGGGTTGCAAATCTGTTTCAATTTTTCGATCTCTAAGTCCCTTGTGGGCTATTGGGGTTCTCACCCCTGTGAGGGTTATTTCGGTTTTCAGCCAGGCGTGGGCTATTTGACTTTGCCATCTTTGATAGTCTTTCCTGTTTCTTCACCCCTTTGTGAAATATTGTGATTTTCACCTAAATTCGGATATCTATTTTTCTCACCCTTTACCAGGGTAGTTTTATCTTCATCCTGACTTGGGGGTCCATTTCTCTCTCCGTGCCGTGGACTTTCTTGTAATTCACTCTGACTCAGATATCTGTCTCTCACACCACTGCTTGGGCTTTCTCGACTATCACCCTTGTTCTGGATTCTGTTTCCTTTACCCTGGCCTTGGAAGGGGCTTTGTTGTCACCCTTGCTCGGGTGTATGCGTCTCTCTCTCTCTCCGGCTTGGGGTTTCTCGAGTTACACATTGACTCAGGTATCTGATTCTCTTTACACATTGGCTTGGATGTTGTTTCTTTCTCCAGTGTTTGGGGTTTCTCGAGTTATACATTGACTCAGGTATCTGTTTCTCTTTACACCTTGGCTTGTTTGTTGTTTCTTTCTCCACAGTTTGGGGTTCTCAGTTACACACTGAGTCAGGTATCTGTTTCTCTTTACATCATGGCTTGGATGTTGTTTCTTTCTCCACAGTTTTGGGTTTCTCGAGTTACACACTGGCTTGAGTATCTGTTTCTCTTAGTCCAGCTTGTGTTACTATCCCCCTTTCTTAGGGTTTCATCGCAGTATTTCTTGGCCCTGCTTGGTCTTTGCCCGGGTCTCTCTGCCTTCCTCCCTGGAATAACTCTGTACCTGATTTGTTGCCTCAGCGTTCCTATGGGAGCGGGCGCTCTCCTCGGCTGTGGTGGAACCGCTTTGAGTTTTCCTATGTGCTCTTCAGCGTTTACCCGTTGCATCCATTTCATTTTCTCTGCTACCTTCTGTGACTTGGAGTTTGCTGCTTCCAACACTGGCCCACTGCGCTTGCTGTGGTCGGCTTCCTGCAGAAGGAACCCGACCGCGACAAGCGCAGTGGGCCAGTGCTGAGAGCAGCTGAGGCTTCGCGCTTGGCTCCATGTAGGAGTGGCCAGCCTCTCAGGCTGTTCGGCATGCTGTTCGGCATCTGTACCCGGCATGCTGGCTGGGTGCTGCTGCCTCCTGGTCCGCCCCTCGGAAGGTCTTCCGCTCCAGCAGCTTACTCAGCAGGATCTCGTTCTCTTCCCATCTCATTTTCACCAGTCCTTGGTATTTCCTTCTGTAATAAGACTGGCCCATCACTGGTTCCCGTAATTCAAAGGAAGATGTTATCATCACCAGGTCAGAAACCATATCTGTCATTATAAAAGGGTCACACACAGTACCAACACATGCAAACAATGGGGGTGCTGTGTTAATGGAAGGTTGATTAAAATCCCTGCTTGTGGATTCCTTTTCCCCTAAGGGCGGGGTGGGGGGGACCACTTCCAATGGGATACTGCTTGGCCTGTCCCCTAGTGGGTGGGTGTAAAGAATAGTGGGCTCACCTCCCTAGAACTAATTCCCTGGATTCATCAGAGGACCCTTTTCTCTCTTATCAGTGAAAGAAGCAACATTCCAATGTGTGAGTCCCGCTGTTCGGGGCAGCGAGCATCATAGCGCAGCAGAAGTAGCGTGCAGCGTATGCAAACAGAATGGAGGCCCACACAGCGTAACCAACATCAACTCTGTATTGTAACCTGTCCCTCGAGCCTTCCTGCCTCCACACATCACTTCCTTTTCCCTTTGCCCCTCCCTAACCCCGCCTCAAACATAACAATGTGGATATCCACAACATGACACCATGTGTGCAAACCAAGGAAAAACTAGCAGTTCCGATGATTGCATTGGCAGAGTGTCTGTACCACACAGCTCAACCTATTGGCAGCCCAAGGAAAGTGAAATCAGGTGTTTGCTGTGGGTCCCCATTGAAGGCAATGCAAATGAATGCACTTTTTACTTTTGGTAAAGGTTTTCCTGGACCGGTGAGTCCACTGAAGTCTATGAAAGGCAAGTGGTGTTGTGAGGGGGTTAAAACAGGCCAAAGGCGGCTGAAATCCTTCAAATGCTTTGATTTGGATGTGATGTGTGTCCCTCATTCCATCACAAGTCTTTGGAATGTGCGAGGGTGTAAAACCCCCAAATGAGTCAATCTACTCTCTTCTCCTCTTTAGCATCACGCTGTCCTCGCACCCGGTCAGACCATTGTATCCCAGCAGCGAGAAATAATAAGTCTTCTATATGTGAAATTGGGACGCCATGATGGATCTACTTGTCGACAATACGCAGACCTCTGGCGGCAATACACTGGAATTGACAATCCAACGTTCTATATCCGGGTGATCAACTGGGACCGTTCCCAGATCCAGCTGGTGTGTAATCGTGGAGGAGATGCCCCTGTCTGCCCAAACTATGGTGAGTATAATGCATGCTCCGTGACTCGACGTATGTATGTGAACAGCAATGCACATGTGTCAGCTCCGCCAGTAAAGCATGTCCAGCAAGTTTTCATATAATTCAACAATGTAGGACTGACTTCTTTATCTTGATACTATAGGAATTTAAAACCATCCTGTGTTTATTTGATTTATATTGCCAAAAACTAAGTTAGACCCAACAAGGTGTCAAATAGCACGAGGGTACAGTACTATAATTTCTTAATATTGCTACACACAGAGGGATTGCATAGTATGAGGGCATTGAGAAGGGGATATAGAGGGTGAGACGACATGAGGAAACAGTAACAGGATTCATTAATATTGAGGCACTTGGAGGGATTGCATATTATGAGGGCATTGAGAACGTGATACAGAGGGTGAGACGACATGAGGATATATTAACAGGGTTCATTAATATTGACGCACTTAGAGGGATTTCTTTTTATGAGGGCAGTGAGAAGGATATGAAGGTGGTGATACAGAGGGTTAGATGACATGAGGAAACAGTAACAGGGTTCATTAATATTGAGGCACTTAGAGGTACTGCACATGTGGGGTAACTCCCAAACAATCAGACATAGAAAACAGAACCCGCTAGGGAAAAAGGCTTGGTGCACCCTTTTTCGAATAGAACAAGAGCTTTATTTTGTATACAAAAAGGAAAACAGCGACAAGGTGTTATAAGTCCGCTGCCGCAGTGCTCTCTCCCCGCCTAAAAGTATGTTTCACCTTATAAACATGAACATCGTCCTTCATGACGCATCCCCCACCCTCATTGCCTATCACCTATTTACATGCTAATGGTTACATATGGGCCCCTCTACAATTGGTTAGGATTCTTCTCCTCCATCTTCTCCACACATGGGTAATGGCCTCTTTACCTCGAAGCGCTGCAAGGCAATTGGTTAAACTTTAAAAGGCACCACTCTATCCTTACTCCTACCCACATATTCACCTGGTCATCAACATGAACTCGGCAGATAACTTCGATGTCAGCTTGGTCCATGCAAGGAAAGCAACTCTTTTTCTCATCCCAGAAATGCGGGTGCCCCCATCACGCCTTCCCAACGCAATCGTATAAGCATTGGCATCACCCTTCGCTCTCCCTTGTACAAATCACATACCTTGTTGTTCTAGGCTCCACCTGTGTCAGTTACCACTCCCAAGAGGTAGGCCTGATGTCCCACTAATTCATCCAATTCATGAAAGAGTTAAGAATCTGATTCTAGCACATCATATAGTTCAAATACAGTGACCATTATTCTGGGGGGCGCTAGTGTCCTAAATGTCAAGAACTCTTCCCCGGCTCCCAGGAGTGTGGCCTTCGTAATGGGCCACAGCCCTTCTCCTATTTGGCTGCTCGCATTCCTTCGTAATTGTTCAAAGGTTTGACCAGATACAATTATATATGGGTGTACATGCGTGTTCCCTAACATGCCAGGGAATTAGAATGTGATAAGCAAGAAATGAGGATTCAGGCCTGCTCTTAAATGCAGTGTTAGTTCATGTTATAGATGTCGCGCACATGCAATGTATTCTACATAACAATATTGCAAAGAAAATGGTTACTTTCCCCTATACAAGCTTCAAGAATATGTGTCTCCCGCCAGTTGATTCCCCCATAAGGTTCCCCTTGTCCCCTACACCACCCTTTACAAATTATCCATATTTTAATATATTTTCTACATTCTAAATCGTTTGGGGGGATGGTAGCCTGAACGTGCATCCCAACACATATTATGACGGTAGTTAGAAGGTGACATAGAGAACTATGTGACAGGAGGACACAGTAACAGTATTCATTAATATTGAGGCACTTGGATGGATTGCATATTATGTTGGCAGTGAGAAGGTGATACAAAGGGCTATGTGACAGGAGGACACAGTAACAGTATTCATTAATATTGAGACACTTGGATGGATTGCATATTATGAGTGCAGTGAGAAAGGTATGAGGGAGGTGATACAGAGGAGTAGGTGACATGAGGATAGAGTAACATGATTCATTAATATTAAGTCACTTAATGTCTGCAAAAAATGTTTGTTCAGGGGAGCGTCAGTGTCCAAGAAAATGATTTTGAGGGGGTGGAAGTCCCGGATCCCGCCTAGTCCCAATGATTGGGTTGATGAGATGGCTTCTTTGGCGGCTATTGAAAAGGTGATATACAGGAGCATGGGAAAATTGCACTTACATGCTAAGGTCTGGGATGTGTTTTTGAATATGTTCTAGGGTCATTTCCTTTCTTTTTTTTTCCTTTCTTCTTCTCATGCTATTGATGTTGGTACCCTTTTTATGCAATGTTGTGTGATTGTTCTTTTATATGATTTGTGTATTCTTGTTCGGTAAAATGTAAATAAAGAATAAAAAAAAATATTAAGGCACTTAGAGGGATTGCATATTGAGGGCAGCAAGGAGGATATGAGGGTGATGATACAGAGGGTTAGATGACATGTGGATACAGTAACAGGATTCATTAATATTGAGCCACTTAAGGAGATTGCATATTATGACGGTAGTGATATGGGTCTGAGGGAGGCGATACAGGAGGTTAGATGACGTGAGAATACAGTAACAGGATTCAATCATTTTGAGGCACTTACAGCATATTATGAGGGCAGTGAGAAAGGTAGGAGGGAAGGGATATAGATGGTTAGATGGCACAAGGATACAGTGATAAGACTCATTTATGTTGAGGCACTTAGAGGGATTTCATATTATGAGGGAAGTGGGGAGGATATGAGGGTGGTTGATACAGAGGGTAAGATGCCATGAGGAAACAGTAACAGGATTCATTCATTTTGAGGCACTTATAGGGATTGCATATTATGAGTGCATTGAGCAGGGTATGGTGGGAGGAATACATAGAGTTAGATGATATGAGGGTACAGTAACCAGATTCATTGATATTGAGGCACTTGGAGGGATTGCATATTATGAGTACAGTGAGAAGTGTATGAGGGAGGTGATACAGTGGGTTAGATGCCATGAGGATACAGTAATAGCAATCAGATCTATTGAGGCAATTAGAGGGATGCACATTATGAGGGCCGTGAGAAGGTGATATAGAGGGTTAGATGACATGAGGATACAGCAACAGTATTAATTAATATTGAGGCACTTGGATTGCAAAGTATGGGGGCAGTGCGGAGGATATGGGGGTGGTGATACAAAGGTTTAGATGACATTAGGATACAGTAACAATATTCATTGATATTTAGGCACTTAGTAGGATTGTATATTATGAGGGTAGTGAGAAAGGTATGAGGAACGCGATTCAGAGGATCAGATGGCACGAGGATACAGTAACAGGATTCATTAATATTGAGGCACTTAGATGATTGCATATTATGAGTGCAATGGGAAGGATATAGGGAGGAGATAATGAGGATACAGGAATAGTATTCATTAATATTGAGGTACTTAGAGGGATTGCATATCATGAGTGCAGTTAGAAAGGTATGAGGGAGGCGATACAAAGGGTTAGATGACATGAGAATACAAGTTGCCTAGAAACACTTGTGTACAGGCGCATTATAAATTCCATATCATATCATATAATATATCTGGAGCGTGTCAGTAGAGTGAGTGAGGCAGGCGTCGCAGACCAGACCCTTGCAGCCTGTGCAGTCTTTCTTCCTGCTTCATTGAGCACATTCTTCAAGAACTGCAGGCGGACGTGGAGCGGGCCGCGGAGTGAGGTAGTAGAGTGAGGCAGACATTGCAGACCAGACCCTTGCAGCCTGTGCAGTCTTTCTTCGTGCTTCATTGAGCGGTTACCAGACATTTGGTCGAAAAAAATTGGTCGACCAGACAAATGGTCGAACCAATTTGGTCGAAAACCAAATGGTCGAATTTTTATTTTTTTTTATTTTCACCCCTTTTTTTTATTTTTTTGGGGGGGTCCCCCCAACCCTCTTTTTTTCTCTAAAAACCCCTTTTTTTAAAAAACGAAAACCCGAAAAATAAATATATAAATAAAAAAAAATTCGACCATTTGGTTTTCGACCAAATTGCGTCGACCAAATGTCATTCGACCAGTTTTCAGTCGACCAAATGACTGGACACCTCATTGAGCACATTCTTCAAGAACTGCAAGCGGCCACGGAGTGAAGCAGTAGAGTGAGGCAGACGTCGTAGACCAGACCCTTGCAGCCTGTGCAGTCTTTCTTTGTGCTTCATTGAGCACATTCGTCAAGAACTGCAGGCGGCCGCGGAGAAGGCTGCGGAGTTAGGCAGTAGAGTGAGGCAGACGTCGCAGACCAGACCCTTGCAGCCTGTGCAGTCTTTCTTCGTGCTTCATTGAACACATACTTCAAGAACTGCAGGCGGCCGCAGAGCGGGCCGCGGAGTGAGGCTGACGTCGCAGACCAGACCCTTGCAGCCTCTGCAGTCTTTCTTCGTGCTTCATTGAGCACCTTCTTCCAGAACTGCAGGCGGCCGCGGAGCAGGCCGCGGAGTGAGGCAGTAGAGTGAGGCAGACATCGTAGACCAGACCCTTGCAGCCTGTGCAGTCTTTCTTTGTGCTTCATTGAGCACATTCTTCAAGAACTGCAGGCTGCCGCGGAGTGGGCTGCGGAGTGATGCAGTAGAGTGAGGCAGACATCGCAGACCAGACCCTTGCAGCCTGTGCAGTCTTTCTTCGTGCTTCATTGAGCACATTCTTCAAGAACTGCAGGCGGCCGCAGAGCGGGCCGCGGAGTGAAGCAGTAGAGTGAGGCAGACGTCGCAGACCAGACCCTTGCAGCCTGTGCAGTCTTTCTTCGTGCTTCATTGAACACATTCTTCAAGAACTGCAGGCGGCCGCGGAGCGGGCCGCGGAGTGAGGCTGACGTCGCAGACCAGACCCTTGCAGCCTCTGCAGTTTTTCTTTGTGCTTCATTGAGCACCTTCTTCCAGAACTGCAGGCAGCCGCGGAGCAGGCCGCGGAGTGAGGCAGTAGAGTGAGGCAGACGTCGCAGACCAGACCCTTGCAGCCTGTGCAGTCTTTCTTTGTGCTTCATTGAGCCCATTCTTCAAGAACTGCAGGCGGCCGCGGAGCAGGCCGCAGAGTGAGGCAGTAGAGTGAGGCAGACATCGTAGACCAGACCCTTGCAGCCTGTGCAGTCTTTCTTTGTGCTTCATTGAGCACATTCTTCAAGAACTGCAGGCTGCCGCGGAGTGGGCTGCGGAGTGATGCAGTAGAGTGAGGCAGACATCGCAGACCAGACCCTTGCAGCCTGTGCAGTCTTTCTTCGTGCTTCATTGAGCACATTCTTCAAGAACTGCAGGCGGCCGCAGAGCGGGCCGCGGAGTGAAGCAGTAGAGTGAGGCAGACGTCGCAGACCAGACCCTTGCAGCCTGTGCAGTCTTTCTTCGTGCTTCATTGAACACATTCTTCAAGAACTGCAGGCGGCCGCGGAGCGGGCCGCGGAGTGAGGCTGACGTCGCAGACCAGACCCTTGCAGCCTCTGCAGTTTTTCTTTGTGCTTCATTGAGCACCTTCTTCCAGAACTGCAGGCGGCCGCGGAGCAGGCCGCGGAGTGAGGCAGTAGAGTGAGGCAGACGTCGCAGACCAGACCCTTGCAGCCTGTGCAGTCTTTCTTTGTGCTTCATTGAGCCCATTCTTCAAGAACTGCAGGCGGCCGCGGAGCAGGCCGCAGAGTGAGGCAGTAGAGTTAGGCAGTCGTCGCAGACCAGACCCTTGCAGCCTGTGCAGTCTTTCTTCGTGCTTTATTGAGCACATTAGTCAAGAACTGCAGGCGGTCGTGGAGCGGGCCGCTGAGTGAGGCAGTAGAGTGAGGCAGACGTCGCAGACAGCGTGGGTCAGCTCGGCTTGTGAGATTACGTCACACAAACTTTACTCACTGTAATCTGCCCGAGTACACAGTCCTCACAGAAACTCATAGAAAACTACATTGGTTTATACCGACTTTAAAGTGGCCCTCAAGTGAAGATTGGAAAAATGGAGGAAGAACATACCTTGAGCGGCTGCACTCCACCTTCTGGGAGGCTCCTCCCGAGTGCATTGGAGGAACTGGAGGAATCATTGAGCTCCGTGATCAAGACTACAGCGGAGGAGAGAGGGCGAGGCCCAGCATCTCTTCAGGCTGGAGGGGAGCTGGAGATTCCTTTGGCATTGACTGCGGCGGACCAGCTTCAACGTGTTGATGGCACAGAAGGTAAGAGCGACATAGACGCTCGCGGCTCAGACATTTTGGGGCACGAACTTAGCGATTCGGTTATAAAGAAAACAGTAACGCAGAAGCGTGTGCTCTGCCCCTTAAAGGACCCGCTCCAAAGTAAGTTGAAATGGGCCCCACAAAAACGTTTGGCCCGAACAGTGAGTGTTAAAACATTTCCACACATGATATGATATGATATGATAGGTTATTTATAACCCGCTTAATACCCAGAGGTTTCTAAGTGCGGACCCGGGGATTGAACCTGTGTTGCACTGTGTCGTCTTGCTTCCAAGGCGAGCATGTTGCCCCTGAGCTATCCTCCCGAGACACATGGCCCAGCAAACAAGCAAACAGACTCCAATAAACATCTTAGAGACTAATGAGAAGGTTGGGGAAGCCGCCCTGAGTATATCATGGGCTGGTGCTTCAAAGGGAGGACATGAAGCCCAGCCTACAACCCAATCGAAGGGGGGAGAACAAAAGCTCACACCCCTGAAAAGAGATAAAAAGCAAAACCACTTACCTACTCGCCAAGGAGATAACCAGTCTCCTACACCAACGAGGGACGAACAAACGAGTGAGTTTGGAAAAAACAGGGGGCCGGGGACGACTGTGTGGGACAAGATACCACACTTCCAAACCCCTTAAGCCCTTCCACGCAGCGAGAAGTAGATACTCTTACAGAGAGCCCTGGGGATCTGGGAGAGAACCAGCTGAGTGAAGCAGGCATCATTAGTGATAAACAGCAACACAGAACAGAATCCCCACCTGAATGTGGCCAGTTGCCGGTGGTGTTAGATGAAGACCCAACCAACCATGCAGCCATGAAGGAGGTTACAGTTGAAATCCACTCTGCTGCTAACCAAGACTACTCTTATGAGACGAGCCAAGGTCAGGTTGGCTCGGGGTGCAATGGGGGCACTGAAAAAGGAGATTTGCAGGACGAGACCATGGAGGATGGGGGTCTCGCGTTTGATCAATCTAGCATCGACGTTGTACAAGAATTAAATTACAAAAGAGTCAAATAAAGAGCCTCAGGAGCCTACCTTGACAACAAAGAAGCTAGAAAACCCACAGATCACCAACAAGGGGATCAATATGAACAATACCAATGACAAAACACAAGAAGTAGATTGGGAAGACCAAGATCTAACTCCCAAACCCCAGATAAGCTTGGAAAAGTCTAAGCGAAGGTGGAATAAAGGCACTACCAACAAACAAGGTTCTAATCTAAACAAAGATGTGGTGGGCAAAGCTGCAAAAACAAACCTAAGAAAGAGAAAGGATTCAAAATAAGAACGTATAAAACTGCATTTACAAACCTGCCCAAGGTAGGTGGAATCTATGAATAAACTTTTTGGCCTAATTACTTCAACTAAGTGCCAAAACCTAGATGAAATCTCGGACACAGAACTATTAGACAGCACAAATTCATCCAAAGGCAGTGAGAAAAGCACGGCATCAGTGCACGTATTACCAGGTCTGAGGAAGAAATCAACGTCAACACCAAATAGATGGCATTTTAACAAATCAAGGACTCACCCAAACACACTACCGGGAAAGCAAAAAATAACAGTCGGGCAGGGAGTACAGCGCCCATCCCAAATAGAAACTCACATTGAGAAACCTGCAAACCTGCAAACTATAAGCCCAAATAACTGGAACTCCAAACTTAAAGAGCCAGAAGCCGGATCAAGACCACCAACAAGACCGGCAATACTGCCGGGAAGAACAAAACGATCCCCGCGGACTGCACCTCCCCAAAAGCTACTCAAACAACATGGTCTCCACTGAAAGGACCACCGCAAATAAAATTACAAGCTACAGGAACCCAAACGGAGGAAAGACAATACAATGACGAAAACCAAGAGCAAACTCCAATAAAATGGAACAAAAGCAACTTTAAGCCAGGTATGCCAGCTACACCAATCCTCAATAGAAGACTTAGTGAGATGACATCTGAAGGGCAAAAAGAATCGTTGCAAAAACAAATAGACTTAATGTCTATAAATTCCACCATAACTATTGCCCTAGGACCATTCTCCAAACTCTATGAGACATTGAATGACACAGTGAAGGATCAGATATCGTTGATAGCTTTGATGCATACAAAATTAACTCTCATGGAAGGCTATATTTTAGCCAAAGAACCAAATATAATGAAGATAATTGAACCCCCCCTCAACATATCAAGAGTCACAGAACAAAAAACAAATGGCGGAAAGTGGCACACAGACTACTCAAGAGGAGAAACAGGACACGCCAAAACAGGGACCAGGAAACCATCTGAACAACTTGACTAAGAAAAACATCAAAAAAAGGAAATAGAAAAACCAAGTGTTTTTACATTTGGCATATTTAGCCACCAGAAGTCCGTCTTTGATAAACAGCTTACTCCCTCTAATAGGAACACTGCTAGGGAAACAAAGAAAGTAACAAAGAAAACAGAGGTAAAAGAAAAAGATAAGATTGTGGCGCAGACAAAAACAACCAATAACTGCAGTCAATCAGCAGATGACATAATAAACTCATCATACAACACAAAGTAGTGGAGGATTTACACAGGAGACGAGGTGGACTTGGACCCCAACCCAACCCCTAGATACAAACGAAAAGCAGTTACCTTAAATCGAACTGATAAGGGGTTGGAGCAGAGGAAGAAGATTTGCATTAGGGAACAGGAACTGGTCCTGCAGCCACAGGGGCAACTGAAGCAAAGAGATTCGAAGGAAAAGCCAGTAAAAGGGACAACGGTGGAAGAAGCAAAATGAGTTGCAATCCCGACCGGGGGTAGAAAGGTGTCGAAAGGACACCGAGTATAAAACAGTTGAATACAACGCCACCCCTGTCTGAAAAAAAGGTTAGGAATGGTCTAACCAGAGAACCTCCATTGAGATATGTCAGAGATTATTAAAAGATAAATCACCAGAACTATCACCAAGAAGGAAAGAACATAGGAAGACGACAGCATCAAAAATAAAAAGCATCTGCATTTTTCAATTGGAACATAAACACCGGGGAAAGGATGAACTAACTTTGAACAGGCAAACTATTATAAACATATACGCCCAGATACCAAAACTGCGTGATATCCAGAGCCATGACTTATGAATAGCCGAAACATGCGAAATGGGGAGGAAGGACAGATCCTACTTACACATTAGATCCCAAGTCATTCGAGAACTGCTACAGAAGGGAGCAGAATATCTCAAAATCTTAGGATATGCTATGACGGAAATTGACCAACATATAGAGGTACAGAAAGACCATGAGAACTGTAAGCCAAAAGACTCAGAGAGAACAACAAGAGACACAAACATTCATGAAATACACCCATAGAGGGAAGAAAGCAAATGCAAAAGAATTGCAATGCAAGGCAAATCAAATGAAAATACAACAAGAAATTGGGATAGAGAAGAGCCGGCATTAACGCAAGACCATAGGCATCGCCTAAGAAGGGGAAACCTTAGAGCCTCAAAAAAGTATGCGTCATCGGATTCAGAGGAAGAAAATATTAGAATAAAACGAAATGAACAACGACAATCAGAGGGGGCTCGCAAGAACGAAAACACTAAACAGGATCGACTGGCTCTAAACATCAAAGACAAACCTGAGGTATTGCCTAGGCAAAAGAACACCATCAAAAGCGTACCCGTCAAATGGACATGGAAATCCTCTTCACCCCATTTAAATGAGGAAAAATAGCAATCAGACAAAAAGGAGCAGTCAGTAGGGACTACCTTCCGACCAAAATCATCAGAACCAAAGTAAACTCTGAAATAATCTATGGACGTGGCCTCCTGGAACACTAGAGGCTTCGCTCACCTAACGACAAAGAGTGATGTAAAATTAGGTAGATGGGACATAATCTGCCTTCAGGAGACATGGCTTCTAAAGAAATCAGAATTGGATGGATACATGATTGTTAATACCCCGGCAAAAAAAGGACTGACTGGGAGACCTATGGCTGGCTTACGCTCCGGTTGTGGCTTGGAGGTGCAGGAAAAAGCTTCAAACACCATACTTATTCCAAGTTCTTTTACTTTCTTGGAAGCACCTAGAGCCCTACGCTACTGTGGAGAATGAAGAAAGGATTCTCTTGATGAATACTTATTGGAATCCGGAAGTTATTACCAACAACGTTTACATAGAATCCCTGAACAACATCTTAGACGAAGCAAGCGTAAACTATTGGTATAACTATACAATAATAACAGGAGACTTCAACCCCATTTTCCTGGGATTGGGAACCAAAGATCTCATCTAAGTAATTTGGCGCCAATTTTGGAGAGAGGCAGGTGATTGGAAAAAACACTAGTGGCAAGAGAACTCCACAAACTACACTGGTTGAGATCAAAAGCAAACTTGGACATAACAACGTGGCAAAGAGGTGACCAAACGGATACAATTGACCACACGTTTGTATCAAAGGAACTCTTAGGGCTGATGAACAAATTTACAGTAGAGAAAACTAAGCACAGCAATCACAATTTATCATATGCAAACTGGTTTAACTTTCAAAAACCAAAACATCGGCATATGCACGACCTTGAAGTGAACGCGAGGGGCAATCGCCTCAAGCTTACGGAGAATGCCATAATTAAGCTCACGAAGAACTACACTGTAATGTGTAACAAAAATACTAACAGAGGGGAAACTGAAGAAGGTATCCTGAACTATACACCACTCTTACAGCAATTTATGATAAAGGGCAAGAACATAGCCCCGCCGTCTGACCATCAACATGCCTATAACCATGAAGTAGTTGTAAGGAGAAGAACGCTGAGAAAAATAAAAAGAATGGCAATAACATCTGGCTTGACAGCGAGCAAGATGAGATGGTATACATCCCGAAAGGAATACAAGTCCTGGATACGACAAAAAAGAGCCTACTTATACCAAATGGATGCCGAAAACATGCTGAAAAAGTTATTTAGGCGGATTATTGGTCCGTTATAAATGGAGCAAGCGCCACCACGAACGTACTGCATAATAGTGTAAGCGAGACCAAGTGGATATCTCACTTCGAGAAACTGTATGGCCCAGTTTACATTGCAAATTGCAGGAACACATGTGGGACTACCCATAAAACTGAGAAAAATCTTTTGTATAGCATCCCGTACAGTGAAGAAGATATCCTGCTACAAATTAAGAAGCTAAGTAATTCAAGGGCTCCGGGTTGTGGTCATCGTTCATCAGCAAGGTATTTAAGAAATGTAATCAGGAACAAAACGTCCCGGAATCATGGCGAACGGCTGTAGTGGTCCCAATTTTTAAGCGAGGAGACAGAGTGGATCCAGCACACTATCGTCCCATCTCGCTTTTGGATGTCATAGGAAAAATCTTTGGAGGCTTTGCATTGGAAGCATTTCAAACCTGGCTGAAGGGGGAAAATAGATCTGACCCCTTTCAAACGGGCTTCGTCAAGAACGCAGGGACCACCACGTATATATTAATGCTGAGCATAATAAAAGCAAAGGTCGTACAACCGGGCCAACGAGTGCATATGGCTTTTATTGACCTGGTCCAAGCCTTTGACCAGGTCAACAGACATTTACTATGGGAAAAACTGGAACACCTAAATTGTCCTGAGTCAATACTAGCTCCAATTAAAGCACTTTACCGAGATACATTGATGAAGGTACGGCTAAGTCAAGCGTGCCTTCTGTCTGAAGAAATGAAGACATCAAGGGGTGTTAAACAGGGCTGCCCCCTAGCTCCCGCACTGTATAAGGCCTATTTTGCGGACTACTCAGACACGGAGGATAAGGTGAAATGCTTCCCATCGAAGATGGGAGGAGAATTGGTATTGCGTCTCCTTTACGCAGATGACATTATTTTACTAGATTTTACAGCAGTCGGACTGCAGAGGCAATTGTCCAATTTGGCAGACTACTTGAAGAAAAACAACCTTCAAATGAACACAGCAAAAACCAAGGTGATGACATGGGAAACCTCGGTTAGAATAAAACAAAAACAGAATTGGTTTGTGGAGGGTCAAAAACTGGAAAAAGTCAACACCTTTGAATATTTGGGAGGTACATTAAGAAATAACCCCCTGGAGAAACCAATGCAGGGCGTGCTTTGGTCAAATATGAAAGCTTTGTCCACACAAGCAGGAATGATCTATAAAGTATATGGTAGATTCTCGCTCGTGGCAGCAATAACCTTTTACAAATCAAAGGTGGTCCCAGCAATATTGTACGGAACTGAGGCCATTCCTTCTCTCCCGGACAATCTCTGGATCAAACTGGAGAGTTATTTCTGGAGGCAAGTACTTGGACGGTCAAAGAGCACTCCCATGCCATCCATCAGACGCATATTATGTCTTCCCTCACTTAAAGCCACCAAAGAGAGAAACATGCTGATGTTGTATCGAAAAATCTTATTGGACAATAAGCCCAAAGCTCTGTACTTGGTCGGGAAAGTAATGGAGAAGGACATCATTTAACTACTGACAGATTGGAAAAACCAGAACATCACCTTATTGAACGAGATTGATGCCTCGGCAAATCAGCTCTTAATAAATCCAGATAGTGTGTCCAAAACACTTTTTGAACTGAATTGGATAGTCACTGGTGAGACCGCTAACAACTATAGTTTCATTAAGCAATTCCTTACAACAGGTAAGAAACTAAATGAGACTAGAAGCTACCTGGGAAAATTCCCAGACAAAACTCGAAGCAGGGCCTTTCTGAGATTTCCCTTAAATCAACTTAAACCAAACTAAGTACTCTTTATAAAGAAAACAATCTACAACGGACAAGAGCAGATTTTGTAAAAAGGAAGACGAAATGGAAACAAGTAAACACCTGCTTTTGAGTTGTGAAGGGACACACCAAGTCAGAAACACAGTCCTGGGAAAAATAATGGCAGCTTTTACAACTTTAACAGAAGATGAATGGTGGAGGGTGCTGTCAAATGGTGACGACACCCGTTGTGTGATCAGGGTATCCTCTTTTTTAAAAATCATTGATTTGGAGCAAAACTTTAGATGAAAGGCGGAGGCCTAGAGACATAAGGCCCAAAAACATCTAGGGGGTTCTGTCCCACAAGCCTACGCGGCCTTTGTGAACCATAAGCCCCGATCACCTAAACGATCCATTGACTGTTCGGGGCCTTATCGAGCACTACTCAAGAGACCTTAGGAGGACCAACTCTTGACTTTGATGAACTAACAAGACGATCTGCATCCTTGCTTACATCAGTGGATTTGATCTTTTCTGGGATTTTTTGTAAAATATGTTAATTCAATTAAATCAAATAAAATAAATATATATATATACATATATATATTACAGGATTGATTATTTAGAGACACTTAGAGGGATTGCGTATTATGAGGGCAGTGAGAAGGGAATGAGGGAGGGGATACAGAGGGTTGGATGATATTAGTATACAGTAACAGGATTTTTTCATTTTGAGGCACTTTGAGGAATGGCATATTATGAGTGCAGTGAGAAAGGTATGAGGGAAGCGATACAGAGGGTTAGATAACATGAGGATACAGTAACTGGATTCATTAATATTGAAGCACTTAGAGGGATTGCATATAATGTGAGCTTTGATGAGGATATGAGGGTGGTGACACAGAAGGGTTAGATGACATGAGGATACAGTAAAATGAATCATTGCTATTAAGGCACTTTGGAGGATTGCATATTATGAGGGCAGTGAGATGGGTCTGAGAGAGGCAATACAGGGGGTTAGACGACAGGAGGATCCAGTAACAGTATTCATTAATATTTAGGCACTTTGAGGGATTGCATATTATGAGTGCAGTGAGAAAGGTATTAGGGAGGCGATACAGCGGGTTAGATGACATGAGGATACAGTAACAGGATTCATTCATATTGAGGCACTTAGAGGGATTGCATATAAGTGCAGCGAGAAGTGTATGAGGGAGGTGATACCATGGGTTAGATGCCATGAGGATACAGTAATAGGATTCAGTTCTATTGAGGCAGTTAGAGGGATGCACATTATGAGAGCAGTCAGAAGGTGATACAGATGGTTAGAAAAAAGGGGGATGACTAGGCGCGCACTCCAGTTCCCATTCAAATTAGACTTGATGCAAAAGTAACTGGATTAGATCCCAAAAAACAATTTAACAAGTATTAACAGGGTTGGATCCCATCTGCTGTTCAGTTGCTCTGTTGTTCTTCTCCTCCTAGCGCTTTCTTGTCACAAACAATCATCAGGGAGGCTGTGCTGATATTTAGGTGATTCCAATTAGCAGCTCTTTTAGTCTCTAGGGATTCTGGTAGCTGTTGTGTTAACATGTTACCAAATCAGGTGACCAGGAATCAACACCGCTCCTAGTGCACAAGTCTTGCTCGAATTACAGAGGATTAGTTGACATGAGGTTACAGCAACAATATTAATTAATATTGTGGCACTTTGAGGAATTGCATATTAAGAGGGCAGTGAGAAATTATACTGGGAGGGAGGTTATACAGAGGGTAAGATGACATGAAGTACAGTAACAGGATTAATTAATATTGAGGCACATACAGAGATGTGTATTATGAGAGCAGTGAGAAGGTGATATAGAGGGGTATGTGACATGAGGTTCCAGTAACAGGATTCATTAATATTGAGGCACTTAGGGGGCTGCATATTATGAGTGCAGTAGGAAGGGTATGGGTAGGAGATAAGGCTGGTTAGACGGCATGAGGTTCCAGTAACAGGATTCATTAATATTGAGGCAAGTAGAGGGATTGCATGTTATGAGTGTAGTGGGAAGGGTATGTGGATGAGATCAGGAGGGTTAGATGACATAAGGATACAGTAACAGTGTTAGTTAATATTGAGGAACTTGGAAGGATTGCATATTATGAGTGCAGTGAGAAGTGTATGAGGGTGGGATACAGATGAGTAGATGACATGAGGATACAGTAGCAGTGTTCATTAATTTTGAGGCACTTGGAGGGATTGCACATTATGAGTACACTGAGAAGGATATCAGGAGGAAATACAGAGTGTTAGATGACATGAGGATACAGTAACTATGTTAATTAATATTAAGGCACCTGGAGGGATTGCATAATATGAGGGCAGTGAAAAGTATATGTTGGGGTGATAGAGCCTGTTAGATGACACAAGGATACAGTAACAGTATTCATTAATATTGAGGCACTGAGAGGGATTGCATATCATGAGGGCATTGAGAAGGGTCTGAGGGAGGTGATATAGAGGGCTAGATGACATGAGGATACAGTGACAGGATTCATTAACATTGAGGCACTTCGAAGGATTGCATATTATGAGTGCAGTGAGAAGGGTCTGAGGGAGGGAATACAGATGGTTAGATGGCATGAGGATACCGCAAGAGGATTCATTTATATTGAGGCACCTGAAGGAATTGAATATTTTGAGTGTAGTGGTAATGGTATGGTGGGGGAGATACGGAGGGTCAGATAACATGAGGATACAGTGAAAGGGTTCATTAATATTGAGGCACTCATTATTTTGAGGCACTTGAAGGGATTGCATATTATGAGGGGCAGCGATACGTTGATACACAGGGTTAGATGACATGAGGATACTATCACAGGATTCATTAATATTGAGGCACTCAGAGGGATTGCATATTGTGTGAGCAGTGATATGGATATGGCGAGAAGATACAGAGGGGAGGGTTAGATGTATGAGGATACAGTAACACGATTTAATTCTGAGGCACTTAGAGGGATTCCAAATTATGAGTGCAGTGGTAAGCGTATGGGGAGGAGATAAGGAGGGTTAAATGACATGAGGATACAGTAACAGTATTCTTTAATATTGAGGCACTAGGAGGTATTACCAGGTTACTCACCGTAATGACCACCTTACTCCTAGTCCATAGTCCCCTTTCCTCCATACTTATGGGACATCTCTCCGTCCTGTGGGACGGGACCGGAGCACTTTGTAAAAAGCATCCAAAAGTTTTCCAAAAATGTGTCCTTCCTCTCTTTCCTGCGCGGGGCCCGGCACGCGGCCATAACCCTGCCCTCCTTGGCTCCGCCCTGCGCATCGCCCATCAGTCCTTTTCTATCAGAGACCTATTAGCAATAACAGAGGAACCTTATTAGAGGGGACAACGGGCGGGCGTATGGAGGAAAGGGGACTATGGACTAGGAGTAAGGTGGTCACTACGGTGAGTAACCTGGTAATACTCCTACGTCCCGTCCCCTTTCCTCCATACTTATGGGAGATTCCCAGGCACTCCTAACAGGAACTACGGGTGGATGGAAATACTCCTTACTGAAAAAGGTTCTTCAGCACAGCCTAATCAAACTGAGCATCAGCTCTTGAGCTCATGTCAAGACAATAATGCTTACAAAAAGCAGACGGGGAGGCCCAAGTAGCTGCCCTAGCAATGGACTCCCAGGGAAGATATTTCTGAAAAGCAACCGCGGCTGCCTTGCCCTGCACCAGGTGTGCGTGAATACCCTTAGAAGGTTTCAGCCCTTGGACGGTGAAAGACTCCGTAATGCAGGAGGCGATCCACCGAGAAATAGTCGCCTTAGACGCCTGCTTACTCTGAGGGTTACCAAAAGTTACAAACAGTTGAGAAGAACTCCTAAGCTCGGAAGTTCTGTCCAGATAGAACTTAAGAGCCCTTCTGACATCGAGACAATGCAGAACCCTTTCTGCCTCCGAGGTAGGTTTCGGAAAAAAAGACCGCCAGGGAGATCGACTGATTCAGATGGAATTCAGTTACCATAATCGGCAGGAAAGCAGGATTCGTCCGTAGGACTACCTTATCTTTGTGAAAGACCAAAAAGGGATGCTCCACCGACAAGGCCTGGAGCTCACTCACCTGCCTCGCTGACGTAACGGCGACCAAAAATTATACTTTCCAGGATAGGTACTTGAGGTCCACCGTGGCCATTGGTTCAAAAGGCTTATGGCACAACGCCGTCAGGACTACATTTAGATCCCACGGCGGGGGCGGACTACGAATTGGAGGGTAAAGGCGTGTCAAGCCTGCAAAATGCCTCTTAACCACTGGATTACACAGCGAGTAAGAACATTGGTCCGTAGAAAGATAAGCAGAGACTGCTGAAAGGTAAGTTCTGCATGACAGAATGTGAACACCTGACTCTGCTAGGAAGGATACGAAGGACAGCATCGTGTCAATCGTAGTCCCCCTTGGGTCCAACTGTTTTTCCAAACACCAATGACAGAACCTGAGCCATTTACTTCTGTATTGGGATCTAGTCGAGGGTTTCCTGTCTGCCTGGATAATACGCATGTAATCCGCAGACAAGTTAAGATGTTCTAAAGACTTGAACTCAGGCAACATGCCGCCAAGCTGAACGATTGTGGGGAGGGGTGCCACATCCGCTATTCCCCATGGTGAAGAAGATCGGGGGTCACTGATAACCTGATCGGCGGATACACTGACAGGTGTTAAAGTTCTGAGAACCAAAACCTGGCCGGCCACCACGGGGCTATGAGTAGAAGGGAACAGTTCACCGAGTTCTTCAACTTCCAAATTGCTCGATGGGCCAGAGGCAGAGGCGGGAAGGCGTAAGCTCTTATGTTGTGCCATGGAATCTCGAGAGCATCCCCCAGAGAGGAGGCTCCCAGCCCCCCTCTGGAGGCATACTGAGGAAGCTTCTTGTTTGCCGCCATAGCGAAGAGGTCCACCTCCGGTGTGCCCCAACGCAAGAAAATCCATGAGAGGACCTCCACCTTCAACTCCCACTCGTAGCTGACCACTGTCCGCCGGCTGAGGGCATCCGCTGTGACATTCAGCTGGCCCGGGATATTCACTGCAAGCAGCCAAACACCATGAAGCACAGCCCACTCCCAAATCTGGATGGACAGGTCCACGAGGGGAGGAGACTTGTCTTGTTTGTTGATGAAATACATCAACACCACATTGTCCATGCGTATGCGGACCACCTTGTTGGCTATGATCGGTCTGAACACCCTGAGTGCTAGGAAGATCGCCATAAGCTCTAAATGATTTATGTGGAGGAGCTAGTCCTGAGGCGACCAGAGATGCGAGACCTGAAGAGGATCTAACGTCGCACCCCACCCCAGGAGGGAGGAGTCAGTCGTGATCCTCACCGTTGGGGCTGGGTCCTGAAACCCCGCACCCACCGACAGGTTGCTGAGAGATGACCACCATTTCAGGTCCACTCTTGGAATCCGGGTCCACAGCCTGACGCCAAGAACTCTGAAGAGCCATCTCGGTCCGCCTCATCTTGAGACGAGCAAGAGGAAGAGCCAACACGCACGAGGCCATGAGGCACAGAAGCCTCTGGAACCACCAGGCCGACATGCTCTCTGACTGCGCAAACATCTGACACGTGGCTAACAGATCTGCCATCCTGTCACCGGTCAGGTACACTCTGCAGTCGATCGTGTTCCAGCAAAAACCCAGGAAAATCAAGTCCTGCAATACCGTCATGGAAGATTTCTGCCAGTTCACCGACAGCCCAAGATGGAACAGGAGCTGAAGGAGAGACTGGAGGTTGCCCGCTGCTTTCAGCGGACAAGGGCTGCGTAAAAGCCATTCGTCCAAATACGGATACACATGGATACCCTGCAGACGAAGATAGGCCGCAATCACCGACATCATCTTCGTGAAGACACGCAGCGCTGAGCTGAGGCCAAAAGGAAGCACTTGAAACTGGAAGTGCTCCTCTCCCAAAGAGAAACAGAGATATCTCCTGTGTGGATTCCAAATCAGAATATGCATGTACGCATCCTGAAGATCCACCACACTTAGCCAATCGCCCATCTGTAAAGAGGAGCGTATCTGGCTGGGTGTGATCATCTTGAATTTCACTTGGGGTAGGAAAAGATTGAACTGGGAAAGGTCTAGGATGGTGCGCAGGCCAGCCTGGTTGGGTTTGGGCACCGTAAACAGCCGGGAGTAGAAGCCCTCCCCTCGTTCCCCGAGGGGAACGGGTTCCACAGCTCTGAGGTCCAGCAGTTTCTGAACCTCGGCTTTGAGGGAGGGTGAGCCCGACAGCTGAAAGGGAGGGTTGAAGGGTGGGGTAGTGGGTAGGGGTAAGCGGACTGACAAGACCCATCTGTCTTCGGTGATAGTCTGCCACGCCTCCAAATGAGACGCAATGCGTCCTCCCACCGGGGTCTCGTGCGAGCGTAGAAAACCCTAATTTTGTAGGTTTTCGGTGGTGTTGCCACCTGAACCTGAGGAGGAGGCTGAGGAGCGGGAGAAAAACCGATTCCGTTATTGCCTACGGCGGTTATTCCCCAAAGGGGTATCCACTCTGCGAGATTTCCGGTCGAGGAAGCCCTTAAAGCCAGAGGAGGGTTGGCTTTGCGACAACGGTCTCTGGGTTTTAAAAGGGGTTTTAACAAGGACCGACAAGGATTTAGCTGTCTGAGTGCTATCCTTCTTGGTGAGCTCTACATCTGTTGTAGAATGAAAGAGCTCCTTACCATCAAACGGAAGGTCCAACACCTTGTCCTGCACTTCTTTCGAGAATTTAGTGGCATGCAGCCATGCTGTCATGATGCCTACCCTGAGGCATCCGGACCAAGCCCATCAGCCCTGGGAGCAGGCGCCAGGCTCATAGTCATTACTTACCTCAGACAGACCATGCTGCAAATGACTCCAATCCAACATGAAGCCTGAAAGGGACTATTTTTCTAAAGGGACTATTTTTTACTCAGGTGTGGTTCTAGGGACTTCTTACCTGGGACTACTTTTGAGGCTATTTAAACCACACCTGACCAGCAACACACGCTTCGCGTTATTCTGCATCCGGCAGCGTAACACTCACCGTGCCTGCAGCCTGCATCCAGTCTTCTGCCACGCCCCCCTCGAATCCGGAGTTCCTACAACAAACACCTGATTCTGGATCCATCTTGTCTCCGGACCTGTAAAGAACATCATTTCTGCAAGCGCCACACCTCCAGGTTCAGCGCCGCGCCATCCTCACCAGTCTTCACAGCATCCTTCGCGTCGGCGCTGCCTCCATCATTTCTTCGCCGAACTTCGGCACCTAGGAGACAAAAGAAAACCACAAGGTGAGCCGAGGGAACCAACAAATATAATTCTTACCACCATAGACTTACCTGATTTACCACCGGAGGCATCCTTTTGTGCCTCTCCATATTTTCATGTGCCGCATCTGTAAAGAGAGACAAAACAACACGTTTTCCTCGTGCAACATTTACCGGACAGCGCCGGGTAATACAGACTCTTACCTGAGCGCCACCAGCTGCCACAAGAGCATCTTTTCATGAGCCAGCTGCAAGACAAGAAAGGAAGGGGGCAACAAGAGTGAACATCGGACATATTGAACTCTATGAACTTAATACTTACTGGTCCTCACCAGGAACCTCAGAGTCAGTACTCTCCGGAACTCTCCCGAGCTTTCAAACCAGTGAAGTAACTGGAATTGACGCGCCCCTGCAAATCCACGCAGGATGGAGAGCTCATTTTTCAAGAATATAAGGTGAGATTGCTGTGAAGACTTTTCGGAGGTGATTAGTTGGGGTGGACTGTGGGGGTGCCATCACTTGAATCCACAAGTGGCTAAATCCATCCCTCCACTTGCAGGAGAATATTTCTACGGGTTAAGCAGACAAGATTAGGAGGGCAGATCCAGTCAGTCATCGCTGTACTACACATCACGTGGGTGGAGACCGCAGCTGTCCGTGTCCGACCGAAGCCCCTGTGGGAGTCAGGTGAGCGTAACACACGCCTGCTGTGAGGTATCAACCCCGAGCATAAGGCCCCGAGCCGAGGTGTCTACGTGATGAGCCACAGCCTCCAGGAGATCCTGGGCCAAGACCCTGGCATCGGATAATCCCCCCTTAAAGTCTTCAAGCTTCTCGACCGGGATGAATTCCTCAAACCCTGACAGACCTTTCCACATCCGCATATTAGCCCCCGATAACACCAGTTCGGCATTGGCCTGCCTGAGCTGTAAGGCCGAGTTGGCAAAGATTTTTCTCCCAAGGGAGTCAAGGAGCTTGTCCTCCTTTGGTAGAACCTGAGTAGCTGTCGTGGAAGAGGATGCTGCAGGCCTGGACTGCAAAGTGGCCGCAGCCACCACTGTGGAGGAGGGGGGCGGACAAGATGACAGGGCCACCTCTTCCAAGGAGTGGAGCCTGTATCTCGCGTCAATTTTCTTATTGACGAAAAGTCCAGAGTGTGGCTTTTCCCAGACCGTGCGGACCTCGACCAAAACGTCCTTCTGCAAGAACAGGCCGGTACGCCCCAAAGGAGACAGGGTGAACGCCCCAGAAAGCACGCCCTCCTGCGGAGCGGGTGCCTCGGGCCCCGGAACATCTTAGAAGCACATCATGTCCAGTACCCGGTCATGAAAAGCTCTAATAGAGCGGGGCAGGTCCTCGTTGTCCTGATTGCCTTGTGCGTCATCCGACAGGTCAGGATCCTGCTGAGCCGTGTCGGGCGCTGCCTTGTTCAGGGGAGCCTATAGGGGCAAAGGCGGAAGAGTCGGGGAAGGCACCGTAGGCAAGGGAGGCGCGGGCGGAACCACTGGAGGAACGGGTGGAGCCGGAGGCGCGGGCGGACATATCTCCCTAAAAAGCCCTTTGAAATACTCCCTCATGTCGTCGGCACGCATGAGCGTTTGAAATTTACCGAAAAAGGCGTCCTCCGGGGACTGCTTTGGAACCTGATGAGGCCTCTTATGAGGAGGTCAATTCCAGGGACTTAACGGGGAAGGGTGCCACACCGGCCCCTCCACCGACATATCCACATAAATCAAAGGTGCCGACCCCGCAGGCAACGAAACATTGTGCGGAAGGGGCATCCGGGCGTTCCAATCGTAAACTGGCTGATAAGGATGCGCACAAGGAACTCTATGTTCACCCAAGGAACCAAGCCCTACACCTGTGGCCGATGACATAGTTGTAGGGGTAGCACCCAAAAAGGCTGCCGGGGTCGTGGCGGGAACCGGTGCCATTTTATCATCGCCTGATGGGAACTGCGGCACGTGAGCAAGTGAGGCAAGGGTCCCCGTCGATGGATCAGGGGTCTTAACTTTAGCCTTAACATAAGGAACCTCGGCAGAGCCGGTACTATGAGGCCTGGAATGTTTCTGCGACATACCAAGTGCCAAATTAGCCTTCCCAGGAAGGACCTCTTTCCTTCTTTGCCCCCTCAACAGATCTGGTGTCGCCGCAAGAGCGGGAATGGTGAGAAACAGCCTTCACCGATAAGGCCTTGTCAGGCCTCTCAGAAATGTGGGTAACTTTAGCTTCTGTAAGAGGGACCTCGGACCCACGTCCGGTAACAGCCCCACCAAGGTCTCGGGGTGCACCCTGGTCTTATTTTTGAGGGAAGCCGATAGAGAGGCCTCAGAGCTAGCTCCGGTATCCCACGACTCAGTAGAACTGGGTCTACAAACAGCCCCCACAGGAGGGGCCTCGGAGAGTGCTCCGGTATCCACAGGCCCCTTACGGAGACCCTCGGAGAAAACTCTGGTACAATTATTAGGCCCAACGAGCACCTCAGGGCGATCCCCGGTGACAGAGCGATCAACGCTCCTCCCGGCCCGAGAGGAACCTGGAAAGGTATCCCCCAGCCGGGGTGCTCTGAAAAGTAAAGAACTTACCGGGCGTTTTTTTTTTCGTCTATGAATGCCTGAAAATGCGAAGGAGGAGTTCGTCGGAACACCTCTTCCCACCGCTCCAACCGATGTTGAAGTGCCCGGACCGAAAGGGAGTCGCAGTAAAAGCAGGAGTCCCAACGGTGATCCGACCCAAACACTCTAAACAAAGAGGATGGGGATCCACCCTCACGAAGCAACGGTGACACGATGAACAATTTGGAAAGTCTAGTTTGAACGACATAGACAGACTAGTACACGATCGCTAGCGAGAGCCAGAGAGGAAAAAAGGGAAGTAAATCTAACGTGGATGCAAGTGCATCCAGTCCCGAACGAGCGGAGAAAAGGACTGGTGGGCGATGCGCGGGGAGGAGCCAAGGTGGGCGGGGTTACGGCCACGCGCCGTGCCCCGCGCAGGAAAGAGAGGAAGGACACATTTGTGGAAACATTTTGGATGCTTTTTACAAAGTCCTCTGGTCCCGTCCCACAGGACGGAGAGATGTCCCATAAGTATGGCGGAAAGGGGACGGGACGTAGGAGTATAGCATGTCATGAGGGCAGTGAGATGGATATAAGGGAGGTGATAGAGAGGGTGAGATGACGTGAGGATATAGTAACATGGTTCATTAATATTGAGGCACTTAGAGGGATTGCATATTATGAGAGCAGTGAGAAGGATAATGAGGTAGGGGATACAGAGGGTGGGATGCCATGAGGATACAGTAACATGATTCAATATTATTGAGGCACTAGGAGGGATTGCATATTATGAGAGCAGTGAGAAGGATAATGAGGTAGGGGATAAGGAGGGTGGGATGCCATGAGGATACAGTAACAGGATTCAATATTATTGAGGCACTTAGGGGGGTGCGTACTATGAGAGTAGTGAGAAGGGTATGCAGACGAGATAAGGAGAGGTAGATGACATTAGGAGACAGTAACAGGATTCATTACTATTGAGGCACTTTGAGGGATTGCATATTATGAGTACAGTGGGTAGCATATCGGGAGGAAATAAGGAGGGTTAGATGACATGAGGACACAGTAACAGTATTCATTAATATTGAGGCACTTTGAGGGATTGCATATTATGAGTGCAGTGAGAATGGTATGGGGAGGAGATAAGGAGGACTAGATGATATGAGGATACAGTAACAGTATTCATTATTATTGAGGCACTAGGAGGGGTTGCATAAAGGGGGATGACGAGACGTGCACTCCAGTTCCCATTCAAATTAGACTTGATGCAAAAGTAACTGGGTTAGATCCCAAAAAACAATTTAACAAGTATTAACAGGGTTGGATCCCATCTGCTGTTCAGTTGCTCTGTTGTTCTTCTCCTCCTAGCGCTTTCTTGTCACAAACAATCATCAGGGAGGCTGTGCTGATATTTAGGTGATTCCAATTAGCAGCTCTTTTAGTCTCTAGGGATTCTGGTAGCTGTAGTGTTAACATGTTACCAAATCAGGTGACAAGGAACCAACACAGCTCCTAGTGCACAAGTCTTGCCCGAATTACAGAGGATTAGTTGACATGAGGATGCAGCCACAATATTAATTAATATTGAGGCACTTCGAGGAATTGCATATTAAGAGTGCAGTGCGAAATTATACTGGGAGGGGGGTTATACAGAGGGTAAGATGACATGAAGTACAGTAACAGGATTAATTAATATTGAGGCACGTACAGGGATGTGTATTATGAGAGCAGTGAGAAGGTGATATAGAGGGGTATGTTACATGAGGTTCCAGTAACAGGATTCATTAATATTGAGGCACTTAGGGGGATTGCATTTTATGAGTGTAGTGGGAATGGTATGAGGGTGGGATACAGATGAGTAGATGACATGAGGGTACAGTAGCAGCGTTCATTAATTTTGAGGCACTTGGAGGGATTGCACATTATGAGTACACTGAGAAGGATATCAGGAGGAAATACAGAGTGTTAGATGACATGAGGATACAGTAACTATGTTCATTAATATTGAGACACTTGGAGGGATTGCATATTATGAGGGCAGTGAAAAATATATGTTGGGGTGATACAGCGTGTTAGATGACACAAGGATACAGTAACAGTATTCATTAATATTGAGGCACTGAGAGGGATTGCATATCATGAGGGCATTGAGAAGGGTCTGAGGGAGGTGATATAGAGGGCTAGATGACATGAGGATACAGTGACAGGATTCATTAATATTGAGGCACTTCGAAGGATTGCATATTATGAGTGCAATGAGAAGGGTCTGAGGGAGGGAATACAGATGGTTAGATGGCTGAGGATACCGTAAGAGGATTCATTTATATTGAGGCACCTGAAGGAATTTAATATTTTGAGTGTAGTGGTAATGGTATGGTGGGGGAGATACGGAGGGTCAGATGACATGAGGATACAGTGAAAGGGTTCATTAATATTGAGGCACTCATTATTTTGAGGCACTTGAAGGGATTGCATATTATGAGGGGCAGCGATACGTTGATACACAGGGTTAGATGACATGAGGATACCATCACAGGATTCATTAATATTGAGGCACTCAGAGGGATTGCATATTGTGTGAGCAGTGATATGGATATGGCGAGAAGATACAGAGGGGAGGGTTAGATGTATGAGGATACAGTAACACGATTTAATTCTGAGGCACTTAGAGGGATTCCATATTATGAGTGCAGTGGTAAGCGTATGGGGAGGAGATAAGGAGGGTTAAATGACATGAGGATACAGTAATAGTATTCTTTAATATTGAGGCACTAGGAGGGATTACCAGGTTACTCACCGTAGTAACCACCTTACTCCTAGTCCATAGTCCCCTTTCCTCCATACTTATGGTACATCTCTCCGTCCTGTGGGACGGGACCGGAGCACTTTGTAAAAAGCATCCGAAATTTTTCCAAAAATGTGTCCTTCCTCTCTTTCCTGCGCGGGGCCCGGCGCGTTGCCATAACCCAGCCCACCTTGGCTCCGCCCTGCGCATCGCCCATCAGTGCTTTTCTATCGCCAGGTCAGAGACCTATTAGCAATAACAGAGGAACCTTATTAGAGGGGACGACGGGCGGGCGTATGGAGGAAAGGGGACTATGGACTAGGAGTAATGTGGTCACTGCGGTGAGTAACCTGGTAATACTCCTACGTCCGGTCCCCTTTCCTCCATACTTATGGGAGATTCCCAGTCACTCCTAACAGGAACTACGGGTGGATGGAAATACTCCTTACTGAAAAAGGTTCTTCAGCACAGCCTGATCAAACTGAGCATCAGCTCTTGAGCTCATGTCAAGACAATAATGCTTACAAAAAGCAGACAGGGAGGCCCAAGTAGCTGCCCTAGCAATGGACTCCCAGGGGACATATTTCTGAAAAGCAACCGCGGCTGCCTTGCCCTGCACCAGGTGTGCGTGAATACCCTTAGGAGGTTTCAGCCCTTGGACGGTGAAAGACTCTGTAATGCAGGCGGCGATCCACCGAGAAATAGTCGCCTTAGACGCCTGCTTACTCTGAGGGTTACCAAAAGTTACAAACAGTTGAGAAGAACTCCTAAGCTCGGAAGTTTTGTCCAGATATAACTTAAGAGCCCTTCTGACATCGAGACAATGCAGAACCCTTTCTGCCTCCGAGGTAGGTTTCGAAAAAAAAGACCGCCAGGGAGATCGACTAATTCAGATGGAATTCAGTTACCACTTTCGGCAGGAAAGCAGGATTCGTCCATAGGACTACCTTATCTTTGTGAAACACCAAAAAGGGATGCTCCACCGACAAGGCCTGGAGCTCACTCACCCGCCTCACTGACGTAATGGCGACCAAAAATGATACTTTCCAGAATAGGTACTTGAGGTCCACCGTGGCCATTGGTTCAAAAGGCTTATGGCACAACGCTGTCAGGACTACATATAGATCCCACGGCGGGTGCGGACTACGAATTGGAGGGTAAAGGCGTGTCAAGCCTGCAAAATGCCTCTTAACCACTGGATTACACAGCGAGTAAGAACATTGGTTCGTAGAAAGATAAGCGGAGACCGCTGAAAGGTAAGTTCTGCATGACAGAACGTGAACACCCGACTCTGCTAGGAAAGATACGAAGGACAGCACCCCTTGGGTCCAACTGTTTTTCCAAACTGCAATGACAGAACCTGAGCCATTTACGTCTGTATTGGAATCTAGTCGAGGGTTTCCTGGCTGCCTGTATAATACGCATGTTATCCGCAGACAAATTAAGATGTTCTAAAGACTTGAACTCAGGCACCACGCCGCCAAGCTGAGCGATTGTGGGGAGTGGTGACACATCCGCTGTTCCCCATGGTGAAGAAGATCGGGGGTCACTGGTAACCTGATCGGCGGATACACCGACAAGTGTTAAAGTTCTGAGAACCAAAACCTGGCCGGCCACCACGGGGCTATGAGTAGAAGGGAACAGTTCACCGAGTTCTTCAACTTCCAAATTGCTCGATGGACCAGAGGCAGAGGCGGGAAGGTGTAAGCTCTCATGTTGTGCCATGGAATCTCGAGAGCATCCCCCAGAGAGGAGGCTCCCAGCCCCCCTCTAGAGGCATACTGAGGAAGCTTCTTGTTTGCCGCCGTAGCGAAGAGGTCCACCTCCGGTGTGCCCCAACGTAAGAAAATCCATAAGAGGACCTCCACCTTCAACTCCCACTCTTAGCTGACCACTGTCCGCCGGCTGAGGGCATCCGCTGTGACATTCAGCTGGCCCGGGATATTTACTGCAAGCAGCCAAACACCATGAAGCACAGCCCACTCCCAAATCTGGATGGACAGGTCCACGAGGGGAGGAGACTTGTCTTGTTTGTTGATGAAATACATCAACACCACATTGTCCATGCGTATGCGGACCACCTTGTTGGCTATGATCGGTCTGAACACCCTGAGTGCTAGGAAGATCGCCAGAATATCTAAATGATTTATGTGGAGGAGCTAGTCCTGAGGCGACCAGAGATGCGAGACCTGAAGAGGATCTAACGTCGCACCCCACCCCAGGAGGGAGGAGTCAGTCGTGATCCTCACCGTTGGGGCTGGGTCCTGAAACCCCGCACCCACCGACAGGTTGCTGAGAGATGACCACCATTTCAGGTCCACTCTTGGAATCCGGGTCCACAGCCTGACGCCAAGAACTCTGAAGAGCCATCTGGGTCCGCCTCATCTTGAGACGAGCAAGAGGAAGAGCCAACACGCACGAGGCCATGAGGCACAGAAGCCTCTGGAACCACCAGGCCGACATGCTCTCTGACTGCGCAAACATCTGACACGTGGCTAACAGAGCTGCCATCCTGTCCCCGGTCAGGTACACTCTGCAGTCGATCGTGTTCCAGCGAAAAAACCCAGGAAAATCAAGTCCTGCAATACCGTCATGGAAGATTTCTGCCAGTTCACCGACAGCCCAAGATGGAACAGGAGCTGAAGGAGAGACTGGAGGTTGCCCGCTGCTTTCAGCGGACAAGGGCTGCGTAAAAGCCATTCGTCCAAATACGGATACACATGGATACCCTGCAGACGAAGATAGGCCGCAATCACCGACATCATCTTCGTGAAGACACGCAGCGCTGAGCTGAGGCCAAAAGGAAGCACTTGAAACTGGAAGTGCTCCTCTCCCAAAGAGAAACAGAGATATCTCCTGTGTGGATTCCAAATCAGAATATGCATGTACGCATCCTGAAGATCCACCACACTGAGCCAATCGCCCATCTGTAAAGAGGAGCGTATCTGGCTGGGTGTGATCATCTTGAATTTCACTTGGGGTAGGAAAAGATTGAACTGGGAAAGGTCTAGGATGGTGCGCAGGCCAGCCTGGTTGGGTTTGGGCACCGTAAACAGCCGGGAGTAGAAGCCCTCCCCTCGTTCCCCGAGGGGAACGGGTTCCACAGCTCTGAGGTCCAGCAGTTTCTGAACCTCGGCTTTGAGGGAGGGCGAGCCCGACAGCTGAAAGGGAGGGTTGAAGAGTGGGTTAGTGGGTAGGGGTAAGCGGACTGACAAGACCCATCTGTCTTCGGTGATAGTCTGCCACGCCTCCAAATGAGACGCAATGCGTCCTCCCACCGGGGTCTCGTGCGAGCGTAGAAAACCCTAATTTTGTAGGTTTTCGGTGGTGTTGCCACCTGAACCTGAGGAGGAGGCTGAGGAGCGAGAGAAAAACCGATTCCGTTATTGCCTACGGCGGTTATTCCCCAAAGGGGTATCCACTCTGCGAGATTTGCGGTCGAGGAAGCCCTTAAAGCCAGAGGAGGGTTGGCTTTGCGACAACGGTCTCTGGGTTTTAAAAGGGGTTTTAACAAGGACCGACAAGGATTTAGCTGTCTGAGTGCTATCCTTCTTGGTGAGCTCTACATCTGTTGTAGAATGAAAGAGCTCCTTACCATCAAACGGAAGGTCCAACACCTTGTCCTGCACTTCTTTCGAGAATTTAGTGGCATGCAGCCATGCTGTCATGATGCCTACCCCGAGGCATCCGGAACAAGCCCATCAGCCCCGGGAGCAGGCGCCAGGCTCATAGTCATTACTTACCTCAGACAGACCAGGCTGCAAATGACTCCAATCCAACATGAAGCCTGAAAGGGACTATTTTTCTAAAGGGACTATTTTTTACTCGGGTGTGGTTCTAGGGACTTCTTACCTGGGACTACTTTTGAGGCTATTTAAACCACACCTGACCAGCAACACACGCTTCGCGTTATTCTGCATCCGGCAGCGTAACACTCACCGTGCCTGCAGCCTGCATCCAGTCTTCTGCCACGCCCGCCTCGAATCCGGAGCTCCTACAACAAACACCTGATTCTGGATCCATCTTGTCTCCGGACCTGTAAAGAACATCATTTCTGCAAGCGCCACACCTCCAGGTTCAGCGCCGCGCCATCCTCACCAGTCTTCACATTATCCTTCGCGTCGGTGCTGCCTCCATCATTTCTTCGCCGAACTTCGGCACCTAGGAGACAAAAGAAAACCACAAGGTGAGCCGAGGGAACCAACAAATATAATTCTTACCACCATAGACTTACCTGATTTACCACCGGAGGCATCCTTTTGTGACTCTCCATATTTTCATGTGCCGCATCTGTAAAGAGAGACAAAACAACACGTTTTCCTTGTGCAACATTTACCAGACAGCGCCGGGTAATACAGACTCTTACCTGAGCGCCACCAGCTGCCACAAGAGCATCTTTTCATGAGCCAGCTGCAAGACAAGAAAGGAAGGGGGGAACAAGAGTGAACATCGGACATATTGAACTCTATGAACTTAATACTTACTGGTCCTCACCAGGAACCTCAGAGTCAGTACTCTCCGGAACTCTCCCGAGCCTTCAAACCAGTGAAGTAATTGGAATTGACACGCCCCTGCAAATCCACGCAGGATGGAGAGCTCATCTTTCAAGAATATAAGGTGAGATTGCTGTGAAGGCTTTTCGGAGGTGATTAGTTGTGGTGCACTGTGGGGCTGCCATCACTTGAATCCACAAGTGGCTAAATCCATCTCTCCACTTGCAGGAGAATATTTCTACGGGTTAAGCAGACAAGATTAGGAGGGCAGATCCAGTCAGTCATCGCTGTACTACACATCACGTGGGTGGAGACCGCAGCTGTCCGTGTCCGACCGAAGCCCCTGTGGGAGCCAGGTGAGCATAACACATGCCTGCTGTGAGGTATCAACCCCGAGCATAAGGCCCCGAGCCGAGGTGTCTACGTGATGAGCCGCAGCCTCCAGGAGATCCTGGGCCAAGACCCTGGCATCGCATAATCCCCCCTTAAAGTCTTCAAGCTTCTCGACCGGGATGAATTCCTCAAACCCCGACAGACCTTTCCACATCCGCATATTAGCCCCCGATAACACCAGTTCGGCATTGGCCTGCCTGAGCTGCAAGGCCGAGTTGGCAAAGATTTTTCTCCCAAGGGAGTCAAGGAGCTTGTCCTCCTTTGGTAGAACCTGAGTAGCTGTCGTGGAAGAGGATGCTGCAGGCCTGGACTGCAAAGTGGCCGCAGCCACCACTGTGGAGGAGGGGGGCGGACAAGATGACAAGGCCACCTCTTCCAAGGAGTGGACCCTGTATCTCGCGTCAATTTTCTTATTGACGAAAAGTCCAGAGTGTGGCTTTTCCCAGACCCTGCGGACCTCGACCAAAACGTCCTTCTGCAAGAACAGGCCGGTACGCTCCAAAGGAGACAGGGTGAATGCCCCAGAAAGCACGCCTCCTGCGGAGCGGGTGCCTCGGGCCCCGGAACATCTTAGAAGCACATCATGTCCAGTACCCGGTCATGAAAAGCTCTAATAGAGCGGGGCAGGTCCTCGTTGTCCTGATCGCCTTGTGCGTCATCCGACAGGTCAGGATCCTGCTGAGCCGTGTCGGGCGCTGCCTTGTTCAGGGGGGCCTATAGGGGCAAAGGCGGAAGAGTCGGGGAAGGCACCGTAGGCAAGGGAGGCGCCGGCGGAACCACCGGAGGAATGGGAGGAGCGGAGGCGCGGGCGGACGTATCTCCCCAAAAAGCCCTTTGAAATACTCCCTCATGGTGTCGGTACGCATGAGCGTTTGAAATTTGCCGAAAAAGGCGTCCTCCTGGGACTGCTTTGGAACCTGATGAGGCCTCTCATGAGGAGGTCAATTCCAGGGACTTAACGGGGAAGGGTGCCACACCGGCCCCTCCACCGACGTATCCACATAAATCAAAGGTGCCGACCCCGCAGGCAACAAAACATTGTGCGGAAGGGGCATCCGGGCTTTCCAATCGTAAACTGGCGATAAGGATGCGCACAAGGAACTCTATGTTCACCCAAGGAACCAAGCCCTACACCTGTGGTCGATGGCGTAGTTGTAGGGGTAGCACCCAAAAAGGCTGCGGCGGTCGTGGCGGGAACGGGCGCCATTTTGTCATTGCCTGAGGGGAACTGCGGCACGTGAGGAAGTGAGGCAGGGGTCCCCGTCCATGGATCAGGGGTCTTAACTTTAGCCTTAACATAAGGAACCTTGGCAGAGCCGGTACTATGAGGCCTGGAATGTTTCTGTGACATACCAACCGCCAAATCAGCCTTCCCAGGAAGGACCTCGGCACTGCCGGTAAAAGAAGAACTTTCCTTCTTTGCCCCCTCAACAGATCTGGTGTCGCCGCAAGAGCGGGAACGGTGAGAAACAGCCTTCACCGATAAGGCCTTGTCAGGCCTCTCAGAAATGTTGGTAACTTTAGCCTCTGTAAGAGGGACCTCGGACCCACGTCCGGTAACAGCCTTATCCGCGCGGGCCTCGAACATCCGTTCGGTGACACCAAGCCCCACCAAGGTCTCGGGGTGCACCCTGGTCTTATTTTTGAGGGAAGCCGATAGAGAGGCCTCAGAGCTAGCTCCGGTATCCCACGACGCAGTAGAACTGGGTCTACAAACAGCCCCCACAGGAGAGGCCTCGGAGAGTGCTCCGGTATCCACAGGCCCCTTACGGAGACCCTCGGAGAAAACTCTGGCACAATTATTAGGCCCAACGGGCACCTCAGGATGATCCCCGGTGACAGAGCGATCAACGCTCCTTCCGGCCCGAGAGGAACCTGGAAAGGTATCCCCCGGCCCGGGTGCTCTGAAAAGTAAAGCACTTACCGGGTGTTTTTTCTTTTCGTCGATGAACGCCTGAAAATGCGAAGGAGGAGTTTGTCGGAACACCACCTCCCACCGCTCCACCCGACGTTGAACTGCCCGGACCGAAAGGGAGTTGCAGTAAAAGCAGGAGTCCCAACGGTGAGCCGACCCAAACACTCTAAACAAAGAGGATGGGGGTCCACCCTCACGAAGCAACGGTGATACGATGAACAATTTGGAAAGTCTAGTTTGAACGACATAGACAGACTAGTACACGATCGCTAGCGAGAGCCAGAGAGGAAAAAAGGGAAGAAAATCTTCCAAGGATGCAAGTGCGTCCAGTCCCGAACAAGCAGAGAAAAGGACTGGTGGGCGATGCGCGGGGCGGAGCCAAGGTGGTCGGGGTTACGGCCACGTACCATGCCCCACGCAGGAAAGAGAGGAAGGACACATTTTTGGAAACATTTTGGATGCTTTTTACAAAGTGCTCCGATCCCGTCCCACAGGATGGAGAGATGTCCCATAAGTATGGAGGAAAGGGGACGGGACGTAGGAGTATAGCATGTCATGAGGGCAGTGAGATGGATATAAGCGAGGTGATACAGAGGGTGAGATGACATGAGGATATAGTAACAGGGTTCATTAATATTGAGGCACTTAGAGGGATTGCATATTATGAGAGCAGTGAGAAGGATAATGAGGTAGGGGATACAGAGGGTGGGATGCCATGAGGATACAGTAACAGGATTCGATATTATTGAGGCACTATGAGGGGTTGCATGTTATGAGGGCAGTGAGATGGAAATGAGGGAGGTGAAACAGAGGGTAAGATGACATGAGGATATAGTAACAGGATTCATTAATATTGAGGCACTTAGATGGATTGCATATTATGAGAGCAGTGAGAAGGATAATGAGGTAGGGGATACAGAGGGTGGGATGCCATGAGGATACAGTAACAGGATTCAATATTATTGAGGCACTTTGAGGGGTGCGTACTATGAGAGTAGTGAGAAGGGTATGCAGAAGAGATAAGGAGAGGTAGATGACAATAGGAGACAGTAACAGGATTCATTACTAATGAGGCACTTTGAGGGATTGCATATTATGAGTACAGTGGGTAGCATATTGGGAGGAAATAACGAGGGTTAGATGACATGAGGACACAGTAAGAGTATTCATTAATATTGAGACACTTAGAAAGAGTGCATATTATGAGTGCAGTGACAAACTGACATAGGGGGTTAGATGACATGAGAATACAGGAATAGATTCCTTCATTTTTAGACACTTAGAGGGATTGCATATCATGAGGGCAGTGAAAAGGGTATGTGGGCGGCGTTACAGTATTAATTAATATTGAGGCACTTAGAGGGGTTGCATATTATGAGTGCAGTGAAAAGGATATGAGGGAGGTGATACCGAGGGTTAGATGACATGAGAATACAGAAACAGTATTCATTAATATTGAGGCACTTTGAGGGATTGCATATTATGAGTGCAGTGAGAATGGTATGGGGAGGAAATAAGGAGGATTAGATGATATGAGGATACAGTAACAGTATTAATTAATTTTGAGACACTGAGAATGAGTACATATTATAAGTGCAGTGTCAACTGATATAGGGGGTTAGATGACATGAGTATACAAGAATATAATTAATTCACTTTGAGGCACATAGAGGCATTGCATATTATGAGAGCACTGAGAAGCATATGAGTGAGGTGATAAAGAGGGTTAAATTCCATGAGGATACAGTAACAGTATTAAAATTGAGGCACTTTGAGGGATATGAGTGCAGTGGGGAGCGTATAGGCAGGAGATAAGGAAGATTAGATGACATGAGGATACAGTAACAGTATTAATATTGAGGCACTTTGAGGGATATGAGTGCAGTGGGGAGCGTATGGGCAGGAGATAAGGAAGGTTAGATGACATGAGGATACAGTAACAGTATTAATATTGAGGCACTTTGAGGGATATGAGTGCAGTGGGGAGCGTATGGGCAGGGGATAAGGGCGGTTACATGACATGAGGATACAGTAACAGTGTTCAGTAATATTGAGGCACTTAGAGGGTTTGCATATTATGAGAGTCAGTGAGAAGTTGATACAGAGGGTTAGATGACATGAGGATACAATAAAAAGGATTCATTCATATTAAGACACTTAGAGGGATTGCATATTATGAGGGCAGTGGGAAGGGTATGGGCAGGAGATCAGGACGGCTAGATGACATGAGGCTATAGTAACAGGATTCATTAATATTAAGGCACTTAGAGGGATTGAATATTATGAGAGCACTGAAAAGGATATGAGGGAGGCGATGCAGAGGATTAGATTCCATGAGGATACATTAACAGGAATCAATGCTGTTGAGGCACTTAGAGAGATGTATATTATGAGGGCAGTGAGAAGGTGATATAGAGGATGAGGAGACATGAGGGTACAGTAACAGTATTAATTAATTTTGAGACACTGAGAATGAGTATTATCAGGGCAGTGAGAAGGTTCTGAGGTTGGTGATACAGAGGATTAAGTGATGTGAGGATACAGTAACAGGATTCATTCATTTTGAAACACTTGGAGGTGTTGCTTTCTGTGAGGGCAGTGAGAAGGGTGTGAGGGAGTGGGTACAGATGCTTAGATGACATGAGGATACAGTAACAGGATTCATTAAGATTAGGCACTTGAAGGGATAGCATATTATGAGTGTATGGAAAAGTGTATGAGGGAGGTGATACAGAGGGTTAGATTCCATGAGGGTACATTAACAGGAATCAATGCTGTTGAGGCACTATGAGAGATGTATATTATGAGGGCAGTGAGACGGTGATATAGAGGATGAGGAGACATGAGGTTACAGTATCAGTAATAATTAATTTTTAGCCACTTTGAGGGATTCCATATTATGAGTGATGTGGGAAGGATATGGGGAGGAGATTAAGAGGGCTAGATAACATGAGGATTCAGTAACAGTATTAATTAATATTGCGGCACTTGTAAGGAGTACATATTATGCGTGCAGTGACAAACTGATATAGGGGTTAGATGACATGAGGATACAGGAATAGGATTTATTCATTTTGAGGCACTTAGATGGATTGCATATTATGAGGGCAGTGAGCAGAGTATGAGCGAGGCGATACAGAGGGTTAGATGGCATGAAGATACAGTAAGAGGATAATTACTATTGAGCCACTTGGAAAAATTGCACATTAGGAGAGCAGTGAGAAGGATATGAGGCAGATGATACTGAGGGTTAGATAACATGAGGATACAGTAACAGGTATCAACAGTGGTGATGCACTTAGAGGGAAACAATATTATGAAGGCGGTGAGGGTAGGTGACATGAGATCACAGTAACAGTATTAACCAATATTGAGGGAGTTGGAGGGATTGCATATTATGAGTGCAGATGGAATGTTATGGGGAGGAGATAAGGCTGGTCAGTTGGCTCAAGGATGCAGTAATTAGAATCATTCATATTGAGGCACTTTAAGGGATTGCATATTTTGAGTGCAGTGAGAAATGCACGAGGGAGGCGATACAGGGGGTTAGGTGACATGAGGATATAGTAACAGGATTCAGTAATATATAGGCACTTAAGGGGTTGCATATTATGAGTGCAGTGGAAAGAGTATGGGGAGGTGATACAGAGGGTTAGATGACATGAGGATACACTAACAGAATTCATTAATATTGAGACAATTAGAGGGATTGCAAATTATCAGGGCAGTGAGGAGGTTCTGAGGTTGGTGATACAGAGGGTTAAGTGATGTGAGGATACAGTAACAGGATTCATTCATTTTGAAGCACTTGGAGGTGTTGCTTTCTATGAGGGTTTTGAGAAGGGTGTGAGGGAGTGGATACCGATGGTTAGATGACATGAGGCTACAGTAACAGGATTCATTAAGATTAGGCACTTGATGGGATTGCATATTATGAGTGTATGGAAAAGTGTATGAGGGAGGTGATACAGAGGGTTAGATTATATGAGGATACAGTAACACAATTCTTTCATTTTGAGGCATTTTGAGGGATTGCATAGTATGAGGACAGTGAGATGGATCTGCGGTAGGGAATGCAGGTGGTTAGATGCCATGAGGATACCGTAATAGGATTAATTTCTATTGGGGCACTTAGAGGGATGCACATTATGAGGGCAGTGAGAAGGTGATATAGAGGTTTAGATGACATGAGGATATAGCATTAATATTGAAATACTTAGAGGGATTGCATATTATGAGGGCAGTGAGAAACTGATACAGGGATTAGATGACATGAAGTACAGTAACAGGATTAATTGATATTGAGGTACTTTGAGGGATTGCATATTATATGGGCAGCGAGGAGGATATGAGGGTGGTGATACAGAGGTTTAGGTGACATGAGGATACAGTAACATGATTAATTGATAATGCAGCACTTAGGGGAGTTGCATGTTATGCGTGCAGTGAGATGTGTCTGAGGGAGGCAATACAGAGGATTACAGAACATGAAGTTACAGTAACAGTATTCATTAATATTGAGGCACTTTGCGGGATTACATATTATGCATGCAGTGAGAAAGGTATGAGAGAGGCGATGCAGATGGTTAGATTACACGAGGATACAGGAATAGGGTTTATTAATATTGAGGCACTTGAAGGAATTGCATATTATGAGGGGCAGTAAGAAGTTGATACACAGGGTTAGATGACACGAGGATGCCATCACAGAATGCATTAATATTCAGACACCTGGAGGGATTGTATATTTTGAGAGCAGTGAGAAGGATACAGGGAGGTGATACAGAGGGTTAGATTCCATGAGGATACATTAACAGGATTCAATACTGTTTAGGCATTTAGAGAGATGCATATTATGAGGGCAGTGAGAAGTGATATAGAGGATGAAGAGACATGAGGTGAGTTAACAGTAATAGTATTCATTAATTTTGAGGCACTTAGAGGGATTGAATATTGTGAGGGGCAGTGAGAAGTTGATATATATGATTTGGTATTTATAAATCGCCTATACACAAGTGTTTCTAGGCGCCACAAGACAAGGGATGGGAAACGGAGGACAAGACAAGACAAATGATCCCACTAGGCCTTGTGACATTAGGATTGTGCAAGTGCAAACGTGAGAAGTGCAGGAGAAAAGGTGCGGGGGGCAGTTCAGTCTTGGCAGCAGGGCTCTGAGTAAGTGCAAGGAAGGCAAATGACTACACAGGTGCAGTCCCAGTCGGGAAGTGCGAGGTAGGCCAGGATGCAGTGCAGGATGACTGGTCAAGGGGGGAATGGTGCCCTGTGAGACAATGAGGGCATCACGCAGCCAGTCAGGACGAGCAGACAGGTGGATTAGCAGGGGAGAAGGAGGGAGAAAGAAGAGGAGAAGAGAAAGTTCTTGAGGAGTTTCCAGAACTTAAGAAGGTCAGGCTCAGGATGGAGGGCGTCACAGAGGCTATTCCAGAGGGAGGCACCTGCTGAGGACAAGGATCTCCATCCAAATCTCTGCTTGGAAAACTGTCTCACTCGCAGAAGGTTTGAGGTAGATGAGCGGAGGGTTCATGAGGGACAGTATTTAGGTAGGCAGTGTTGTAGGTAGGTGGGTCCCAGAAAGCCTTGTGGACAATGCAGAGGGTCTTGAACTTGATCCTTGCAGCCACAGGGAGCCAGTGAAGAGATGTCAATGCCAGAGAGATGCAGTCACTGGGATTGAGGCCAAGGATAAGTCTTGCGGTTTTGTACTGGATGAGCTGCAGAGGGTGCAGGGCAGAAGAAGGGAGGTTGAGGAAAAGGGTGTTGCAATATTCCAGCCTAGAGAGAACTAAGCCTCTAGAGACAGTGAGCCGATTGGGGAAAGTGAGAATAGGAAGAGTACCTCTGAGGAGGTGTAGCTGATAGCTAGACTTTTTAGAGATTTCGGAAATGTGAGAGGAGAATGAGAGGGTGGAGTAGAAGATGACCCTGAGGTTTTTTGCCTCGCATGTGGGTGTGGGCGCAGGGCCCAGGGTGGCCAGCCAGAGCGAAAGTGGAAAAGCGGGAGCAGGAGTCCCAATGCGAACAAGCATTGAGGCAGAGGTCATTTGCGGCACACCATGACTGAATAGCGGACAGACAGCCAGATAGGAGCGAGGAGGAGGAGGCGGCTGAGTGTAGCCTGAAAGAGGTATTACGCAAATTAACCATTTCAAATTAATCTTTTGTCCTAATTGACCTAATAATAGTGGTCCTAATTCACCTTCTGCACAATTGACCTTTACCTGTATCTTTCTTTTATATATGTGTGGGGTGGGTTTGGGATAATAAATAATATAAGGGGATTGGGTGAGGGGATGTGGGGGGGTTTTGGATTGGGTAGGGGGTTGCAGGTGGTTTCCCCCCGCATATATGTCCTAATTGACCTAATAAATCAGATCAATTTTCCCCTCAAGAAATTCTCCTGCGATCAATTGTGATTAGAGCAATTTGCATACATCCCTAAAAGATAGTTGCATGTTATCAGCGTAACACTGGAAGTTAGAGGTGAAAGTGGCAATCACACATGCCAAGGCAGCCATATAGACGTTGAAGAACCAGGGGGATAGGATAGATCCCTGGGGAACACCACATGTTGAGAGTGCAATAGTCGATAGAAAGATTCCGAGTTCCACCTGGGATGGGCGGTCGGAGAGAAAGGAGATTAACCACGCCAGAGCCTGACCTGTGATTTCCAAGGTGTCACAGAGGCATACGATCAGGATGTTGTGGTTAACTGTGTCAAAGGCAGAGGAGAGGTCAAGGAGAATAAGGACAGAGGAAGTGTTGGTGTCGAGATTTTAGAGCAGGTCTTCACGGGTGTTTAGAAGAGCAGTTTCCGTGCCTCTGGATTACATTAATGATGAGGCACTTAGAGAGATAGCATATTATGAGTGCAGTGGTACAGGAAAGGGAGGAGGTAAGGAGGGTTAGATGACGTGAGGATACAGTAACTAGTTTCATTAATGTTGAGAGTGAATGCATATTATGAGGGCAGTGAGGAGGATATGAGGGAGGCGATACAGAGGGTTTGATGGCATGAGGATACAGTAACATGATTCCTTGATATTGAGGCACTTGCAGGATTGTGAGTGCAGTGAGAAGGGTATGGAGGGAGGAGATAAGGATGGTTAGATAACATGAGGATACAGTAATAGTATTAATTAATATTGAGGCACTTGGAGGGGATTGCATATTATGAGGGCAGTGAGAAGGATATGAGGGAGGCGATGCAGAGAGTTAGGTGACATGAGGATACAGTAACAGGATTCATTAATATTGAGGCAGTTAGAGGGATTGTATATTATGAGTGCAGTGAGAAAGGTATGAGGGAGGTGATACAGAGGGTTAGATGGCATGATGCTATAGTAACAGGATTCATTAATATTAAGGCACTGTTGATCTCCGCTTGCGTGTAGACTAGCGCCAACTGAACAAGTGTGTCATAGTAGATAGTTGCCCATTGCCCAATGTAAATGAACTAGTGCCCACTTTACGGAAGTGTCAGTATTCCTCCCAACTTGACTTAACCTCAGCATACCATGAAGTATGCTTGTCTCCCGAATTGTACATTTGTTTTGCGGCATTTGTCACTCATGTGCATGCTTTTTAGCTAGTTTTGACCTTGTCAGTGTTGAAGAAGATCATGCACTATTTGTCGTAATGCTTTAAGGACTATATGTTAGTAGGTGGATCTGATAGGAAGGCACATGACAGTAATGTGCTAAGTATATTAAAAATATTCCGCATCAGGAAGGAAAGAAGCATGTTTAGTGCAGGGGAAATTGACGACCAAAGGGGTCTACTCAAAAAGAGACATTGTGGAGGCCTTTTAAGGTCATGCGTGTCCCGAGAAATCATTTGTGCATCCTGTGAAATTGCACCAATAGTTTGTGCCACATTTTGCTGAAAAAGTGGAAAATATGAGAACCTTTTTATAAAGAAAGTTTGAGTATGTGTGGAGCAGAGCATGTGAATGGGAGCTTAACTGCATCAAGTATGAAATATGCCTAGTCCTCCTTTTAGGGCTGTTCGATATACAAAAACTCTAAATGCTGAGAGTCGATGCCAGTGAAGGTGGTTTAGGAGCTACCTGAATGCAAAGATAGTGATTGCACACACCCCGCAGATGCTAAAAGGGCCAGAACCACATTTCTGGGTCATGGAACAGGAAGCGTTGTCATGCCTCTGGAGGACTGAGACATTCAAGCCTGTGCTTTCGGGTCCACAATTTATGTTACATACTTACCAGAAACCACTTAAGAGCATATAAGAGATGAAAGGGTTCAAATACATATTCTGGCTCATTGCCAATTGGGCATCCCACACACTCTACACATTAAGGGGAGGCTAAAGAGTTTAGCAGTAAGGGAGGTCAAGAATATAGTATAATGCGAAGCACCAGTTTTTCCAACAAGACATATTGTATCTAGGGAATTGGGATGAAGCAAGCGCTGAGGACAGGACTTTGCCAAGTGTCTGCAAATTAATGGAGCTAAGTTGGCCCGTCAAAGGAAAATTTAGTGAAGCCCAATGGGGATTCTGGCAAATTATGGAGCAATTGAGTATTGAAGACACCATTGTACTGGGGGAGTGAAGGTCATTACCCCAGTAGGGATGGGGAACGGTTTAGTGGATATTGCTTGTGAGTGACCTATCGGAGGAACTCTGGCAAAACAAGTGTTGAGAAACAACTATTGGTGGCCTGGCTTTGATTGATGCATAAACAGTCAGTTGAACAAGAGCATAAACCTGGACACAACATTCAAGCATGAGGTGCAAGGTTTCAAGCTGATTGCATTTCCAGCTAAAGCATGAGAGGACATGTCTCATGATACGATGGAAAGGGGAGTGTTATGCAGTGGGGGTCATTACGACCCAGGCGGTAATTACGCCAACTTTGCCACCGTGGTGTAAACTACGTTTACACCACGGTGGATGGCGGATTTACCGCCCCATTCCAAGGTGAGTGGGGCGGTAAATCCCCATTTCCCATTTTCCCTTCCCCATTCCCATTTTTGCCCCATAGGGCATAATGGGAGTGGGGAAGGCGCTAATTACGCCACCGGTGGCGTAATTAGCATCATGGCGGGTTAGCGCCATGGATTTTAACGGCTGCTTAAAGCAGCCGTTAAAATCGGAATCAGGCGTTAGGCGTTAACCCTTAACGCCATCGTTAAGGGTTAACAACGGCGTTAACCCTTAACGCCTAAGTTGTAATGAGGGGGGAGTGTGTGTGTGTGTGTGTGTGTCTGTCTGTCTGTCTGTCTGTCTGTCTGTGTGTCTGTCTGTCTGTCTGTCTGTGTGTCTGTCTGTCTGTCTGTCTGTCTGTCTGTCTGTCTGTGTGTGTTGGACCGTTATCCAAAATTAGTTGAGATCAAAATACTCTGGGATGTCACATTAGACAGTATCATAGTGTTCTTAGAATGGGTGTGTTTCCCCGCAGGGACTCCCAGAAAGCATATTGACTGACAATGGCTCACAGTTATCAAGCAAAAGATGTGAAATCGTTCAGAATGAAAATGGAATTAAACCTTAGGAAGATGTCCCTACATAATCCTGAGTTCAATGGTGCTGTAGAAAGGGCCAACAGGGCAATTGTAATGGCTATACATTTTACTAACTGAGGAGTCTGCAACCTTTAAGTTTGCAGATGTTTTAGCCTACAACTTCCATCAGCCCTAAACAACAGCGGAGTGACTGGTCAGGACCATAGCAGTTGTAGTCCAAAACATAGAGAGCAACAGATTGCAGACCTCTCGACTAAATCCTGTGTAGAAGATGAGGAGCGAGCCGTAGTGACAAGGTTTAGAGAGATGTGTTTTTCAAAACAAACGAGAACAGGAGGGTCCCTCTTTAGGTTATTGAGGAGGTTCCCCACGTAACTGTAAAGAGGTGGACCAGGGATGCTAGAGAAGAGTAACTGCACTCCCACATATGTATGCAAAAAGAGAGAATGATGAAGATGGCTGTTGTACAGAGGAAGCAATTGTTGAAAGAAGAGGACGTTGTGTGGGTACGGAAACCAAGGGCAGTTCCTAAAGGTAGTTCTTTATACTACAAACCAGCGAGAATCGATGCTGTAGGCCATCACGAGTTGAAGTTAGAAAATTGACAAATATGGAACAAAAGCAAAGTAGTAGTAGATCATCTGGAGTGTGAAGGCTTCATCCTTCTTCATATGGTGCTTGAGGAGGCAGCGAGGTGAAGGGAAGGTGGCGCGCTCATAATGGCTATGAAACAATTAAGCAGTTTATCAATTTACAGCATTTGGAGCATCTTTACATTACCACAGGCTTCCTTTAACAGTGGGCACCCGTGATTTAAACTATACCTAACGGCATATCGTCACTGCCTGGTGTTAGTAAGTGGATACATATATATGTAAAACTATATCTAGTTTCATTTAGTGGCATATGGGGAGATGCAGTTGAAACTGCCGAAACCCAATATGATGTAGTTCTGTTATCAACTAGTTTACTCTGACCTTTGAAGCTGCAAAGCCATTTGAGTAATGTCTCTGGCCGATGGCGCCCCTCCTGGGAGAACAGGACACACCTACTCTGGAGAGGAGTAAGTGCATGGTGCTTCATAGGGGCCTCTGTAACATGCCGAAAGATAATTAATTAATTCTTTTGATCTTGGTCAAACAGGGAAAGAGGAGGAGAGAACAGTGTAGGTAATAGAAAACCTGAACACTCAAGGGGGTCTAGCCATCTTGGATATGCCCATACCTCACTTCTTTTCTGAGACCCCCAACAATCATCTGGGGGGCAGTTAGATGATCCTGTCGAGCCAAACTAACTCAAATCTCACCCACATAAATTGACACATTATATACATTTGTGCAACAGTTAAAACACTCACATATATTTTATTGCAATCCACCCCCCACATGCGATTGGACCTCTCCAAAGAAAACGCATCTTTCTCTAATTCTCCCATGTTCATTGGCCACTTGTTATCTTAACTCCCATCCTCAGATGGTATTCATAGCACACCCCTTCTTGGTCAGGACATCATCAAACAGTTAAACATTTGTGTACACACATAATTCATTACTAGTTAACAATTGGCCTGAGCCCTCCAACCTTAATTGTGATTGCACATGGTTTGCATAGATACTTCAAGCAATATGAAGAAGGCTGCATAAACAGGTTCTCTTTGAACTAGTGATAGCTATCTCATCTGCCTCGGCCCTCTGGCTCCATTGGAACATTCTAATTTATACAACTACCACTTAAGCACATAAGGCCTGTAGTTTCACCTTGAAATAACAATTGAGTATCGAACTCCATGGCTTCGGGCATTGCTTCATCCCATGTTTATTGCTGGACAAAAACACATCGTCTAAACTCTCTGTCAAGCTCAATGCATTTACGAGATTTAGCTGAGTTGACTATCTCTAAGGTCAACTATCTCTAAGTTTTAGGGCCAGAGGATAGGTACTTATGGACCTATCCTCTGGCCCTAAAACTTCGCTAAACCACTTCCTCAAAATCACTTTCAAATTCACCTTGCAAAAACCCTGATGGCCTCGTTTTAATCAATTTGTAAAAAGCCCATTAAATTTAGATTCATGAATTCCCATGTATTTGTACCAGTGTGCATGTATGTTTAATAACTGTCATATTTTCTTCAGATTGGGTTCTCTGTAACTAGTCCTCTTCCTTGCATGCACATTAAAAGCGTTCCCTGTCCCTCTCGGTTTTCCATGTACTTCAGAGTACCCCATGTGTGAATCGTGTTAATGTTGCTTTAAGTTGTTTTAATATTTTATCTTTCTGCGTTCGTGCAAAGCTAATATATATCAGTTCTAACCAAAATGTAACACTACAGTAACATATCCCATCCATAATAACCTACACTGGATACATATGTAGTTGCAACTTTGCGCTCAGTTCGCTGCACCCCCAGTCATCAATATGGCAAGTGCAATATCAACCCCTCGTGGGGACTTTTTCTAACCACCCCAACATTGCCCCCTTTAGTTAATACTTTAACTAACAAATCATAATCATCTTCCTGGGGAACATCCCTACCACGCTCTCTCTTATAACAATCCCAATATGGCCATACTCCTCCACTAAACAATTCCAACTTGTCTCCTCACCATGTCTGCAATTGACCCACTGCCCCATGCAGTAATCCGGACTCGATGGAGGCCACAAAATAGCTTCAATCTGAGTACCCATATGGGATGAAGTGGTACTGGTCCTAACCTTGGACAGGGTCACAGTCATCATAGGAGCTACTTTCGGTACTTGAGCAGGACAATATCTTAAGAACATTTGACAGGATCAGAAAAGAATTTTAAAAAAGACAAAAATAGGCAGGAAGATCTTCGCAGCGAGGCTCATCCAGGCAGGCACGCAGGAGAAAAGACAGTCTAACCACGCATCATTGGTAATTCCTACCTCATTTTCCATGATCACTCTGAGCTTATGCAAGGCAGCGAAATTTGTGTTAGGGCTCCATTCTCTGTGTCATTGAGAGGAGGAAAGGTGCAGCAAGTAGTCTCAAGTTCTGTGGGTGCATTGCAATAGTTCCTGATTCTCGTCATCAAAGAAAGTCTTTGGTTTGTCCATATACGATGATGAAGGGGACGCAAGGGGCACAGGGAACAAAGGGGGCACAGATATAACTTCGGACATTGAACGAGCAAGGACCAAGTACTCCTTAGGGATGAGGGCTAGCACGTGAAGAGTAGAGAAACCGCACACATCTCGCCCCAGGCTGGAGGCAACTGCATATAGGCGTAGGATCCATAAGTCCAGAAATTGTGCAAAAAGGCAGTCATGTGTGATGTGAAGCATGTGGCTGCAGTTCCCATTTGTGCCAACAGTCACTGTGCCATCGCTCTTAAATCACAAAGAAAAATGGGTAATTGTCTTTATCTTAACAGGTTTTTCTGGCTCTTTGAGCCACGTCAGATGCTAGTAATAATTTTGCCACACAGTCCAATGTTCTTGGTTTATTCGTGCCACCCCTTCATCTGAGAATCCCCTCATTCCTCCAGCTCTGCAACTCTTCACCACTTGCTCCCATCCATTTTCGAAAAATAGCTCCTTTTAAATACAATTGGGCTCTTTGTATACACTGAATATTCTTTTGCTCTTTTAAATCTGTGGCTGAACATTCTTTATCGACAGGTAAATTGGATGCTGTGATTGATTGCCCTTTAAACTCTACTGGGACCCTACACAATATAGGTACACTAGGCACAGTGCACCTTGTTCGGGATAAACACCCTGAGGATGCTAGAAGTATGGGGGATGAGAGAGCAGATGTAGCAATATCCTACAGATCTCTCTCTCCCAATCTTCCTCATATGGCTTTACCAGACATTGGGCCTCATTCCGAGGTTGGAGGTAACCATGGAGTAAATAGCTCCATGGTAAGCAACCATGGAGCTATTTACTCCATGGAAATCCGGCATGGTGAATGGAGTAATTACCGGTCCATTCCAAGGTTGGAGGGACCGGTAAGTCCCCATTCACCATACCGGTTCCCCATCCCCATTCCTGCCCCCATAGGGCTCAATGGGAATGGGGAAGGAGTAAATTACGGCACCGTAAATTACAGTGCCGTAATTTACTCCAAGGTCACTTTGCGGGTCCCGTTATTTACTCCTGCTAAAAGCAGGAGGTAAAGAGGGACCCGCAAAGGGAACTCGGAATACGGAGGTAAGTGTTAACGGTCACCGTTGCCATTAACGGTGACCGTTAACCCTTACCTCCAGCCTCGGAATGAGGCCCATTATCCACTGCAATACATTTGTTGTGGGATCCAGTTCATCATCCCCATTATTCAAGAAATCAATATTAACATTTCTTTTTTCTCTTAACAATACATTTTTGAGATCCCTAAAACTAGCATTTGAACCTTCTATATTTACGCTTGTTGCCATCTTCAGACATGATGACAAAAGAACCGTAAGGAAGATCTGGATGAGTGGGGACCACTAATTAATTCCTATCTTTTAACCTGCATTGTGTGTCGGGGATACCCAGGGCCCTCCCGCGACAAGAATCGAGGTGAGGAGAATCACCAGCCACAGTGGTACTGTCCTTGGCTCCAAGAAAAAAGCAGCGTCAGTGAAATCACCACAGTGGGTGATTTAGGGAGACTGATACAAGACCGGTCTGTGTTGAAGCCAAGGTTGCAAGCAGCAACATAGTATGTTGAGCACTGGAACGAACATTGCTAAAACGCGTGTTATAAGAGACGCGAGTGAAGTTAAACTGCAAATTAGTGATTAGACTTTAATACGAGCTACAATACCTTTGACAGAGTGCTCCTGCCCCACATGTGTGCTCAATCGAAGGTCTCTGTAAGGTATCCAGCTGAGGAGTGACAAATGTAGATTTATTTGGTTCGAGCCCGGCAGAGGGAGATCATTTGAAAGTGAACGAATAAATGTGAATCAAGGTGGTCCTGCGAAGGGTCAAGCAAAATCCTGTGCACTGTCAAAAGTCTTCGATTTGGATAAAATAGAGAAAGTTTGGAAAAATTCATGAATCTGGTTTGTGCCTGGCAGAGGGAGACCAATTGAAGATTTTGTGTTAAAGTGGGTCTGCGCCCGGCAGAGGGGGACCCAGAGTGAAAAGTGAATTACCCTGGAAGGTTGTGTGTTAAAGTGGGTTTGAGCCCAGCAGAGGGTGACCCGGGTGAATCGAAAATCACCCACAAAGTTGTACCTGAGAATCCTGGGCAGAAAGGAACTTTTTGTTTGTTTGTCGTATCAGGCCCCCTGAAGCAAAAAACTTTGAATGGCAAAGAGACTTTGGTACATAATACTCTGATACTGAGATCTGAACTGCATCCTCATGCTAGAGAAGCCTGAGACTGTGCTGAGCTTGAGTGTGCCGCCTTGTCCCATGCTGAAAACGTTGTCCCATGCTGAAAACATGGGGAAGGGAAGCCAACGGCTAAAATATCCTGACTTATCATTTCTTGAACACATTTCTTTTACATAAACATTGTTTCCCACACTATTTGTATTTAGAGGTAAGGATTGGCAATGGGTTTATTAGTATAGGCCCTTTCATTTTGACAAGACACCGCTAGGACTTATTAATATTTGATGGTCGTAGCTTGCTCCCATCTTTAGATTTAGGATTAGATAGGCATTTTTCAAACCCAATTGAAGTTCAAAAAACACCCTTGAACTGTGATCACTTGTGTCTGTCTTACTGTTTGATACCATGCCTTCGTTACATTTCACAGCAGTTGGAGCTGCGTAGATAACGCAGTGAGGCCTGTGGAAACGCTGCTCATTCCAACAACGCATGATGGTATGAATAAATGCCTGGTCTCCCGGGAGTAGGTGCATCTTGCGTTGATCTTTTTCAGCGCTAAAATACTCTCTAAATTCCTCTCTCAGGACCTCTGCGGTCTTCTGTGCGTCTGAAACCATACATCCAGCTGACAGAGGTGTGTGTAGCCTGTGCCCGTCACGATTTCATGAGGGCTCGAATGGTGGTCTTTTCCTGACTGGTTTCTCAGATAAAATAGGGCCAGGGAAAGGCAATGGTACCAAGACCTTTTCAACTCATCACACAGTTTCGCTAATATATATATATAATTGGTTATTTATAATGCACTTAAAATCGAAGAGGTTTCTAAGCACTGACCCAGGATTCGAACTTGTGTTGCGCTGCATCGTCCTTCTTCCAAGACGAGCGCATTGCCACTGAGCTATACTACCGGTGCCAACCGGGCCTAAGGACCCTATTGTGCCTCTCCACGATCCCGTGGGTGGTACACCAAGCACAACATGTGCTTGATTCCCAAAAGCAAAGAAATTTCTGTGAACAAGGCATTAAAAAAGTAGGTTTCATTGTTGGAGTTAAGACATCACGAATTCCCCACCGTGGAAATACCTCACTCACCAGAAATCTTGCTGCTAACTTAGCATCAAGGTGTACACAGGGACCAACCTCAAGCCACCATGAGAAGGGACAAGCAATCACAATTAAATAACAATAGTTATTACACCTGCTGATCATATCCATGAAATCTATGTGGAGCTCCCTGAATGGCCCAGAGGGGCTAGGCAAGACTCCCCTTACTGACCTCATGGTGTTTCTGGGATTGAATTATTTGCAGACTACACAGTTTCCTACTAACCTGTTCGTGGAGGTTTGGTACAAATCATTCCTCCTGAAGTTGTGGTACAATATGTCACTGAGAAGTGTGCTATGAGTAATGTAGTTGCTCTAGAGCCAAGAGAAGCAGCTCTACTACCTTCCCTGTCAACTCCTACCTCCACAGCAAATCTGTGGGTGAGCGAACACATCCTCTCTTTTCCCAGTGCTCCTGTTCTTCTCTAGGGGCATTCCCTTGCATCTATATGATCTGAAGCACCGAGACTGCGGTCTACGGGTCTGGCAACTGTACCTGATGGGACACGGTTTTCATTTAGTGGGAATCTGTAAACGGGATGTATGTGGCTTCCTTCGCCACCTTGTCTGTGGCCTCATTCCCTAGAGCCATTGGATTAGTACAGTTAGTATGTGCAGTGCATTTAACTAGCCCCAAAGTTAAGCGGGAGAGCAGTGGGGCATGCTGGACATGGGTTCCGTCAGACCTCCTAGACCCTCTTCTCTGCCACCTGGATAACCTTGAATGCACAGTGGAGGTGACATATGCAGAGTCTGAATGAACAGTGACTGCCTTCCCCTTACTCTAGCACCTCAATAAGTGCCACTAATTCTGCTGCTTGCGTGGAGTAATGCAAAGACAACCGTCTCTTCATTCTGAACAGGTATTCCCCATACACAAGGTCCACAACAGCTGCACCTGTATGCCTTTCACCAGTGCCTGATTTATGGTTGAGGACTCATCAACAAAAAGAACCTCACCTCCCTCCAAGGCATCCTCTTTAACGTTCATCCTCTCTTCCTCATATGTGACACAATCATGAACAATGTCTTCAGGTTTCACTGGTTTTGCTACAAATGTCACAGGATTGACTAGGTGACACTGCACGGGATGTATCGATGCATTTGATAAAATAACCTTGTATCCTGAAACTCTTACGGTTGCCCAAGTCAACATAGATTTCTCTAAAATCATGATGACTGCATGCTCCACATACAATGTCAACGGGCAACCCATAGTAATGGTCAAAGACTTTTTAATTGCAAAAGTTGCTGCCGCTAAAGCTTGCTCAGAAGTGGCAGCATCCCTGTCCTCCATGATATGAAAGGATTTGGTATTTATACCACGCCTCAACCCAAGTCATCCTCAACCTATCTAAAAACTGAATTTTCCGATCTCACAAGAACGTGCCAATGCCTCCACTTTCACTCTTTTAAATCCCTTACCTACAACAACTATACAAAATTTTTAAGAGACCTGTCTACTCCATTCTTCCCACTCTTAATCTCTTCGCCGTCGTAGAAGCAATACCTCTTCCTCCGCTAACTTCAACGCTTCTTTCATGTTTTCCCACTTGTATCTCTTAAACTCTTAGCAGCCTATCTTCTATCCAAGCAGGAAAAGGCCCAACCTTCTTCTTTGTTTTCAATCCCTCATCCGCTATCCTAACTGCTGACCTCACTCTTTCTGTTTCTTGCATCCTTAATCTGTCTGCTAACCTAGCAGTTAGGGAACTTATTCCCTTACCGCTTTCCGTTCTCAATCTTTCTGAAGCCCTAACCATTGAAGGAGTTACCTTTCCACTTTCCTCGCTGTCCCATTTTCTAGAAATCGTAGCTGATGGAGGCATTACCTGCGTCTTCTCGCAAGCGCTGGAGAAGCTGCTGGGGAAAGTGGAGGTTTGAACTCAAGATCTGTATACCCCTCTGCGGGCAATAAATGTAGCACCCATATGTGGGCAGTGCAGAGGAATTCCCGCACCCTCCATTTCCGGCCCTTCCTCCACAGTTTTAACACTGTTGGTCTTCCCACCTTTTTCATACATCCTCCATAGCTCTAAGTTATTTAACTGATGCTCTAATTCCGAACCCTTGTGAACCCTTAAGAAAGCATGCAGGTTCTCTAATATCTCCTTATCATAGGTCCCCTCGATAGGCCAAGAATTGAGCATTTTCCCCTTAGTTTCCCGCAACCATTCCCAATGATATTTTAAAATCTTTGCCTTATAGCCAGGAAGTACCTGACACAAATTATTCAGCAGAGTCTACATAATCCAACCTAATATATACAAACCGATTTCACACAAAAACGCACCTGCGGCACACCATTTCCACCCAAAGAACCCCTCTTTATACCCCTTCCAGGTTTAGTCATCTCCAACAATCACTCACCATGCTCACTTACACCGCAATCACCTCACTGAGCTACTTGCTTTAATTATACTTTTCACTCTTTACAAAAAAGACTGCACCTTATCAAAAAACACTTGCCGGCCAAAATCACAGAGATATCTCCTTCACTGGAGCACAGAAGGAGCACAATGCTTTTCACTAGAACACTGCTGCTCTCGCTCTCTTCATCTTCATCACCAGTACGCATTTCTCTACTACAAAACTGTCTGGGGGACCCTTGCTCCCTAGTCCTCTAGTTCCAGCCGCACCTAGAGGACTAGGGAGCTAAGCTCCTCCAGATTACATAGAAAGCAAACATAGCTACAGAGAGTCCAATCAGAGAGCAATAGTTTGGGATATCCACTTGGGCTGAAGTTGGTGCCTTTGTTACATCCGATACTCAGCCAAAAAGCCTCATATTATTGGGATAGAGGAGGACTTCCCTTATTCCGAACCAGTGCCAGTGCACTGTTGGGAGAAGAAGTACATTTGAGAGACGAAGTACAGTTTTTAAGAGACAGCTCCCGCTACCCGTTGAGGATAGCAAGAGGAAGATAGGCTGGTATTTCCAAAGCCAGGAAGTCAGCATGACAATTGTGTTTAGTAAATCCATGCTAGTGGAAACCTGGATCACTGAGAAACAGGATAAAATGATGCCCATTGTGTATTTGTGTGTAATTTTTGTACACGTTATGTACTTGATGTTCATGTTTTATGCATGAATTTGAGTGTTTTTTGCTATTACTATGTGCAGGTAAAATTAACTGTTTTTGTAATACAATTATGAAATATGATTGATACAGTGATGGTGGATGGGATGTCTATTATTTGTTTAAGACCACCCCTGGGAGATTGATGAGGTTATAACAATTGACACTCACTAATAAACCTCCCTTTGTTTTTGTGCAGCGTATAGTTGTCCCACGAAGTAGGAAGGTGGGTTATCCTTGTGTGGCATTAGCCCAAGTGTGACTGTAGTCATTGAGTCCCATCTGCTGGACAGGTGGCTGCCTTCTTCTTTCTTGCAATACCTGAACGTTCCATCATATGATTTGTCACTATAACCATCTTTGACTATTTCTTTTGGTTTATTGCAAACCGTACACTACACAATCCAAATAATCCAGTTCACATACACACATAATCAACAACTATACAAAATTTAAAAAGAAAACATTAAAATTACAGCCCAAAAAAGGATTTTATTTTCTAAACACAAGTTAATTCCTCTAAACTGATATGCTTTAAAAATTGCATGAGAGCGTAGGTCATTTTCAGAGAGTTCCCTGACAAAAGCCGAACCCAAAACACATCAATAAAGAAGGCTGAAGGATCATGGACTATAGTTTTAAAACACATGGAGCATTCTACCCCCAATGCCACACATTCTATGGCTAAGTGCCACTGGTTGAGTTCCTGCCCGCCGAACCTGCATAAAGCATTGACCTGTGGCAATTTAGCTCTAATGCATTGCTGGAGTTTTGTGTTCAGCAAATTTAAGCAAAATCACAGCATTAACCTTCTTAAATACAGTGACGGGGATTGGGTTAGATAGGTACACTTTTGTCTTTTTTTTTGGCTTCATTATGTATTTGTTCGCAACAGCATTGCAGGTCATACATTTGTTGGATTCCCCTACCTGGATACAAATCACACACACTCCTTTGGCTCGCTGCTCCCCAAGACATGGGTCCATTAAAGTCTTGTTCTTTCTGATTTTGAAAATGGTTTCCCCAGCCTTCATAGACAGTGTTTGTGGTTCTGTCACGCTTTTGATATGGGGCTGCATGCCCGCTCCATGCTTTCAGACTTTCACCCTCACAGTGACTTCTCCAGCCCTGATAGTCGATATTAGATTATCTGGGCCTTGTGCTCCTCTCGGTTTCCGTGGGTTTCATACCAGAAATGGTATTGGCAGTCTCTGACCCCACAACTTGTCGCCTGGCCGCCTCACGGTGGGAGCGTTTGCCTCCCTGTTTGTGTTCATCCTGCTTGGACCTGCTCTCACTATGTGGAGCTTCAGCGTCCCAGCATGTTTCTAGTTTCGGCGTTGGTTGCTGGCACCCAGCCCTTCACTGAGTGTTAGTGGGCGTGCCACCAGGAAAGACGGTTTGCTTCCCGTTGAGGCTACTTTCCTGTCGGAGACTATCGCTTGGTCAGCATACATGTTGCATTTCCTCCAGCTAGCGGGCTTCGCTCCTGCTACAGCACTGCTAGCTCTGTGCTTGTTCGGAGCTCTGTCCCTCCAGGATGTGTTTCTAGTGTCTCGCCTCTGCGTACTGTGGCTTCCCCAGTCTCTCTCCATTCACAGTTTTCATTCTGTATGCTTACTTCATTATGATCAAAAAAGGTCTGTCCTTTTTCACTTACAGCAGCCGTCAGATGATAGTCAGCATTACCTGAAGCCAATCGGGGTCCCATATATGCAGGCAATGTACTTTTCAGGGAGGTCTTCATTGGTCTCCGATGTCCTTCTTCCCTACAGGGGAGACACTCCCAGCGAGGACCCACTTGCCCAAACCCCAAGGAAGGGTCTGGTGGAACAGACCCACCTCCCAAGACTCACAGGGGGTGGCTCCTCTATGGGGAGAAGGGATGAATTGTCCAAATTATTTTAGACAGGTGTTGGTGTTTCTTATATTTTGTAAAGGCATTTGTAATAGCATCAGATCTTTTCCCCCATTTCATCTGATAAAAAAGTACATAATGTGAATAATGCAGTTGTGGATGGTGTTCCACATGGACACCAATGTTGTATTGTATTTGTGTGTTCACATAGTTTTATTACCTTACATTGTCCATGACTTGCACACCTGTGTTGTTAATAAATAAGTATAGATTTGATACACAATTGTGGTAAAGCAGTGAAGGGAAATATATGAACTGTACTTTACACCACATCTAAGCCTAATTGCAGCAGAAGGTTAAGGTGGGGACAAAGAGAAGAGAGTGAAATTCAGACCCAGTCGTGGTGTGGTGTTTTTGATGCAGTTACCCCGCTGAAGCTGTGAACCTGTTAGTTTCACACAATGGGTTTCCACCATGGGCCTGCATCCGCAGTTTCACACCATGTAAATTGTATAAAACAGTGGTCAGACCAAGGACATGGTGACACTTGAAGATCCCTGGAGTCAAACTTCAAGGTGGAAACCCAATCTAGGGTGTGCCCCAAACTATGGGTGGGTACCGTCTTCTTTTGATCAAAGCCTACGTCAGACAGAGCTACCTGCAGATCAGTAGCCATTTTGTCTTCATCATGCCCCAACCAGCAATTAAAATCACCTAACAGTACAAAGTTGGTGTTAGGTTTCAAGCAGTAGAGAAGGAAATTTGATAGGGCCATGATAAAATCCTCAGTCATAGATGGAGGCCTATATAACAAAAGAACATTGACAGTTGCTTCAGCATTCGGCTGATCTTGATATAAATAGACTCAATCCCGTCCATGAAGTGACCATTAACTTCCCAGATAGACAAGGATGATCTAAAAATAAATGCTCCCCTCCCCCTCTGCCATCCCTTCTATCTTCCGGGATGGCTAGATTTAGGGAAGGACCTCAGCTCTATTACCCCAGCTTTCAGTGATGGCGCACACATCCATTTTTATTATGAACAATGAATTTCGCAACCTCAATAGCATGTTTCACCAAGGATCTGGTGTTTAACAGTAGATTCAATGTTTACGCCTTGGGGGGCGGGGGCGCTCCACTCCCTCCACATCTTGATTAGTAATCTCTGGAGCCATTAATAGCTCATCCTGAATGGGACTATCGCCTGCTCCTACCGACAGGACCTCTTGATTAGATTTCAGTGTTGGGGAACTATTTAAGGAGGCAGCTGCTCCCAGAGTAACTTGCTGATCAACCAAGATCCTGTCAAGTTACTTAGGAGTAATTTTCCTTGGCGACGTAAAGTCGCCTTGAGATGCAATACCTTCGAGGTCTTGTGATGCTATAGTAGCTGGCCCCACAGTGCAACTGGTAGTGCTGTGTAAGTGCTGACTCACCGTAGACCGTAGATCGGCCCTCTCATCACTATGTGCAAATATGTTTCTGGCCGCTGCAATAGCTGCTAAAACTTCTGCAATGCCCATTATGTAAACAGAATACGCACAGAGAGAAAGCCAACAGTTCCTGCCTTCCTGTCCTGCACGGACTGGCACAGACCGGCAGGGCTTATTTGCGCCTGCGCATTCACGCCCGGATTGCGATTTTAAGGTTCAGTGGACCACAAGACCAATGGGAACTGTAATTCCAATGAATGACGGTGTGCGTGAAGAGTAAGAAACTCCGTTTCAAATCGCCACCAAATAGATATAGTAAATTAGCACATGTCAAGCCAAGTAAAGCGCCTAGATGCCTGTGGGTTTTGTACGCTGATATAAATGTTAAAATAAAATAAATAAATAATAAAATACAGTGGTGCATGGCATGTGGAAAGAATTGTGCTCAGAAGAAAATGTCTATGAGTTCCTGATGAACCATTCTGCTTTGACCTCATCCCGGGCACTGCGTGCAACTGCCTCAGCCCCAGGCAGTGTATCCGCCTGCTGTCATGTACAGATCAGGGGGTAGAGGAACATTCCTCACCAGGCACATATTATGCAGCATGACACAGACCAGCACAATTTTGCCAAACTGTTCTGGCTTATACATGTATGCCCCTCCAGTATGATCCAGGCAGCAGAACCTGGTCCTGCTGTGTGCGTCATTGTAGGCCACCACCAGTGGCGTATGTGGATCCCACACAGGTGTCGTGAGCCATGGCAGCTGCGGGTATCCAAAGTCACCTGCAAGGAGAAAGGCAAAGGTGTCAGTCCAAGTGCATTGTGTATGAGTTGCCATGGGTTGTGTATGGGCACTACATCATGTCCATGGACATTCTGTGCATGTTAGAAGCTTCATTGCACCACATGTCTTGCTATCACTGTATGGGCAAGTTGTATCGAGCAGTATTTGCATTGTTGTGTTACCCCATGCACCCAGCTCACTTTCAACAGTTTTAATTTCCAGGCTCTATGGTTGTCATAGCAAGATGTCATGGTGCCTGTTTTGGGCATCTATGTTGCTTTCATGCATGTGCCCTGGGTTTCTGGTGTCTGCGTCTCTTACATGATGGAGTAATGTACATGAGTACGTGGCCAAGGAACTGCCAGTGTTAGTGGTCTTTGGTTCTATGTCCCACTTTCTGATACAATGATTACGGATCTATCATGTTGCTTTGTGGTACCTGTATTCATGCTCGTGTGTTGGTAGCCCGTTGTGTCAATGTGAATATGCGTATTCATACAGCATTGTCTGTCATGTACTAGTCCTGTGGGTTTGTAGGCAGTCGTTTGTAATTCCGCCTACTGTAATACAGTCAGCGGCATTCCTGCAGACTCATAATTCGGCAGATTGGTAAATGTGGCAGTAATTCCATTACCGCCAATTTTAACATATACCGACGGACTCGTAATGACCTCCATTGTCTTTCTGGAGCATCAATCGATCCAAGGGATAGGTGCCTCAGGAAGGGGGGTTCGCAGGAAAGTGGTTGCTGCAGTATCTCCTTGCCTGTTGCTTTCTTTAATGACAGTTTCTTCTGTCTCTCCATGTGCTTCTAATGCCCTTTCGGTGTCGAATTTGAGGGAGAGACTGACACGTGGTCTCCTGATCCCACCTTTATTGCCACTGTAGAAATTTGGTTGAACTTTTATTTTATAAGTTATGGGGGAGAGCTGCTGACTCAGCATATTTGCCATGCCTCTGCTCGACGTGCCACATCCGTGCTGCTCAGTGCAACATGCCGCTTCACAGACAACGTGATGACCCGGGCGTGGATACAAGCAGGCACGCCCCTACAGGAACCTCCCTATGAGGGAAGTAGAAGGACAGACAACAAAAACCATACCATCTTGAACAGGACTTAAATCCTGATGGCCAGTTGTGTATATGGTATACTCCTAAAAAGAATACAAATCGAACATTAGATGCAAGAACATGAAATCTCCTTTTGCTAGGCATTTCTCACAATCGCTACACACAGTAGCCCAAATAAAGTACATGGTTTTGGAGGTTGCCAAAAAACCATACAGAGGGGGGGATTATCTATCAACCCTCTAACGCAGAGAAAAATATTGGATTGACCTTCTGGACACTCTCAACCCTAGAGGACTCAATGAGGAGTTTTCCCTGAGATGTTTTATTTGAAATGCATGTGACTTATAACTTTACTTTATGTTGACCTTTATTGAATGACAAATACATTTCCTTACTGTATGTGCTCATATTTGCATGTACACTGAATTGGCATCATCCACTAATTGCATTGCATTTGTAACATGTATTAATTACAGTGCAATATCTGTTAAGTATAGGCAAGTCCGGGATCTGTCAACCGGCCCACTGAGTAAATGGTACTCCAAGTACAACAATGCATAACATAATAGGCATCATGAATCTCTTGACATCATTGTCAAGTTCATCGACAGTGATTATGTGTTATATTTATTACGCATTATGTTATTATTTTGGAATGCCGTATACCACATAATACAACTGCATCTGCAGCATAAATAAACCTATAGTGGAATACCTGTGTAGTTTAGAGGAGTCCAGTAATTGTCAACTGACCCGCTGATCAAATGTGAATCCAAGATTAACATCGTAGCACATTAGAGGTATTGTGAACCTCTTTTTACTTAGCACCATTAGTCATTGTGACCACTCTATAATCTCCACAAGCCTCTACAATTGTTATCGGGTTTTATACTTTAGCCTAACCAAGACACTCATCATCAGCATGATATTATATCTTTCTTTATACTTAACACTAATGGCTATTCCTATCATGTTCATGATTAGTATGGTCACACCAAATTAAACCGTGCATAGACCCTATTAGCTCCGTCAGATTCCATCTTAAGATGGCGCCCACACAGAACATCCTCTTCCCATTGCCCTGCATGTTCACACAACACAATGTATAGTTCTTCCTTTATGTTTATTAATTAAGCGTGATCTTTGTTTCAGTCACCTAGATACTGCTCCAGCGTCTTGGAAGGCCTCTTAGGCAACAGTGTAGCCCATCGCAACCTTTGTGAGGAACGCTTCGCCCGCATTTATACATCCGCGGCCGTAGCCTCCCGCTTTTGAAATTTATGTAACTCAGAATGCTAGCATTACTTGTGCCCGCAGCTTTCGAGTTGTCAATTCCGTGAATCCCGGATTACTGACCTTCTGTTCAGCTCCAATATCAGCACTGGGTAAGCACAAGATCCTAGTATTTAAGACCATTATTTCAACTAAGAATGCCGCCTCATGAAATATTATATTACACTACATTATTGTGAACACAATATGACTGTGAACCATGTTACCGTTTCAGGTTCCAGTCTCTATAGTACTGCAAGTAATTACTGCGCCCTGAGGACTTATCCATTGTTGGACATTATCTTCAGCTCGTACAACGTTTAAAAGCACGTAGTCATCCCGGACCCTGTTACACGTCAAGTGAGAGGTATGCCTGGTGCATTGACTCTTGGAGCTCTACAAGCTCACACTTGCCTGTTCATGATTATTATTTCCTAAATATGTTTTTGAGAGTGCATTCAACAGCTGTAGTCTGTTTGGAATACTCTGCTCTAGTAATATTTTACATTTGCATTAAATCACAGAATTGTTCTGTTCACATTTAGGGTGCCGCCCTGGCAACAGGGAGGTTGTCCATCTGGTTGAAGTTTGAGGACCAATACCAAAATATCACGCCTTCCAGGCTGTTACGCATCTTTTTCACGAGTATCATTAAGGTATGTAGGTCTCCACCTTCACTTAATATGCCGTGTTTTGGCATAATACCCGTCCAACTTGATATTAAATATCAGCCTTACGTGGCTAATATGTTTGGGTGAATAGTACCTTCATTATACAGACACACTGATTGTGAGGATTGTTTTTTGGTCACAATGACAATTCCCCCTGTGGGATAGGTGCTTAGTGGATTAAATGTGACCTAGATAACGAATATGAACTTAGCAAACTACCCTGCAATTAATGGCTTTTGCCTTATCTTTAATATATGCTTTTCGAGCACTTAATTTATGATCATTTACTAGTCAGAACTCTGACACGCTTTTTCATTTCTTTACAGTTTACAATTTGTTTGGCTCAAGAAGAAGGGATATGGATCCCGAAAAGCGTCAGCCATTTTTTTCTTGAATTGTAATTGTATATACTGCACATTCTTTGAAAACGTTGTTTAATACCTGACATTTTTTGTTCTTGGTCCCAGCATCACAAGATTCGTTGACAAGGAATGAACCTTAATAATGAATTTTAAGTATATTATATTATTGTTGTAAACTTTGTTTGATTGAACATTTACTTTACCTCATCCCTATGCTCTATAAAGATTTATACTTAACAGTTATTACACGGTATACTAATAGTGTGCAGGGGGCGGGAGGGCTCCTACCTATGGATGCTCTTTTCTCTCATTAAGGATAGGTATTTGTGGTCCTGTGCCAGGGTCACGTTTCTCCCCCGCACCTTAAAAGATGACTTACTTCATTCACATATGTTCCTAACACTTTAAGATACTAGGCGAGTGCATCTACAATCCTTCCTACAGCACGTGACTTTGCATCAGAAATAAAAGGTAAAAAGGTATCAAATACCAGCAGCCTGTTCAGGAGAGGCATGGAAAGTAATGGGGGACACACATTGTCCCCAGAGCACTGCATGTAAGATAGCTTGTGGAGCACAGGGACACGGGCAGATGTCAACAACTGTGTCATTCCTTAATGCCATGCTATCTTCTGTCCTCGTGTGGAGCACTGGTGGGCGCTTGGGTACAAAGGGCACCCGGCAGCACACTACTTAAGGTGCGGGGGCGCTAACAGAGGAAAAGGGAGAGATCCCCTAGCACCCTAAAAAGGTGAACTAGTGTCCCCAGAAGAAAAATACATTCAGGAGGGGGAGGTGAGGCTGAAGAACCTCACTCACCTTCAAAGCCAATAAAAAAAATCCAGAAAATCCAGCAGTAGTACCGGGGGCTCAAAAAGCAAGTCAGGGGGGCGTTTGCAAAAAAATTAATCCCAAACAGAGATGCAAAATAATCTTTCTGGATCCAGTAAAAATTGTGATTAATGTTTTTTTATTCCCTTTTTAGTGAAACAGAAGGAAGATCAGATCATTCAAAAACGTGAAGAGGAGGAGCGGAGGCGTCGGGAGGAGGCTCAGCGATTGCAGAGCGAGGAGGCAAAGCGGAGACAGAAAGAAGCAGATGAAAGAAGGCAAAGAGAAGAGGCTGAGAGAAAGCAGAAAGAAGCAGATGAAAAAAGGCAGAGAGAAGCAGATGAAAAAAGGCAGAGAGAAGCAGATGAAAGAAGGCAGAGAGAAGAGAGAGAGAAACAACAGAGGGAGGAAGAGAAGAGGCAACAGGAGCGTCGCGAGAGGGAGCAAAGAATTGCAGAAGACATTGAGAAAGAGAGACAATCCCTGGAGGAAAGGTTGAAAAAAACCTCAGAGAAGTTAAAAAACAGAAGCAACCAGAGAGGAGTGGACCATTTCCAAGAGCGCTCCCACATCACGCAGTTTTCCGTGGAAGATGACGCTGATGGCATTGAGACAAATGAGGTACAGTACACCCTAAAACACCAAGGGAAACTGTGGGCATCGAAGGCGTCAAGTAGCGGTAGAGGAACCTTTGCATTAGGATAGAGGGGGGAGTTGGGGCACCCAGTAGAGACCTACAAGTGTGAGGGGGACACACAGGTTGGAGCTGGAGAAAATGCAGTCCAACCTCTCAAGCAGCACCTCTTCACCCCTTGATATTTAACAGCCACTACAGCCAGTCGCCAAGGCTGGGCCTATGCCCCTTGGGGCACTTGTGCAGGGTCTCGCAGCATTACACGCATGGGGAAGAAGCAGAGGAGAGCAGCAGTGGTGGCTCGTACCAGCAGCAGCTATCCTATGTACCCCATCATGAAGGCACCCAAAGACCTAAAGTATGTGTGCAGGAAGGGACAAAGCAGGGAGGCAGATGTTGGGGTTTATCATGTGTATGTGGACATTCCATTTAAATGGCTCTGTCACTGCTTCTCCTTACTCTGATTGAAGGGTCTATACCAATACCACAGTTTATTTTAATATTCTATTAATGGAATTGAAAAATAAGAATCTAGGCTGGACTACTGCAAAATCCTCTTCCTAAATCTTCCTGCCTCTACTCTTTGACATTGACAACTTATCCAGAACAGGACTGCAAGACTTGTCCTTGGCCTCAAGCCCCGGGATCGTATTTCTCCAGCTCTGAAATCTCTTTACTGGCTCCTGTGGCTGAAAGGTTCAAGTTCAAGACCCTCTGCATCGTCCAGAAGTCTTTTTGTGGCCCACAACCGATCTACTTCTAACTTTCTCTTCCAAAACATCTTCGTTCTCGAGCTCTCTGCTCATCCACCTCCAAATCTCTGAGGGTCAGACGCTTCTCCGAGCAGAGAATAGGGGGCAGATCTATCTCAATGGCTGGGGCCTCCCTCTGGAACGCTGTCCAGTCATTTGTTCGACATACAAATGGTCGACAGACAAATGGTCGACGCAATTTGGTCAAAAGTCAAATGGTCGAATTTTTTTTTATTTATATATATATTTTTCAGATTTTCGTTTAGGAAAAAAAAGGGTTTTTTTTAGCAGAAAAAAGGGGTTAGGGGGGACACCCCCCTCCCAAAAAAAAGTGAAAGTAAAAAAATAAATTGACCATTTGTCTTTCGACCAAATTGCGTTGATCATTTGTCCTGTCGACCATTTATTTTCGACCAATGACCTGTAACCCTCTGGAACATCATCCCTGCCTCTCAAAATTGAGCACAACCACCTCTGGTTCCGGAAGCAACTGAAGACCTTCCTTTTCACTTCCGCTTTCTCTCTTCCTCTCCCCTGCTGATGCACCCGACTGCTCCGCACACTGGTCACCTGGTCACCCCTGAACTCTGGCCCAGGCTCCTGCATGTCCAGTTGCCCACGCACTGCCTCCGGGCTCCCCAGCACTTACGGGTCTGTATCGGCACCCCTAAGGCCCTTTTGCTCAGTACTTACGAGCCAACCGGTCTCTGCACTTTTGAGTTAACTGCACTTCCCCTTTCCCCTCCCCCTGGCAATTCTCCCCTTCCCTCTTCCCTGCACTTGTGCAAACTGAATGAAACAACGCCTAGTAAGATCGTTATTTTGTCCTCCCTTTGTTTCCCCCTCCTTGTCTTGTCAAGCCAAGAAACACTTGTATACAGGCGCTTTATAATTGCAACCTCATATCATATCCCCAATGTGTGCAGTTACAAATGACTCAGCATCTGAAGGCAATGGATACAAATGCTCCCATTACAATTGAGGCTTTCCCCAAACATCTGAAGGAAATGTATACAATTGCTCCCATTACAAGTAAGTCTTGCCCCAAACACCTGTAGGAAACGTGTACAATCGCTCCCATTACAAGTGAGGCATGCCCCAAACATCTGAAGGAAATGTTTACAATCGCTCCCATTACAGGTGAGGCTTGCCCCAAACATCTGAAGGCAATGTATACAATCGACCCCATTATGGATACAAATGCTCCCATTACAAGTGAGGCTTGCCCCAAACATCTAAAAGCAATGTATACAATCAATCCCATTACATGTGAGGCTTGCCTCAAACATCTGAAAGCAATGTATACAATCGCTCCCATTACAAGAGGGGCTTGCCCCAAACATCTGAAGGCAACGTATACAATCGCTCTCATTACAAGTGAAGCTTGCCCCAAACACCTAAATGAAACATATACAATCGCTCCCATTACAAGTGAGACTTGCCCCACACATCTGAAAGCAACGTATACAATCGCTCCCATTACAAGTGAGACTTGCCCCAAACATCTGAAAGCAACGTATACAATCGCTCCCATTACAAGTGAGGCTTGCTCTAAACATCTGAAAGCAACGTATACAATAGCTCCCATTACAAGTAAGTCTTGCCCCAAACACCTGTAGGAAACGTATACAATCGCTCCCATTACAAGTGAGGCATGCCCCAAACATCTGAAGGCAACATTTACAATCACTCCCATTACAGGTGAGACTTGCCCCAAACATCTGAAGGGAACGTTTACAATCGCTCCCATTACAAGTGAGGCTTGCCCCAAACATCTGAAGACAACGTTTACAATTGCTCCCATTACAAGTGAGGCTTGCCCCAAACATCTGAAGGCAACGTATATAATCGATCCCATTACATGTGAGGCTTGCCTCAAACATCTGAAAGCAATGTATACAATCGCTCATATTACAAGAGGGGCTTGCCCCAAACATCTGAAGGCAATCGATACAATTGCTCCAATACAAATGAGGCTTGCCCCAAATATCTGAAGGCAACGTATACAATCGCTCTCATTATAAGTGAGGCTTGCCCCAAACACCTAAAGGAAACATATACAATCGCTCCCATTACAAGTGAGACTTGCCCCACGCATCAGAAAGCAACGTATACAATCGCTCCAATTACAAGTGGGACTTGCCCCAAACATCTGAAAGCAACATATACAATCACTCCCATTACAAGTGAGGCTTGCTCCAAACATCTGAAAGCAACGTATACAATAGCTCCCATTACAAGTAAGTCTTGCCCCAAACACCTGTAGGAAACACGTACAATCGCTCCCATTACAAGTGAGGCATGCCCCAAACATCTGAAGGCAACGTTTACAATCACTCCCATTACAGGTGAGGCTTGCCCCAAACATCTGAAGACAAAGTTTACAAATCACTCCCATTACAAGTGAGGCTTGCCCCAAACATCTGAAGGCAACGTTTACAATCGCTCCCATTACAAGTGAGGCTTGCCCCAAACTTCTGAAGGTAACGTATACAATCGATCCCATTACATGTGAGGCTTGCCTCAATAATCTGTAAGCAATGTATACAATCGCTCCTATTACAAGAGGGGCTTGCCCCAAACATCTGAAGGCAATGGATACAATTGCTCCCATTACAAGTGAGGCTTGCCCCAATTATCTGAAGGCAATGGATACAATCGCTTCCATTACAAGTAAGGCTTGCCCAATATATCTGAAGGCAATGTATACAATCGCTCTCATTACAAGTGAGGCTTGCCCCAAACACCTAAAGGAAACATATACAATTGCTCCCATTACAAGTGAGACTTGCCCCAAACATCTGAAAGCAATGTATACAATCAATCCCATTACATGTGAGGCTTGCCTCAAACATCTGAAAGCAATGTATACAATCGCTCCCATTACAAGAGGGGCTTGCCCCAAACATCTGAAGGCAACGTATACAATCGCTCTCATTACAAGTGAAGCTTGCCCCAAACACCTAAATGAAACATATACAATCGCTCCCATTACAAGTGAGACTTGCCCCACACATCTGAAAGCAACGTATACAATCGCTCCCATTACAAGTGAGACTTGCCCCAAACATCTGAAAGCAACGTATAAAATCGCTCCCATTACAAGTGAGGCTTGCTCTAAACATCTCAAAGCAACGTATACAATAGCTCCCATTACAAGTAAGTCTTGCCCCAAACACCTGTAGGAAACGTATACAATCGCTCCCATTACAAGTGAGGCATGCCCCAAACATCGGAAGGCAACATTTACAATCACTCCCATTACAGGTGAGGCTTGCCCCAAACATCTGAAGGGAACGTTTACAATCGCTCCCATTATAAGTGAGGCTTGCCCCAAACATCTGAAGACAAAGTTTACAATTGCTCCCATTACAAGTGAGGCTTGCCCCAAACATCTGAAGGCAACGTATATAATCGATCCCATTACATGTGAGGCTTGCCTCAAACATCTGAAAGCAATGTATACAATCGCTCATATTACAAGAGGGGCTTGCCCCAAACATCTGAAGGCAATCGATACAATTGCTCCAATACAAATGAGGCTTGCCCCAAATATCTGAAGGTAACGTATACAATCGCTCTCATTATAAGTGAGGCTTGCCCCAAACACCTAAAGGAAACATATACAATCGCTCCCATTACAAGTGAGACTTGCCCCACGCATCAGAAAGCAACGTATACAATCGCTCCAATTACAAGTGGGACTTGCCCCAAACATCTGAAAGCAACATATACAATCACTCCCATTACAAGTGAGGCTTGCTCCAAACATCTGAAAGCAACGTATACAATAGCTCCCATTACAAGTAAGTCTTGCCCCAAACACCTGTAGGAAACACGTACAATCGCTCCCATTACAAGTGAGGCATGCCCCAAACATCTGAAGGCAACGTTTACAATCACTCCCATTACAGGTGAGGCTTGCCCCAAACATCTGAAGACAAAGTTTACAAATCACTCCCATTACAAGTGAGGCTTGCCCCAAACATCTGAAGGCAATGTTTACAATCGCTCCCATTACAAGTGAGGCTTGCCCCAAACTTCTGAAGGTAACGTATACAATCGATCCCATTACATGTGAGGCTTGCCTCAATAATCTGTAAGCAATGTATACAATCGCTCCTACTACAAGAGGGGCTTGCCCCAAACATCTGAAGGCAATGGATACAATTGCTCCCATTACAAGTGAGGCTTGCCCCAATTATCTGAAGGCAATGGATACAATCGCTTCCATTACAAGTAAGGCTTGCCCAATATATCTGAAGGCAATGTATACAATCGCTCTCATTACAAGTGAGGCTTGCCCCAAACACCTAAAGGAAACATATACAATTGCTCCCATTACAAGTGAGACTTGCCCCAAACATCTGAAAGCAATGTATACAATCAACCCCATTACATGTGAGGCTTGCCTCAAACATCTGAAAGCAATGTATACAATCGCTCCCATTACAAGAGGGGCTTGCCCCAAACATCTGAAGGCAACGTATACAATCGCTCTCATTACAAGTGAGGCTTGCCCCAAACACCTAAATGAAACATATACAATCGCTCCCATTACAAGTGAGACTTGCCCCACACATCTGAAAGCAACGTATACAATCGCTCCCATTACAAGTGAGACTTGCCCCAAACATCTGAAAGCAACGTATACAATCGCTCCCATTACAAGTGAGGCTTGCTCTAAACATCTGAAAGCAACGTATACAATAGCTCCCATTACAAGTAAGTCTTGCCCCAAACACCTGTAGGAAACGTGTACAATCGCTCCCATTACAAGTGAGGCATGCCCCAAACATCTGAAGGCAACGTTTACAATCACTCCCATTACAGGTGAGGCTTGCCCCAAACATCTGAAGGCAACGTTTACAATCGCTCCCATTACAAGTGAGGCTTGCCCCAAACATCTGAAGACAACGTTTACAATTGCTCCCATTACAAGTGAGGCTTGCCCCAAACATCTGAAGGCAACGTATATAATCGATCCCATTACATGTGAGGCTTGCCTCAAACATCTGAAAGCAATGTATACAATCGCTCATATTACAAGAGGGGCTTGCCCCAAACATCTGAAGGCAATCGATACAATTGCTCCAATACAAATGAGGCTTGCCCCAAATATCTGAAGGCAACGTATACAATCGCTCTCATTACAAGTGAGGCTTGCCCCAAACACCTAAAGGAAACATATACAATCGCTCCCATTACAAGTGAGACTTGCCCCACGCATCAGAAAGCAACGTATACAATCGCTCCAATTACAAGTGGGACTTGCCCCAAACATCTGAAAGCAACATATACAATCACTCCCATTACAAGTGAGGCTTGCTCCAAACATCTGAAAGCAACGTATACAATAGCTCCCTTTACAAGTAAGTCTTGCCCCAAACACCTGTAGGAAACACGTACAATCGCTCCCATTACAAGTGAGGCATGCCCCAAACATCTGAAGGCAACGTTTACAATCACTCCCATTACAGGTGAGGCTTGCCCCAAACATCTGAAGACAAAGTTTACAAATCACTCCCATTACAAGTGAGGCTTGCCCCAAACATCTGAAGGCAACGTTTACAATCGCTCCCATTACAAGTGAGGCTTGCCCCAAACTTCTGAAGGTAACGTATACAATCGATCCCATTACATGTGAGGCTTGCCTCAATAATCTGTAAGCAATGTATACAATCACTCCTATTACAAGAGGGGCTTGCCCCAAACATCTGAAGGCAATGGATACAATTGCTCCCATTACAAGTGAGGCTTGCCCCAATTATCTGAAGGCAATGGATACAATCGCTCCCATTACAAGTAAGGCCTGCCCAATATATCTGAAGGCAATGTATACAATCGCTCTCATTACAAGTGAGGCTTGCCCCAAACACCTAAAGGAAACATATACAATTGCTCCCATTACAAGTGAGACTTGCCCCACGCATCTGAAAGCAACATATACAATCGCTCCAATTACAAGTGGGACTTGCCCCAAACATCTGAAAGCAACGTATACAATCGCTCCCATTACAAGTGAGGCTTGCTCCAAACATCTGAAAGCAACGTTCACAAATCACTCCCATTACAAGTGAGGCTTGCCCCAAACATCTGAAGGAAATGTATACAATTTCTCCCATTACAAGTAAGTCTTGCCCCAAACACCTGTAGGAAACATGTACAATCGCTCCCATTACAAGTGAGGCATGCCCCAAACATCTGAAGGCAACGTTTACAATCACTCCCATTACAGGTGAGGCTTGCCCCAAACATCTGAAGGCAACGTTCACAAATCACTCCCATTACAAGTGAGGCTTGCCCCAAACATCTGAAGGAAATGTATACAATTGCTCCCATTACAAGTAAGTCTTGCCCCAAACACCTGTAGGAAACGTGTACAATCGCTCCCATTACAAGTGAGGCATGCCCCAAACATCTGAAGGAAATGTTTACAATCGCTCCCATTACAGGTGAGGCTTGCCCCAAACATCTGAAGGCAATGTATACAATCGACCCCATTATGGATACAAATGCTCCCATTACAAGTGAGGCTTGCCCCAAACATCTGAAAGCAATGTATACAATCGCTCCCATTACAAGTAAGTCTTGCCCCAAACACCTGTAGGAAACCCCCATTACGCTCCCATTACAAGTGAGGCATGCCCTAAACATCTGAAGGCAACGTTTACAATCGCTTCCATTACAAGTGTGGCTTGCCCCAAACATCTGAAGGCAATGTATACAATCGACCCCATTACATGTGAGGCTTGCCTCAAACATCTGAAAGCAATGTATACAATCGCTCCCATTACAAGAGGGGCTTGCCCCAAACATCTGAAGGCAATGTATACAATCGCTCTCATTACAAGTGAGGCTTGCCCCAAACACCTAAATGAAACATATAAAATCGCTCCCATTACAGGTGAGACTTGCCCCACACATCTGATGGATACAATCGCTCCCATTACAAGTGAGACCTGCCCCAAACATCTGAAAGCAACGTATACAATCGCTCCCATTACAAGTGAGGCTTGCTCCAAACATCTGAAAGCAACATATACAATATCTCCCATTACAAGTAAGTCTTGCCCCAAACACCTGTAGGAAACGTGTACAAATCGCTCCCATTACAAGTGAGGCATGCCCCAAACATCTGAAGGCAACGTTTACAATCACTCACATTACAGGTGAGGCTTGCCCCAAACATCTGAAGGCAATGTTTACAATCGCTCCCATTACAAGTGAGGCTTGCCCCAAACATCTGAAGACAACGTTAACAATTGCTCCCATTACAAGTGAGGCTTGCCCCAAACATCTGAAGGCAACGTATATAATCGATCCCATTACATGTGAGGCTTGCCTCAAACATCTGAAAGCAATGTATACAATCGCTCATATTACAAGTGAGACTTGCCCCACGCATCTGAAAGCAACGTATACAATCGCTCCAATTACAAGTGGGACTTGCCCCAAACATCTGAAAGCAACGTATACAATCACTGCCATTACAAGTGAGGCTTGCTCCAAACATCTGAAAGCAACGTATACAATAGCTCCCATTACAAGTAAGTCTTGCCCCAAACACCTGTAGGAAACATGTACAATTGCTCCCATTACAAGTGAGGCATGCCCCAAACATCTGAAGGCAACGTTTACAATCGCTCCCATTACAGGTGAGGCTTGCCCCAAACATCTGAAAACAAAGTTTACAAATCACTCCCATTACAAGTGAGGCTTGCCCCAAACATCTGAAGGCAACGTTTACAATCTCTCCCATTACAAGTGAGGCTTGCCCCAAACTTCTGAAGGTAACGTATACAATCGATCCCACTACATGTGAGGCTTGCCTCAATAATCTGAAAGCAATGTATACAATCGCTCCTATTACAAGAGGGGCTTGCCCCAAGCATCTGAAGGCAATGGATACAATCGCTCCCATTACAAGTGAGGCTTGCCCCAATTATCTGAAGGCAATGGATACAATCGCTCCCATTACAAGTAAGACTTGCCCAATATATCTGAAGGCAACGTATACAATCGCTCTCATTACAAGTGAGGCTTGCCCCAAACACCTAAAGGAAACATATACAATTGCTCCCATTACAAGTGAGACTTGCCCCACGCATCTGAAAGCAACATATACAATCGTTCCAATTACAAGTGGGACTTGCCCCAAACATCTGAAAGCAACATATACAATCGCTCCCATTACAAGTGAGGCTTGCTCTAAACATCTGAAAGCAACGTATACAATAGCTCCCATTACAAGTAAGTCTTGCCCCAAACACCTGTAGGAAACGTGTACAATCGCTCCCATTACAAGTGAGGCATGCCCCAAACATCTGAAGGCAACGTTTACAATGACTCCCATTACAGGTGAGGCTTGCCCCAAACATCTGAAGGCAACGTTTACAATCCCTCCCATTACAAGTGAGGCTTGCCCCAAACATCTGAAGACAACGTTTAGAATTGCTCCCATTACAAGTGAGGCTTGCCCCAAACATCTGAAGGCAACGTATATAATCGATCCCATTACATGTGAGGCTTGCCTCAAACATCTGAAAGCAATGTATACAATCGCTCATATTACAAGAGGGGCTTGCCCCAAACATCTGAAGGCAATCGATACAATTGCTCCAATACAAATGAGGCTTGCCCCAAATATCTGAAGGCAACGTATACAATCGCTCTCATTACAAGTGAGGCTTGCCCCAAACACCTAAAGGAAACATATACAACCGCTCCCATTACAAGTGAGACTTGCCCCACGCATCAGAAAGCAACGTATACAATCGCTCCAATTACAAGTGGGACTTGCCCCAAACATCTGAAAGCAACACATACAATCGCTCCCATTACAAGTGAGACTTGCCCCACGCATCAGAAAGCAACATATACAATTGTTCCAATTACAAGTGGGACTTGCCCCAAACATCTGAAAGCAACGTATACAATCGCTCCCATTACAAGTAAGTCTTGCCGCAAACACCTGTAGGAAACACGTACAATCGCTCCCATTACAAGTGAGGCATGCCCCAAACATCTGAAGGCAACGTTTACAATTACTCCCATTACAGGTGAGGCTTGCCCCAAACATCTGAAGACAAAGTTTACAAATCACTCCCATTACAAGTGAGGCTTGCCCCAAACATCTGAAGGCAACGTTTACAAGCGCTCCCATTACAAGTGAGGCTTGCCCCAAACTTCTGAAGGTAACGTATACAATCGATCCCATTACATGTGAGGCTTGCCTCAATAATCTGTAAGCAATGTATACAATCACTCCTATTACAAGAGGGGCTTGCCCCAAACATCTGAAGGCAATGGATACAATTGCTCCCATTACAAGTGAGGCTTGCCCCAATTATCTGAAGGCAATGGATACAATTGCTCCCATTACAAGTAAGGCTTGCCCAATATATCTGAAGGCAATGTATACAATCGCTCTCATTACAAGTGAGGCTTGCCCCAAACACCTAAAGGAAACATATACAATTGCTCCCATTACAAGTGAGACTTGCTCCACGCATCTGAAAGCAACATATACAATCGCTCCAATTACAAGTGGGACTTGCCCCAAACATCTGAAAGCAACGTATACAATCGCTCCCATTACAAGTGAGGCTTGCTCCAAACATCTGAAAGCAACGTATACAATAGCTTCCATTACAAGTAAGTCTTGCCCCATACACCTGTAGGAAACATGTACAATCGCTCCCATTACAAGTGAGGCATGCCCCAAACATCTGAAGGCAACGTTTACAATCACTCCCATTACAGGTGAGGCTTGCCCCAAACATCTGAAGGCAACGTTCACAAATCACTCCCATTACAAGTGAGGCTTGCCCCAAACATCTGAAGGAAATGTATACAATTGCTCCCATTACAAGTAAGTCTTGCCCCAAACACCTGTAGGAAACGTGTACAATCGCTCCCATTACAAGTGAGGCATGCCCCAAACATCTGAAGGAAATGTTTACAATCGCTCCCATTACAGGTGAGGCTTGCCCCAAACATCTGAAGGCAATGTATACAATCGACCCCATTATGGATACAAATGCTCCCATTACAAGTGAGGCTTGCCCCAAACATCTGAAAGCAATGTATACAATCGCTCCCATTACAAGTAAGTCTTGCCCCAAACACCTGTAGGAAACCTGTACAATCGCTCCCATTACAAGTGAGGCATGCCCCAAACATCTGAAGGCAACGTTTACAATCGCTTCCATTACAAGTGTGGCTTGCCCCAAACATCTGAAGGCAATGTATACAATCAACCCCATTACATGTGAGGCTTGCCTCAAACATCTGAAAGCAATGTATACAATCGCTCCCATTACAAGAGGGGCTTGCCCCAAACATCTGAAGGCAATGTATACAATCGCTCTCATTACAAGTGAGGCTTGCCCCAAAAACCTAAATGAAACATATAAAATCGCTCCCATTACAAGTGAGACTTGCCCCACACATCTGAAAGCAATGGATACAATCGCTCCCATTACAAGTGAGACTTGCCCCAAACATCTGAAAGCAACGTATACAATCGCTCCCATTACAAGTGAGGCTTGCTCCAAACATCTGAAAGCAACGTATACAATATCTCCCATTACAAGTAAGTCTTGCCCCAAACACCTGTAGGAAACGTGTACAATCGCTCCCATTACAAGTGAGGCATGCCCCAAACATCTGAAGGCAACGTTTACAATCACTCACATTACAGGTGAGGCTTGCCCCAAACATCTGAAGGCAATGTTTACAATCGCTCCCATTACAAGTGAGGCTTGCCCCAAACATCTGAAGACAACGTTTACAATTGCTCCCATTACAAGTGAGGCTTGCCCCAAACATCTGAAGGCAACGTATATAATCGATCCCATTACATGTGAGGCTTGCCTCAAACATCTGAAAGCAATGTATACAATCGCTCATATTACAAGTGAGACTTGCCCCACGCATCTGAAAGCAACGTATACAATCGCTCCAATTACAAGTGGGACTTGCCCCAAACATCTGGAAGCAACGTATACAATCACTCCCATTACAAGTGAGGCTTGCTCCAAACATCTGAAAGCAACGTATACAATAGCTCCCATTACAAGTAAGTCTTGCCCCAAACACCTGTAGGAAACATGTACAATCGCTCCCATTACAAGTGAGGCATGCCCCAAACATCTGAAGGCAACGTTTACAATCACTCCCATTACAGGTGAGGCTTGCCCCAAACATCTGAAGACAAAGTTTACAAATCACTCCCATTACAAGTGAGGCTTGCCCCAAACATCTGAAGGCAACGTTTACAATCGCTCCCATTACAAGTGAGGCTTGCCCCAAACTTCTGAAGGTAACGTATACAATCGATCCCATTACATGTGAGGCTTGCCTCAATAATCTGAAAGCAATGTATACAATCGCTCCTATTACAAGAGGGGCTTGCCCCAAGCATCTGAAGGCAATGGATACAATTGCTCCCATTACAAGTGAGGCTTGCCCCAATTATCTGAAGGCAATGGATACAATCGCTCCCATTACAAGTAAGGCTTGCCCAATATATCTGAAGGCAATGTATACAATCGCTCTCATTACAAGTGAGGCTTGCCCCAAACACCTAAAGGAAACATATACAATTGCTCCCATTACAAGTGAGACTTGCCCCACGCATCTGAAAGCAACATATACAATCGTTCCAATTACAAGTGGGACTTGCCCCAAACATCTGAAAGCAAAGTATACAATCGCTCCCATTACAAGTGAGGGTTGCTCCAAACATCTGAAAGCAACGTATACAATAGCTCCCATTACAAGTAAGTCTTGCCCCATACACCTGTAGGAAACATATACAATCGCTCCCATTACAAGTGAGGCATGCCCCAAACATCTGAAGGCAACGTTTACAATCACTCCCATTACAGGTGAGGCTTGCCCCAAACATCTGAAGGCAACGTTTACAAATCACTCCCATTACAAGTGAGGCTTGCCCCAAACATCTGAAAGCAACGTTTACAATCGCTCCCATTACAAGTGAGGCTTGCCCCAATTATCTGAAGGCAATGGATACAATCGCTCCCATTACAAGTAAGGCTTGCCCAATATATCTGAAGGCAACGTATACAATCGCTCTCATTACAAGTGAGGCTTGCCCCAAACACCTAAAGGAAACATATACAATTGCTCATATTACAAGTGAGACTTGCCCCAAACATCTGAAAGCAACATATACAATCACTCCCATTATAAGTGAGACTTGCCCCAAACATCTGAAAGCAACGTATACAATCGCTCCCATTACAAGTGAGGCTTGCCCCAAACATCTGAATGCAACGTATACAATCGCTCCCATTACAAGTGAGTCTTGCCCCAAACATCTGAAAGCAACGTATACAATATCTCCCATTACAAGTAAGTCTTGCCCCAAACACCTGTAGGAAACGTGTACAATCGCTCCCATTACAAGTGAGGCATGCCCCAAACATCTGAAGGCAACGTTTACAATCACTCACATTACAGGTGAGGCTTGCCCCAAACATCTGAAGGCAATGTTTACAATCGCTCCCATTACAAGTGAGGCTTGCCCCAAACATCTGAAGACAACGTTTACAATTGCTCCCATTACAAGTGAGGCTTGCCCCAAACATCTGAAGGCAACGTATATAATCGATCCCATTACATGTGAGGCTTGCCTCAAACATCTGAAAGCAATGTATACAATCGCTCATCTCATATTACAAGTGAGACTTGCCCCACGCATCTGAAAGCAACGTATACAATCGCTCCAATTACAAGTGGGACTTGCCCCAAACATCTGAAAGCAACGTATACAATCACTCCCATTACAAGTGAGGCTTGCTCCAAACATCTGAAAGCAACGTATACAATAGCTCCCATTACAAGTAAGTCTTGCCCCAAACACCTGTAGGAAACATGTACAATCGCTCCCATTACAAGTGAGGCATGCCCCAAACATCTGAAGGCAACGTTTACAATCACTCCCATTACAGGTGAGGCTTGCCCCAAACATCTGAAGACAAAGTTTACAAATCACTCCCATTACAAGTGAGGCTTGCCCCAAACATCTGAAGGCAACGTTTACAATCGCTCCCATTACAAGTGAGGCTTGCCCCAAACTTCTGAAGGTAACGTATACAATCGATCCCATTACATGTGAGGCTTGCCTCAAACATCTGAAAGCAATGTATACAATCGCTCCTATTACAAGAGGGGCTTGCCCCAAGCATCTGAAGGCAATGGATACAATCGCTCCCATTACAAGTGAGGCTTGCCCCAATTATCTGAAGGCAATGGATACAATTGCTCCCATTACAAGTAAGGCTTGCCCAATATACCTGAAGGCAATGTATACAATCGCTCTCATTACAAGTGAGGCTTGCCCCAAACACCTAAAGGAAACATATACAATTGCTCCCATTACAAGTGAGACTTGCCCCACGCATCTGAAAGCAACATATACAATCGTTCCAATTACAAGTGGGACTTGCCCCAAACATCTGAAAGCAACGTATACAATCGCTCCCATTACAAGTGAGGCTTGCTCTAAACATCTGAAAGCAACCTATACAATAGCTCCCATTACAAGTAAGTCTTGCCCCAAACACCTGTAGGAAACGTGTACAATCGCTCCCATTACAAGTGAGGCATGCCCCAAACATCTGAAGGCAACGTTTACAATCACTCCCATTACAGGTGAGGCTTGCCCCAAACATCTGAAGGCAACGTTTACAATCGCTCCCATTACAAGTGAGGCTTGCCCCAAACATCTGAAGACAACGTTTACAATTGCTCCCATTACAAGTGAGGCTTGCCCCAAACATCTGAAGGCAACGTATATAATCGATCCCATTACATGTGAGGCTTGCCTCAAACATCTGAAAGCAATGTATACAATCGCTCATATTACAAGAGGGGCTTGCCCCAAACATCTGAAGGCAATCGATACAATTGCTCCAATACAAATGAGGCTTGCCCCAAATATCTGAAGGCAATGTATACAATCGCTCTCATTACAAGTGAGGTTTGCCCCAAACACCTAAAGGAAACATATACAATCGCTCCCAATACAAGTGAGACTTGCCCCACGCATCAGAAAGCAACGTATACAATCGCTCCAATTACAAGTGGGACTTGCCCCAAACATCTGAAAGCAACATATACAATCACTCCCATTACAAGTGAGGCTTGCTCCAAACATCTGAAAGCAACGTATACAATAGCTCCCTTTACAAGTAAGTCTTGCCCCAAACACCTGTAGGAAACACGTACAATCGCTCCCATTACAAGTGAGGCATGCCCCAAACATCTGAAGGCAACGTTTACAATCACTCCCATTACAGGTGAGGCTTGCCCCAAACATCTGAAGACAAAGTTTACAAATCACTCCCATTACAAGTGAGGCTTGCCCCAAACATCTGAAGGCAACGTTTACAATCGCTCCCATTACAAGTGAGGCTTGCCCCAAACTTCTGAAGGTAACGTATACAATTGATCCCATTACATGTGAGGCTTGCCTCAATAATCTGTAAGCAATGTATACAATCACTCCTATTACAAGAGGGGCTTGCCCCAAACATCTGAAGGCAATGGATACAATTGCTCCCATTACAAGTGAGGCTTGCCCCAATTATCTGAAGGCAATGGATACAATCGCTCCCATTACAAGTAATGCTTGCCCAATATATCTGAAGGCTCCCATTACAAGTGAGACTTGCCCCACGCATCTGAAAGCAACATATACAATCGCGCCAATTACAAGTGGGACTTGCCCCAAACATCTGAAAGCAACGTATACAATCGCTCCCATTACAAGTGAGGCTTGCTCCAAACATCTGAAAGCAACGTATACAATAGCTTCCATTACAAGTAAGTCTTGCCCCATACACCTGTAGGAAACATGTACAATCGCTCCCATTACAAGTGAGGCATGCCCCAAACATCTGAAGGCAACGTTTACAATCACTCCCATTACAGGTGAGGCTTGCCCCAAACATCTGAAGTCAACGTTCACAAATCACTCCCATTACAAGTGAGGCTTGCCCCAAACATCTGAAGGAAATGTATACAATTGCTCCCATTACAAGTAAGTCTTGCCCCAAACACCTGCAGGAAACGTGTACAATCGCTCCCATTACAAGTGAGGCATGCCCCAAACATCTGAAGGAAATGTTTACAATCGCTCCCATTACAGGTGAGGCTTGTCCCAAACATCTGAAGGCAATGTATACAATCGACCGCATTATGGATACAAATGCTCCCATTACAAGTGAGGCTTGCCCCAAACATCTGAAAGCAATGTATACAATCGCTCCCATTACAAGTAAGTCTTGCCCCAAACACCTGTAGGAAACCTGTACAATCGCTCCCATTACAAGTGTGGCTTGCCCCAAACATCTGAAGGCAATGTATACAATCGACCCCATTACATGTGAGGCTTGCCTCAAACATCTGAAAGCAATGTATACAATCGCTCCCATTACAAGAGGGGCTTGCCCCAAACATCTGAAGGCAATGTATACAATCACTCTCATTACAAGTGAGGCTTGCCTCAAACACCTAAATGAAACATATAAAATCGCTCCCATTACAAGTGAGACTTGCCCCACACATCTGAAAGCAATGGATACAATCGCTCCCATTACAAGTGAGACTTGCCCCAAACATCTGAAAGCAACGTATACAATATCTCCCATTACAAGTAAGTCTTGCCCCAAACACCTGTAGGAAACGTGTACAATCGCTCCCATTACAAGTGAGGCATGCCCCAAACATCTGAAGGCAACGTTTACAATCACTCACATTACAGGTGAGGCTTGCCCCAAACATCTGAAGGCAATGTTTACAATCGCTCCCATTACAAGTGAGGCTTGCCCCAAACATCTGAAGACAACGTTTACAATTTCTCCCATTACAAGTGAGGCTTGCCTCAAACATCTGAAGGCAACGTATATAATCGATCCCATTACATGTGAGGCTTGCCTCAAACATCTGAAAGCAATGTATACAATCGCTCATATTACAAGTGAGACTTGCCCCACGCATCTGAAAGCAACGTATACAATCGCTCCAATTACAAGTGGGACTTGCCCCAAACATCTGAAAGCAACGTATACAATCACTCCCATTACAAGTGAGGCTTGCTCCAAACATCTGAAAGCAACGTATACAATAGCTCCCATTAAAAGTAAGTCTTGCCCCAAACACCTGTAGGAAACACGTACAATCGCTCCCATTACAAGTGAGGCATGCCCCAAACATCTGAAGGCAACGTTTACAATCACTCCCATTACAGGTGAGGCTTGCCCCAAACATCTGAAGACAAAGTTTACAAATCACTCCCATTACAAGTGAGGCTTGCCCCAAACATCTGAAGGCAACGTTTACAATCGCTCCCATTACAAGTGAGGCTTGCCCCAAACTTCTGAAGGTAACGTATACAATCGATCCCATTACATGTGAGGCTTGCCTCAATAATCTGAAAGCAATGTATACAATCGCTCCTATTACAAGAGGGGTTTGCCCCAAGCATCTGAAGGCAATGGATACAATCGCTCCCATTACAAGTGAGGCTTGCCCCAATTATCTGAAGGCAATGGATACAATCGCTCCCATTACAAGTAAGGCTTGCCCAATATATCTGAAGGCAACGTATACAATCGCTCTCATTACAAGTGAGGCTTGCCCCAAACACCTAAAGGAAACATATACAATTGCTCCCATTACAAGTGAGACTTGCCCCAAACATCTGAAAGCAACATATACAATCGTTCCAATTACAAGTGGGACTTGCCCCAAACATCTGAAAGCAACGTATACAATCGCTCCCATTACAAGTGAGGCTTGCTCCAAACATCTGAAAGCAACGTATACAATAGCTCCCATTACAAGTAAGTCTTGCCCCATACACCTGTAGGAAACATATACAATCGCTCCCATTACAAATGAGGCATGCCCCAAACATCTGAAGGCAACGTTTACAATCACTCCCATTACAGGTGAGGCTTGCCCCAAACATCTGAAGGCAACGTTTACAAATCACTCCCATTACAAGTGAGGCTTGCCCCAAACATCTGAAAGCAACGTTTACAATCGCTCCCATTACAAGTGAGGCTTGCCCCAATTATCTGAAGGCAATGGATACAATCGCTCCCATTACAAGTAAGGCTTGCCCAATATATCTGAAGGCAACGTATACAATCGCTCTCATTACAAGTGAGGCTTGCCCCAAACACCTAAAGGAAACATATACAATTGCTCATATTACAAGTGAGACTTGCCCCAAACATCTGAAAGCAACATATACAATCACTCCCATTACAAGTGAGACTTGCCCCAAACATCTGAAAGCAACGTATACAATCGCTCCCATTACAAGTGAGGCTTGCCCCAAACATCTGAATGCAACGTATACAATCGCTCCCATTACAAGTGAGGCTTGCCCCAAACATCTGAATGCAACGTATATAATAGCTCCCATTACAAGTGAGGCTTGCCTCAAACATCTGAAAGCAATGTATACCATCGCTCCCATTACAAGTGAGGCTTTCCACAAATACCTGAAGGAAACATATACAATTGCTCCCATTACAAGTGAGGCTTGCCCCAAACACTAAAGGCAACGTATACAATTGCTCCCATTACAAGTGAGGCTTGCCCCAAACATCTGACAGCAACTAATAAAATTGCTCCCATTATAAGTGAGGCTTGCCCCAAACATCTGAAGTTAACGGGTTCAATCGCTCCCATTACAAGTGAGGCTTGTCCTAAGCATCTATGATAAGATATGATATGATATGATATGATATGATATGATATGATATGATATGATGATATGGCATTTATAACGCGCATATACACAAGTGCTTCAAGGCTCGACGAGGCAAGGGAGGGGAACAAGGCGACAAACAACGATCCTACTAGGCCAGGTGTCATTCAGATCGCGCAAGTGCGTGGGAAGGGAGGAAAGGAAAGTGGACATGGACATGGGCGTAGATAATAACAATAAATAAAATAAATAGCGGCCAGCAATGGCAAGTGCAAGGGTAAGTGTGGACATCAGCTATCGAGGTCTGGTGGGGGGATTGTAGGGATACAGAACAGTCCCCGAGTGCAGGGGTTGCCAGGTGGGCAGTGCAGGTGTGTGACGCTGGCAGGAGAGGAACCTGGTCCCAGGATCAGAAGGGTTTCCAGGTAGCCAGTGCAGTACCGGTTTCAGCCAGGAGGTCAGCAGAGGAGAGGAGGAGAGAAGGCAGAAGCAAAGAGAAAGGTTTTGAGGTGCTTCCGGAACCGGAGATGGTTCTCCTCAAGTTTGAGGGAAGCAGGGAGGCTGTTCCAGAGGGAGGCACCAGCCGAGGAGAGAGATCTGCCACCAACTCATTGCTTGAAGAAGCGACTAACCATGAGGGAGTTGGAGGCAGATGAGCGAAGAGCTGAGAAGGAAGATATTTAGGAAGAGCGAGTTGGAGGTATTGAGGCCCCAGACCCCAGAAGGCTTTGTGGACGATGCGGAGGGTTTTGAACTTAATCCTCGCAGCCACTGGGAGCCAATGCAGACATTTAAGTCCTGGAGAGATATGATCCCTGGGCTTGAGGCCAAGGACAAGTCTCGCAGTCCTGTTCTGGATGAGTTGCAGAGGGCGGAGAGTAGAGGCAGGCAGATTTAGAAAGATGCTGTTGCAATAGTCCAGCCTAGAGAGAACCAGAGCTCTGGAGACAGTGAGCTTCTGGGGGAAGGAGAGGAAAGGCAGAATACCTCTGAGGAGGTGAAGCTGGTAGTGTGACTTCTTGGAGACGTCAGAGATGTGAGGAGAGAAAGAGAGTGTGGAGTCGAAGATGACCCCGAGGTTTTTGGCTTTGCATGTAGGACCGGGAAGAGGACCAAGAGAGGTCCGCCAGAGAGCAGCAGGAAAGGAGGGAGCGGGTGTGCTGATGAAGAGAATCTCAGTCTTACTGGCATCTATGGCCAACAAATAGAATCACTTGCATTATACATGTGGCTTGTTCCAAACATCTGAAGGCAATGAATACAGTCGCTTGCATTAGACATGAGGCTTGCCCCAAACATCTGAAGGCAACAGATACAATCGCTCCCACTGCAAGTCAGTCTTGCCCCAAACATCTGAAGGCAACGGATACAATTGCTCCCATTACAAGTGAGGCTTGCCCCAAACATCTGAAGGCAACAGATACAATCGCTCCCATTACAAGTGAGGCTTGCCCCAAAATTCTGAAGGCAATGGATAGAATTGCTCTGATTACAAGTGAGGCTTGTCCTAAGCCTCTATAGCCAGCAAATAGAATCACTAACATTATACATGAGGCTTGTCTCAAACATCTGACAGCAATGAGTACAATCGCCCCCATTACAAGTGAGGCCTGTCCCAAGCATCTATAGCCAACGGATACAATTTCCCACTCAGATTATGTTTCTGCAAATAAAAGTGTGTCTGTGACCTCTCTTAATGGTAGCATGGGATCTGTGCATAGTACTGTGTGCCATTCTATCCATTCTTCATCTGTGCCTGTGAGAATGATGGTGTCTTTTCTGGTGGTCACTGCATCAATGTGTAAAACAAACTTTGTAAGTGGTGCTCTTTCTGGTGGTACTGCTGGTCTAAATATGAACTCCACTGGCAGGCGAAATAGCATGTTTTGAACTCCTGGAAACCATCCAATCAGGACAGTCACTGCATACATGACCACATGCTCGGGTAAGGGTAGTGCCCGAATTGCACTGGTGCTACATTTGGACTACTGCAGCTACTCTGCTGCAATGCATACCTGGTGTGGAGCACACTATTCCTTTATCTGTGAATGAGAATGTCATGTTTAGCTTCTGAAGTAGGTCTCTACCTAGCAAGTTTACTAGTGTCTCAGTGCCGTATAGTAGTGGTGCTAGCATATCTTGTGTCCCTGTGGTGAGAGGTAAATCTTCTGTGAAAGGAACCTTTGTTATTGCCCAGAGAATCCCTGCGTGTCCATATATCTGTTGGTTAATGGGAACCAGCCCTCGTTTATTGTAACTCCCATATCCCTGTCTCCTATCTTCACTCCCATTTTAGGTTCCTTTTCTAGGTCTGGGTGATAGATAGGACTGGACATGTCAGGGTTAACGGTGTGCTGTCCTATTGTGAATACATGTTAGTCCCTGGGAGCGGGTATATGTTTTCTCCCATGACATAATGTGTTACTGTCCCCCCGTGGTAGTATGTTTTTCTCCCAGGGCAATATAGTTGTCTGTGATGGTACTCATTGTGTAACATTCTGTGTGTTGTTTGAAGTTGGGTATTGAATGGGTCCTCCCTGTGTGGGCCCAATCTGCTGTGAGCCTGGATATTGTGGTTGTGCTGACTCTGGGGCATATCCCCCTAGGCTGGATACTGATTAGGGGTCGCAGCTGGATGATACTGCATTAGCCGGCTGCTTTACAGTCTCGTGCTACATGGTCCACTTTGCTGCATATCCAGCATGCCCTTCCAAACTTTGGTCTCCACCCTCCAAAACTTTCCTCTTGCCCTTGCTGGGTGTTACCTTGTGCACCTTGTACCCTGTTATTGCCCATATTACCCATCCCTTCTTGTTGAGGCTCTGTCTCCCATCAGTGACATTTGTAACCATCGCACCTTCCATACTCACCTCTCCTTGTTTTTTCTGTACTAGTTTTGCTCAGGCTTGCTACGCTTGCTTTTCTTTCTCTCTTTCTTTCTCGTGCTTGCGTTTACAATAATGTGCTACGTATGCTTGGATCTATCCCCATGTTTTAGCCTCAATGGCCACTATCTTGTCTAGCTTCATTTGCACTTCCGTGGAAAGACCTCTACGCAATACATGGTAAAGGATTGATAGTGTTTTATCCCATGCTTCACCTGTCTCTTCCCTCCACATCTCCTGAATCGAGTGAATGTATAATGCTGGGTCTTCATCAGCTCGCATTATGTGCGTGCCATGATTGATCCTATGTCGGGTGTGTCTGGGTACGCCCTTCTCAAAGGGTCCCACACATGGGCTCTACAGTTGCTGAAAGGGGGGGGTCCGTCATGTACATTACTCTCTAATCGTACTCTAGGATACCCTGTTTGTCTGTTCCCCCAATATACTAGCAAGTAAGCTTTTCATATCTCTTACTGCTAATGTGATACCCGCTGTCAGCTTTTCAAGTTCATGTATACACTTGCAGCTCCTGGGGTAAGAGCAGGAAGCGTTTTAATCAAATTGTTTTTGATTTGACCAGGGTACATATTGCGATCTTCCTATCCCTTTTTGTATCAATGGAAATAGGGTCCCTTCTCTCCCTTTGCTGTTTGTTCGGTCTAGCACTTTTCCTTCCTCGTGCTACTGCTATGGTTGCAGGGCGGGGTGAAAGCCATTCCCCCCCATGGAGTTCTCTCTCTTTGTTCTCCCTCTGTTTCCCAATCTTTATCATCACCCTCTTGCTCCTCGTCACTCTCTGTTGCTACTGAATCATAGTTGAAAGTTTGTCTCATCTGTTCTTGGTGTGGCGTGCTTTCCTCATGTCTTCCCTCTGACTGTATGTCCTCCTCTGTCTCTACTTTCACATCCTTAATCACTGCTCTATTAAGCGTTAACAATGCAACCCCTGCTGTTCATGTGTCAGCAATAATCACGGGATATGGTCCCTCTCGTTCCCTTCTCTTCATCACTCTCTGTAGCTCCTCCTATGTTTTTTGAATTGCAGCTTGTACATCCCCACAATCTTTGTTTTCTATCTTCATTATGATATGGTCTCTGTCTTTTCTTTTTCTATGTTTCCAGTGGCCCCTCATGATGTCGATGCTTCTTGTTCTCCTTAGGGCTTGTATCGGGGATTCATATATCCCGCGGCAGGGTTAACAGGATAGGTTCCAGCAAGGGGTGTATATATCGGCTGCGCAGGTGCTGAAGCCTGTGCTGACTTTGCATTTCCCTGACTTAGGGGTGGAGCTGACGACTGCGCAGGCGTCACAGACTGTGTCGTGCTTGTGCTGTCTCTGGGTAATGGAGGGGCGGTGGCTACAATGTTTTCCCTTTGGTTTCCTCGCCTCTCTCTGATTCTCTTTCTACCTCATCGTAGAGCTTCCAAAGCTCTAATATACTCTTCCTCCTTTTGAGTTTTTTGCCTTTATAAGTCGATAATAAATGCATATACATGTGTACTATAATACCCTTATCATGTGTGCCTTCAGTTTACCATGGTATAAACATTGTCCCTATGGACCAAATCTAAATTATATCTAAGAATTTTGTCCCTATAGGTTGGGAGCTCCCTACACATGTGTTCCATTAGGGGACACATTTTCAACAATACCTACATTACAATAAGAAACAAACCAACTACTTAATAATCACAACAAACAAAACTCCAATAATCAACAATTGACTAGCCCGATCTCTAAGTTTGCCCCCTACAGAGCACCCCAAATTACCTCAAAAAAACACAAAACGAGTACAAAATTCTATTCACTAGGCATCTTTGCACCAATACAAAAAGCAATACAGTTTCACTCCTCACAGTACTCTTCTCTACGCTCTATATCCAGGCTCCACACTCACCCCACACTACTTTCGCCTCTAATCAACTATACCTGTTATATCAACACTTTTTACAACATGATTAAAATTCAACACTCATATACACCATTTTTTATTTTTCCTCCTCTCCTTCCATTACCAGTGGAACAGAGTGTTGCAGTCCTTGCGAGTGAAGGACTTCCCACTCTTAGTTGAACAGATTGCCCCTCGCCTTATCGAGAGACGTTAAAACTTAAATACCCACTATTACCACTACTGTGACTCTCTGCTTCCCACGCCAGCCCTCTTCTATCTCTACTAAAATGAAAACTTTATACAGAAAACTCTACATCAAGTGATTCACTCTTCCTGTGCTTTACAAATGGGTCCTTATCGATATGCCCCCTTTATTGCATCTTTTGTACTGGGGGCTATTGCCTTTGGGTTTCCTTTGCACCGTTTACTGAGTACTTTCTGGGCTGAGAACTTGCATTATACATTTTGTGTGTGCATGTGTGTCTCTGTCCACTTCTAGGTGTATGCTTTCCTACAGGGGGCAATGTGCTTCTTCGGTTTGAATGACTTGAATGACTCTGGCGTGTACATGTCTCTGCATGTACTCTTGTTCTCAACATGGCTGTGACCTCGTCTTTTGTTACTTTACAGGAACATGGCGGAACCTTTATTAGTTGTACGTTTCACTTGCTGAATGTGTGAGACTGGAATGGACGATCTCACTTGCAGCCAATGCTTATCCAGCATTCTTCCCTTTGCCCCTGTATACCCGCTTCTGATAGCAACATTTGATTAAGTCATGTTCCTTTGTGTTGCTTGGGACCAGGTTTTCACCTATTACATCTAACCAATCGCTGCGCGACCTTTACACCGCGCTCAAGGCTACTGTCCTTGTCAGCATATTCCTCATGGTCTGACCTGAGCTACCTGTCCGTTCGCTGTATAAAACTATCTTTGATGTTTTGAGGCCTGCTGAAGTTAAGGTACCTACGAAGCATTACTGAAGTATGTTAATGTTTGCCTTACCTACTAAATGCTTACTCTATTGCCTATTGGGCTCCCTGTCTCTTGGGGCCTATTCGCTTGTACCTATTCAAGCTGAACACCTAATGTGTAATTGCTGGTTGATAATATCTGCTGCTTTCTGTGCATTTAAATGTGGAATACATGTGATACTGTTGACTGCTTATCTTTCAGTGAAGGGACATGGTGGAAATGACAGGGTAATCTGCTTGCGATTTCGATTTTTCGCCTTTGATGTGTATTCAGACTCTTGCTTTATGGATGTCCTGAGTTTGTACTTCCTTTCTCATGTGGGATGTGAGATATTCATCCCGACACAGCCACTAGCTCTTTTTCCCCATTATTACCAACCTGCGAGGAGCACCCATCCACATAAACTTTGGGTATCTCCTGGCAAGTGATTTCTTCATAGACTTTGTGTGGGGAAGTTAAGTACGCCTCCATGTTGTTGCTGGTTATTAGACTTTCGTCCTCAAGACAGTTTTATTGAGCACAATCATGCAAGTCAGCTAAACCTTGCGCCAGAGTACTGTTCTTGTTTAGGCCATATCTGACCTCCATGGGAAAGCCTTGCATGGACAGAATCCAGGATGTAATTGTGGAATTACTTATATTCTCAGCCCGGATTCTGTCACTTTGTAAGTACCACAGGGATTGGTGAGGAGTCTACTCCCCCTGGATAAATGGGCGGTAGTTTTTCAAGGCCCATACAGTTGCCAGGAGTACCTTTTTTCGCGGTCGTTGAATTTTCCCTCCACAGAGAACAAAGTTTTGCTTGTGTACGAGATAACTTTGAGACCTTTTCGTGCTTTTGGTACAATACCGCTGTCAGGCAGGTACCTGAAAACCCTTTCTCCAAGACCTCCTTATTCCTAATGGGATAAGCCAAACAAAGAGCTTGAGAAAGGCTTCCTTACAGTTGATTAACTGCCTCGGATTGCTCCGGTCCCCACTCCCACTTGACTCCGGCCTTTAATAAATGGGCCAAAGGTCGAGTGACCTCTGTGCACGAAGGCTTCTCAATTCACGCAGAGAAGTAGGGTCTTTTAATTTCAATAAGGCTTCCACTTTGTTCACCTGGGTGTTGATACCCTCAGGGGTGATTTCCTGCCCTAGAAAGTTCACTGTGGTCGTACCCCACTGTGCCTTCTGAGAGGCCAGTTTTGCTCCAGCATTCTGCAACTGGGCCAGATCATAGCCAATTTCTGCTATATGTTATTCCACAGTTGGGCTCTTGATCAATACATCATCTACATAGGCCAGGTTTCTACTTTCACCCAAATCTGTCACAGTCCTTGATTGATGTAGAGAAGTGGCCATTTTGACATGTGGACCCATTTGTTTAACTCACTCAGGTCTGCACATAGTCTCCATTGCTTATTTAGTTTTAGTATCCCCAGTACCGGGTTGTTAAAGGTACTGTAGATCAGACGAATTATCCCACAGGATTCCAAATTATTGATCATTTCTGTGAGAGACTCCATGGACGTGAGAGGTAATGAATACTGGAGCCATCTCTGGGTCCATGGTTATGGTAGTTGAATGGATAGATGTACGTCCACAATCATATGAATCTACTGCAAAGATATCCTGGAAGTCCAGGAATGCCTGTTTCAGCTGCTGTCTTCCTCGGTCTCACAGGCATCAGCTAGATTGATCAGTTTCTCAACCATCTTCCTGAAACCTGGAAGACCTCAGGCTTGGAAATTTCAGCAGTATCCTCCAGTGGGGTGGAGAGATCTGTTTTGATGATGATGTTTACTGGGACATGAGGTTCCTTGGATTCGAGATAGTTGTCAATGGGTCTCATTACGACCCTGCCGGTCCAGAAAGAACGGTGGCGGTAAAACCACTGCCACCGTTCTTTCTGGACCAGCTGATTCAGAGTCCTGCAGGCTGCAGGTGTCAATCCCGCCAGGTCTGACCTGGCGGGTTTAACACCACCCGCCTGCAGGTGGACATGGAAACACAGGCTCCGTCATAGACGGAACCAGTGTTTCCATTGTCCACATTCCCATGGATTCCTATGCGACTCTATGGTAATGGGGACTTACAGAATTCCGCCCCCGGAATTCCCGGGTCACCGGGGTCGTAATGCCCTGGTGATTCCGGGAATCACGGAGGTGGAATGGTAATACGAGAGGGGGTGGAGAGATCTCTTTTGATGGTGTTTACTGGGACTTGAGGTTCCTTGGATTTGAGATAGTTGTCATTGGCCCTCATTACGATACTGGCGCTAAACCATGGCGCTATTAGCACCATGGTTGGTGTTGGTATCGTAACGAGTCCGCCAATGTTCAATGGGGAATTACTACCCCATTCCAAGTTTGGCGGGGCGGTAATTCCCCATTAAACATTGGCCCTTCCCCATTCCCATTTTTGCCCCATAGGGCTCAATGGGACTGGGGAAGGTGCTAAGTACGGTACCGCAAATTACAGTACCGTACTTAGCACCAAGGTCCCTTTGCGGGTTCCTACTTTAATGGCTGGTCTAGACAAGCCGTTCAGGTCGGGTCCCGCAAAGGGACCTCATAGTAAGGCGCTAAGTGTTTAACGGCGCTGCAGCCTTTTACGGCGCCGTTAAACACTTAGCGCCAGGGTCCTAATGAGGGCCATTGATTCTAAATACCACCTCATCCTTCCTGATGTCACAGGTCACCTCTTCAGCCCCATGAGGGCATGAAGAGTACACCAAGAAATTCCCCCCTTGCCAGGTAAAAATCCTTTCTGGAGGAATACTGTCACTGGTGTCAAAACAATTGTGAGGAATTGGTCTGATTATTTAATTACCTAAACCAACAGAATAGTGTTGGTCATCGACCATCATTTCATTCGAGGTGTCCATGCCCAAAGTGATACTTTGAGGGTCGTTGATATCCAACAATATTTTAATGGTGTTGTGTTCTCGATGCACTTAAGGTTTTGGATTTACATGAAAACCTTGTTGTTGGTGGCAAGAGTTCAAATTCATGTAGGCATCCTTATGTTTGAGGTTCTGTCCTCACTTAATTTTGAGGGGAATGGTGAATTGTCGCAGCTGTCTCGGGATGGCAATCTCTTCTCCCACTTGAACTTCAACCGCATAAGGCAGCAATTGAGCTGACCGAAAGGATCTTGAGGTGTTGTCAAAGCCCATGGGGTTACCCCTAAGTCGTGACCATACTTTGTTATAAATTAGATCTAAGCTAATTGTGAATCGATTTAGAATGTCACACAACCCAAATAAAAGTCAGAAGGGACATCTCTAACGACCCAACTGTTGTGTCTTATAATTTTGTCACCAATGGAATTTTTGAGCATAATCCTGCTAGGCAGGAAATGTTTGGAATTTGGTGTTTCCAGACCCACCTCCCATTTATCAATCAATTTAAATGTGGGAATGGTCTGATCTTTTTGGATTTTGCTGAATAATCCTTCACAGATGACGCGTTTTCCGTTATTCAGGCACACTGGTGAACACTGGCTCTTCCAACTCATTTGTCTGAATGGGGATAAATAGGTGTTCGCCCTTTTCCTGAATCCATGCCTGAATCCTCTGGGGATTCTTCTCTTTCAAAGGGGATAATCTTATTTTCCTTCACCACAAAGTGGGTTTGTCTTCAACCTCTTCTACATGCCCTCTGCTCTTTGGGATCGATTTTCCTGGACGAGCCCCCTTTGATGGAGGAGATATTTATGCAGCAACAATTAATGCAGAGAATTATTTCCCTCCCCAATCAAGAGCGCCACACCAATAACTCAATTGATAGGATCTTTTGATAGCTCTGTCCTTGACTCATTTCACACCAGGATCAGCCATGAACTCTGTGCAATAGATAAGTCATGAATCAATCCAGTGTGTAGAGAGACTATATATGTATTAATCAAAAGGAAAATTAATATTGGCACAAATCACAAAACAAGTCAGCTCAGTCTGTGGCTAAAATGCTTTTCCTTCCTGTCAATTCACTTTTCACACAAATTCAAAACACCAGTTGGTTTATGATAACACAGATCCCAGACTCTTTAACCCAACAGGTACAGTTTTCCGTCTTTGCTTATTTCCATAGGTTACAAAGAAACACAGGTCTATAGAGTACTTCAGATACCTGGGTCACAGACAAAATACTCTAAATGTACAGAATTGTGCAGTACCATGCACATGACGGAACAATTTAACTTCACAATATACTTTGCATAGGGTTTACTTTATACTGTGTAGCACCTTGAAACCTGACCAGATCACACGCTTGGCAACACACTTTACATGAAGTTTAATTTAGTACATTGGGACCTTCTCGATAAGGCTCCGCTAGTACCAAAGGCTTGACCCCTGACAAATGGATGGAACTTTATCTCATGCTTATATGTTCTGCCTTGTCTAGTCTTGTCTTGCTTTGTATTGGCCATTGGTCTCTGACAAACGATGTATTTTAAAGGTTTGTATAAACCAAAAAAAAAAAAAAAAAAAAAAAAATAATAATAATTTAAATAACATGCAACACTTTTCTATTGGCAAAAGCAATTTCACACACGCAGCGATCTGTATTTGTATATCCCTTTAAAGTGATAGAGCACAACAGACTTTTAAGAACAATCACCTTTTATATATGTGGAACCCTTATTCCTTCACCCCTATGCAATGAAGAATCTCTCTTCGACCAGGGTTTATTTTCTCACTCTCTGTTGAAAGGGTGCTTTTTAAATCAATTGTTTCACTTTCTTTAACCTAGAAAACACTTTCCTGAGCAGCACAGACTCAGATATTCAATTGGTATCCTGTCTGCTTTAATGCAAGACACCGGGAGTGTTCAACAGTTTGAAATGTTGTCTTTTATATCCCTCTTTCCTTAAGATAAATTTTGGGGTTGGCCAAAAAAAATACGAGTACCCAATTACTTTAACAGACTATGGGGGTCATTCCGAGTTTGGAGGTAGCCATGGTGCTATTAGCACCATGGCTGCCTCCAAACCCGGGTCCGGTGTCTCTGAATGGGGACTTACCGGATCATTCCAACATTGGAGGACCCGGTAAGTCCCCATTCAGAAAACCATTCCCCATTCCCATTTGAGCCCCCATAGGGCTCAATGGGAATGGGGAAGGAGCTAATAATGGGCCCGCAAATTACGGGGCCGTTATTAGCTCCATGGTCCCTTAACGGGTCCCGCTAAGGATGGCTGGTAAGAACAGCCGTTCCTGGTGCGACCCGCTAAGGGACCTCGGAATGTGGCGGTAGGGGGCTAACGCCACCGGCATCCTTACTGGTGCCGTTGAACCCCTAACACCAGGGTCGGAATGACCCTCTATACCTAGAATCAGCGCTAGGAGAGAGAGCAGAGGTTTCGAACTCCCCCAAGCTCACCATGCGTTCCCTGACTATATGGGAGTTGATAAAATTATTATTTAGTTAAAATGCTAAGGGTCTATTTGGTTGGCACACTGTGATAAACCAAAGGTTGTTTCACTTACTATGCTCTGGGTATCTCTCTCTCCGGTGGCCAGGGCACGGCCATCGCCTTTGGATCCAGACCCTAGGGGTGGACCAGTGCGGGAGGATCACCTGCACGAGGGATCCTCGAGGGGTCGGGGTGAGACAACCGGTGGTATGACGCGGTATTCCCCCTTTCTTAGCCAATACCCCATCCTATTTTATAGGATTATCCAACGTTCCAACTCCCCCCAACCCCTTTCTACACAAACACTGGGCCGAGGAAGAGAAGGATTGTGAGTAAAGAGGCTAACACTTGTATATCCCATTGGACATGTCCCGTTAATAAGGTCAGGCACTTGACCGTATTCACATACATCTGATACCCATTAGCCCCTCCCACACGGATAAAAGGCAGAACATGGAGACACACTCTGTGCAAAGTGAGACACGAGAATGAGAAGATCTTCTGGGGCGAAGGTGAACACACTGGAGCAGGACGACCGATCAAGGGACCAGAGCAAGGGTTAGGGAAACCCTGAAGATCCCTGCAGGAGGTTCGTGCCTCTGGGAAACTGTGAAGGATACGCAGAGAAAGCCAAATCCCAGACAAGAAGAAGTCTGTGTTGTGTTTCAAGGACTACAGAGACCCACCCGGGTGGACAATAGAGTTGGAGAGGCAGGGCCAAGCCTGTGGTACTAACCTTGACTCGTGAATTAAAGCTGCAGAGAAAAGAAAGGATTGCATATAACCAGTGAGTTTGCGAAAGACATGAAAGGCCGGTTTGTGTCAAGGAAAGATTGAAGCCGCAACAGTGTATCTCCCCATTGAAGGATGTACGCGTGCTGATGAGACGCAAAAGAAAGCAAACCTGTAGTGAACTTTAAAGTCAGTGATAACTGTGAAGCCAGTGATTCAGAGTAGCGGAGTGGTCCGGCGAAAAGGAAATGGCCCACTCAAAAGTCTCTGAAATGCGCAATGCTCAAGATTAACCCCGACGAAAGGGGAAGTTAAAAGGTGATTGCATTAAGAGAAAGATTTCTTTGAACTTTTCTGATTGTGTTATGGAACTACCAAGACCAAGAGACACTGGGGAAAATACCATAAGGGAGAGCTGAAGTGAAAGTCGAAGTGGTCCTTGCGGAGGTCTATGAAAAAAGCCTTGCACACCCGAAAGTCTTCAACATCAGTGAAAGATCCGAGCCTGACTGAGGGAGACCAGGAATAGCAAATAAATTAGGGGAAAGGAACCCCCTAACAAAGGTGAATAAAGCTTGGGGAAGGGAACCCCTGTAAGTGCTGTGATTGCGAGGTCCGGCTCAGCTGAGGGAGATCTACATTGAATCAGGTACTTTTGTTGAGAGGTCCGAGCCCGACTGAGGGAGATCTACATGAACTGTTGATGCCTTGAGATGTCTGAGCCCGACAGCGGGAGACCTAGGTGAACATTTGTCGAACTGTGAAAGAACCTTTGGTGAACTAAACATAAGTAACTTTAACATGGAAGGCCAAGCGGGCCTCTACCCACGTTTTGAACTGCCTTTTTTTGATAACCTGAGCCAGAGTGTGTCATCTTGTCTACAGGGGCCGCCTTACTCTGTGCTGTCCAACGTGGGGAGGAGAGCTGACTCAGCCATCTTGATCCTTATGTTATAACACTGACTTTCCTTTGCATACACATTCCCCTTTACACACTTTTTGTATAAGAGATAGGCCAGGAATTAGGTTTTTTAGTATAGGCCATTTTGATTTGACATAGGGCCTCATTACACGGAAGGCGGTGGTCCAGGGTGCTATTAGCACCCTGGACCATGCCGGTAAAATACCGGCACCGCCTTGGCGGAAAGGGGATTTACCGCCCCATTCCAAGGTTGGAGGGGCGGTAAATCCCCTTTCCGCCATTGCCCTTCCCCATTCCCATTTCTGCCCCATAGGGCTCTATGGGACTGGGGAAGGCGCTAATTTCGGCACCGCAATTTTGCGGTGCCGTAATTAGCTCCGAGGTCCCTTAGCGGGTTGGTATTTAACGCCTGCAAAAAGCAGGCGTTAAAACTCCAACCCGCTAAGGGACCTCGTAGTACGGCGGTAAGGGTTAACGGTCACCGTTGCCATTAACGGTGACCGTTAACCCTTACCGCCGTCCGTGTAATGAGGCCCATAGACTCACTAGGACTGTGTTTTCTTTATTATTTGATGGTAGAGACTACTTCCATCATAGCTATAGGGCAAAGTAGATGTTTTTCCAAGCCCCAAGAATGTAATAAACGTTTTGAAACGTGTAGCTCTTGTGTCAGTGTATCCTTGTGATACCATGCCTCCCTTACACCACCCAATCAATGAAGGGAAAATATTTAATCAAACAGATCCCCACAATAATTGGTTTGGTTGGACAAGCTTACTTTCATAGAATATGTCTGGGGTTTGTGCTCAGGAAAAGAAACCAAGGCTTCTGGATACTCAGGGAAAACACATGGACGTGGATAGATGGCCTTTCCAGGTTAAGTCATGGAGACCCCCAGACTCAATCACTTTATTTGCCTCTCCATGTTCCCTCCAGATTTTAGTCTTGATTCTCTTGGTCTAATCCAAGTTTCATTTTCTCTAATTCAAGATATTGAGGACTAAGTGTGGGACTTGGCAAAGGCCCAGTAGGTACAGCAGGTAGAGCAGACAGAGGCCCAGGGGAGACAGTCACAGCAGCCTCACCCTCCTCTTCTGACTCTTCCTCAAGATCATCAACATTTTGATCAATATCAATTTCTATACTGTTATCTACATTTTCTGGCATGGTAGGTTCCTCTGAACCATCATCCAGACTTTGGTTAGCTAACAACCTTTCTATTAATTCCATTTTCTTGCCTTTAGTCATGAGGTTCTTATGCTTACATAGTACTCTTAAACAATCAGCAGTTTTTGTAGCAAGGCACTCTTGACTATAAGTTTCCATAGTTGACATGTTAGAAAGATTACTTTTTCAGTGCTAAGCTTTGTGGTTAGTTGTACTAAGGTATCCTAGAGCACTCTAAAGTGTATACTCAATACAAATCCCACCGCTGTACACCAGTGTTAGGCAGAAACCTGTGCAGTTCCCTTAGGGAACACTGCAAAAGATTTAAGACTACAGGTGTTGTTGGCAGTAAACCCACTTGGTAGCAGTCTGTACCACCCAGATTTACCTGGTAGCTGTGGCTGAGCAGTCAGACTTCTCTCAAGAAGAGTTAGGCAGTATGCAAAGTATACACAATAGGCACTCAGATACAATAATACAAGCAAACACTGACCAGAGCTTTGGTATCAAAGTATATAATTATTTATTTAAAAACACACTGTTTGAAACACTCCAGCACTCTTATTGTAAAATATACTAAACACAGTTACTATTGTAATATATACACCCCTTTTTCCTTATCAGATAAGTCACAGTAAAACACCACTTGTTTTCATACAGAGGTGAGCGCTTAACTAGATGGCACTCCAATAAGTTTGCGAGAAAGTGAGGGAAAAAGACAGAATATGGAAAGGTACACCACTCTAAGATTCAGGAACACTGTTAGCAAGGCAGAAGAGCAAAAGTCACTGGTGAGCCAAAGTCCAAAGGCTGGGCCCACTCTTAGAGAGAGCAGAGCACAAATGTGCCCAAGCTCACACAGTTACACTAGGCTTAGAAAGTCTTGCAGAGGGTTCCAAAAGAGTTTAGAGAGGCCACTGGGCCCCAGGCAATATTGGCTCTCCAGCAATTGTTCCAGCAGTTCCCCATTCAGAAGATTTCAGTCAGCTCTCCCCTTTTCCCATTGTGCATCTCCTTTTAAATCTTTCATCACTCCCCTAAATATCTAAATTAGCAGGTGCCAGCTTATTGGCTCTTGATAAGGATTGGACCTCTATTGTCCAGCCCTGTTGCGATGATTGGTTTCTTTACTGACCGTGCACCAATCTCTGGTAGGTATAACTCCACCCCTTTGTAATTGCATTTTGACCTTAAAAACTAAAACATGGGAATTTCTTTAAATTTACAAATGAGAGTCACAAGCGATATGTGTCCGAAATGGTCTAATCATGCCGGACTTAATGAAATGTGTCTAATTTCGGCATGAGGTTGCCGGATCGAATGACATATTATAGTGATTTATTCAGACAGGGTAAAAGTCAGTGGGCCTCATTACGAGTTTGGCGGTAGCCGTGCCGGTAAAACTCGCCAATGGGGACATACAGGGGCATTCTGACCCCGGCGGACCCGGTCCATCCCCATTGCCGGGTGTCGGTATTCTGTAGTCCCCATTCCCATTGAGCCCCGTTGGGCTCAATGGGAATGGGGAGGTCGGATGCACCAGAGACCTGGCGGGCAGAAAGGCAGCCGCGAGCACCACTTGTAGTTTGCCGGTCCCAGTGTTAGGGAGAATTCTCTGTTTAGGCTGAATTTCCTAACCTAGTGAGTCCCCCAGCAGCTTTGCTGGATTTTTGGGGTTTATTTTTTTCTCCTGCCAAGAGTGAGACTCTTTTACCCTCACTCTTGGGCATGATTTGAGTGTGTTTCTTTGAATCTAGATGTGTTTAATGGGCTATGGGTTCTTTTACTCCATGGGGCTTCATGTGTTTTTGTGATGTGTGTTACACAGCACCCTCAGTGCAGTGACATAGGGGTGTCATAGTGATCCCCCAGTATAGACTCCATACCCTGGGACTGACTACTGTCTCCCAGGGTATGTAAAGTCACCATTGACTTTACTAGTCTTAAATTCTGAACAGAACCAGTACAAACCATCATATTGTGGACGTACTGGCTGGGGCAATTCAATTGCCCCAGGGTCTGTTAGTCGAGGGGGCACGTCTCCGTCCCCCCTGATCGAGTTTTGGCTGCTGGCAGTGGATACTACTTTTTAGATTCAACCGCAAATATTTTCCTATGGGATTTCCCATTGGTTTAGGCTACTATATTTATTTAATTATTTACGGTAGCCTCGAACATACCGCCAGTTAATTTAATTAATATTAATTCTCCGGTTGGTATTTTTTGCCAAAACTTGATTCTAAAATGGCGTTTGTGTTCTCTTCTGTGACTCCAACCCAAGTCGAGCCCTTTGTTCCACTTTTTGGCGGGCTTCTCCACAGAAGCCCTCCAAAGTGGTGCCACTCTGTCTGGGGTACTTAGGAGGGGTGGAGGGGAATTTAGGCACCCTGGACTGAGTTGCCTAGGCAACTCAAGTCGCACTCCATCCTGATTGGCCCAAGTGGTGAGCCTGCCGGCTCACCACTTAGCATGTTTGAGTGACAGCTAGGCTGAGTGAATGGGGGTTTTCTGCATAAAAGCAGGGCTTTGGGGACTGGAACTTCAGAAGTCGCCACAGGACCTAAGAATCCGATGAGGGAGAAGCTGAGCCGACCTACCACGACACCACCACCGGTGGAGCCCTGCTGGACTGTCTCACCACTTTTCCCAACGACAGAGGAGATCTCCCGCCGGAGAGTCTCCTTCCTTTGACTGGTGGGGATAACCAGTTTCACTGTCTTTTCGCCTTCCCGACGTACCTCGTGGCTGCCTTGCCTGTGCCAAGCACCCCGGCAACCGGGATACCACGTTTTACCACCACCGCGAAACAAAGGTACCACCTTTAACCGGAAAACTCCACGGCTGGTTTCTTCCCTGGTAGTGCAACAACATTCATCTTTCCTCCAAGTCGAGATCTTCTCTTCTCCTGGACAACGACGCAACTTACACCCACTACCAGGAACAACTGCCACCGCTGGAGGATCCTTCCCACTTAAGGTACCGTGTCCCGCCTGGCTTCCCTTGCTACCGACTGTACAGGTAGATTTAGCCCCCGGCTTTCGAACCTGGGTTAGCCTGGGACACCATGACTAAACTTTCCTAAGCCTTTCTAAACTCTTTTTGAACCCTCTGCAAGACTTTCTAAGCCTAGTGTAACTGTGTGATCTTGGGCGCATTTGTGCTCTGCTCTCTCTAAGAGTGGGCCCAGCCTTTGGACTTTGGCTCACCAGTGACTTTTGCTCTTCTGCCTTGCTAACAGTGTTCCTGAATCTTAGAGTGGTGTACCTTTCCATATTCTGTCTTTTTCCCTCCCTTTCTCACAAACGTATTGCAGTGCCATCTAGTTAAGCGCTCACCTCTGTATGAAAATAAGTGGTGTTTTACTGTGACTTATCTGATAAGGAAAAAGGGGTGTATATATTACAGTAGTAACTGTGTTTAGAATATTTTACAATAAGAGTGCTGGAGTGTTTCAAACAGTGTGTTTTTAAATAAATAATTATATACTTTGATACCAAAGCTCTGGTCAGTGTTTGCTTGTATTATTGTATCTGAGTGCCCATTGTGTATACTTTGCATACTGCCTAACTCTTCTTGAGGGAAGTCTGACTGCTCAGCCACAGCTACCAGGTAAATCTGGGTGGTACAGACTGCTACCAAGTGGGTTTACTGCCAACACCTGTAGTCTTAAATCTTTTGCAGTGTTCCCTAAGGGAACTGTACAGGTTTCTGCCTAACACCCATTGTCACAAGATTTGATATGCAGGTATCTGTTTCAATAAGCTCCCATCTTCCGGAATCTCTGCTGTGTGACTTTTTCTGTGAAACTATCATCACATTTGAGCTTATAACTTCAGTTCCCAACGTTGAATTCTAAGGAGCGTTGAATCATTGGATGGAGCTTTCCTTGATCTTTTCATAGATATTTGAATGATGTCTTTGAGAGGTATGTTTCCTGGGATAATGGTCAAAGTATGATCTTCCATACAATCCTATGAAGAAATAATGACATGCATTTTTTGCCCTTCAATTAAATGGCATATTTTTGTTCACACGATATGTATGTAGTCCTGGCCTCTGGCCTTCGTTCACCCATGCCTGCCATAAAAGCAATGAACATTTCTTTCTCCCAGGGCTAATGCCCATCTGTCCTTATCTTCTTTGAGCAGAGGGTATAACTCTGCCCACTTACTCAGTGGCAGTCTCCTGTAACTTGTCACTTGTCAGATAGATCCTGGACTTCACCAGTAATCCAATTTTAATTCTAGGTTTTTTTAAGAGTTGGCTTCCATTAATTGGGTCATTTGTTTTCTCAGTGCCCATCTGTTTACTTCATGAAACCTTAGTCCGGCACAAGCTCTACCCCTTTTCTTTGTTGTGTGTGCTTCAAAGACATTCGGATATTCGGATAAGAGTAGGGAATAGGTGTGCAGTGCCTAATGTCTTTGGGATAAGCACAGTTTTCTACATGCACCTAAAACTGGTATTTTGGAATCCCTCTATTTATTTATTTATTTACTTATTTATTTATTTGGATTTATAAAGCGCCCAGCGGCCTGGAGGCCTCGTGGCGCTGTTGACAGAATATTCAACTTAGTACAGGTTAGCAAACAGTGGTTCCGTGGTTACAGAGGAACAGTTTGGAGGAAAGGCAAAGCAATGCGAGAGTTAGTTTAACAACTTTGTTTTCAGTGTTTTCCTGAAGGTAGAGAGGGATTGTTCGCTTCTCAGATTGGGTGGTAGCGAGTTCCATGCTTGGGGGCTAGAAATTCAAACCTGGATCCACCAGCTTTCACTCTGTTAGATGCTGGGACTGAGAGTTGGTGTGAGTATTTGTTGCATTTTGGCCTGTAGGTTGGTGCTTGGTGTATTCTTTCTACTAGGTACGCTGGTGCGGTTTGGTTGATGCATCTGTGTGTGATTGTAAGGGCTTTAAATGTTATGCGTTCTTTGACTGGTAGCCAGTGGGCGTCCCTTCTTGCCTGAGTGATGTGCTCTCTCTTGGCAATGCTGAGATCCGCTCTGAGGGCATTGTTTTGTGCTACTTGCAAACGATTGATGTTGTGCGTAGAGGTTCCGAGGAGTAGGATGTTGCGTAATCTAATTTTGCATCTATTGTGGCTCTGGCAATGTTGAGGCGGTTCTTTTGTGATAGGTAGGGTTTCACTGCAATTATGATTTAGAGGTTAGAGCTGCTGCTGATGAAATGCCACTGACTTGTCTGTCCATAGAGAGTGTGGAATCTAGGTAAACACCTAAGGTTTTCACTGAGGCTGCAGTTGTAATGACTGTGTCTTCGATGATGAAGGAGCTATACGTGTTGTCAAGTCTTTTTAGGGCTTCTTTAGGGCCTACTAGTAGTATTTCGTTTTTTTCCCCATTTAGACATAGTCCGTTTACTCCCATCCAAGCCTGGATGCGGGCGTATATGTCTCCCCCCCCCCCCAAACTCAGGATTCAGCACAACATGCGCCCGACCAAGTTGCAGTAACGCTCATTGTGTTCGCGGTATACCAGCGCAATTAGCGTTGGGGTACCGCCAAACTTGTGATGAGGCCCATCATACTGTAACTTAGTTTCCAAAACCTACGGGGTACAGGGATTGGCTAATAATGGTGACTACATATACATTCTAAAGGGGTTACATTTCTGATTGGGTAACGCTTGTCTGATGGCTCCTCCTGCGACCTCCTCTAAATTGATAACGGTAAAAATGCATCATCGCTACAATATGTTATTGGCTGGCACCTTGCTTCATGGGCGGCGTGACATTAGAGATTTTCATTGGTTGGCTTCTTACTAACCAACCTTGGACAGCTGACAAGTCGTCAAGACATAAGCCAGACAGGAGTAGGAGGAGAGAGGTCCACGGACTGCTTTCCTCTCAATTAAAGAAGATACCATCCCTCATTTCAAGGCCATGAGCCAGGAATTTCTTGTGTGTCATCTCGTGTCTGGTGATATGTGTAAGTAGAATCGTGGCAGATGGCAATTCTGGTCCCGATCTTTAAAAAGGGGGATCGGGCAGATCCATCTAATTATCGTCTACTGTCCATGTTGGATTGCACGGGAACATTATTTGCCACATATCTATTGCATGAACTACAGCCATGGATGGACAGAGAGAAGATATTGGATCGATTTCAATGTGGCTTCAGGGGTGGATACTCCACAGTGCATAACTTGGTGGTAATGGATATTCTTCGAAACAGGTCCAGATCAACTGTCAATCCACCATTATATGCATTATTTATTGACTTCAAGGCGGCCTTTGATTTAGTGCCGAGAGAACTTTTGTGGTCTAAATTTGAGATCTTGGGCTGCCCTAAAGGGATACTTTATTATCTCAGACTATTACACCACAACACCTCGGTTTCTCTGAAGCTCGACTCCAAAGGGAACATGACTAGTAAGATTCGGCAAACTTGTGATGTAAAACAAGGCTGTGTTACAACACCACTATTATACAACCTGTTTGTCCACGATATACCGAAAGCAATAACAGCAGAACATAATTGTCCCCCTAAAATAGGCACAGTCCACTGTCCGGTCCTAGCTTATGCTGATGACTTAGTCATCATGAACCACACAATCAGCGGACTACGTAGTTCAGCAGAGGCCCTATGGACCTGCGCTCAAAGAAACGGCCTCTCAATCAACCTGGGTAAGACCCAGATGGTGGTTTTTACCTGTAAGAAGGTATCATGAGTGAGTATTAAACTCCACGATTCAGCAATTCAATATACCCCCTATTATAGATATCTGGGTATAGAGATAAAGCCCAAGGGACAATATAATATGTGCAAACAAGCTCGGATCACTCGAGCGGCTCAAATTACTGCATTGATACATCGTTTTTCTGCCTCACATTGTGGGTACACTATTTGGGCCGCACGCCAATTATATCTGCAGGTTCTAGCACCTATGATCACTCATGGACTAGAAGCCTTACAGCTAATGGACCTTGGGTGGCTGCAGATGCTCGAGGGGAAATATTGGAAGAAGATACTAGGTCTCCCGACATGTATACCCATGTCCATCCTTAGACTGGAATTGTGCCTCATCTCGTGGAAATCTCAGGTACTTAGGAAGAGGGCGGAATTGTATTTAAAAATGACGTTGAATGCAGATAATCCCTTGCTTTCTGCTATGCACAGTGAAATTAATAAGTCTTCCATATTTCCACTTATGAAAAAACACAAGGACAGCTATTTGGACAAGATTGGTTGGACCAATAGGCTGTATGGGGACACAGCTAGTTTTTTGCGGGCATTAGCTAAGAAGTCCGAACTGTGTGACTGGATTGATAATTATGCTCATTTGGAAGACTTGAAACGCTAGAAATTTGTCCCATACATGCGATATACCTTTAAGCAATCACTGCCATACTTGTCTCTCTGCCCTTCACCTCGTGTTAGGCGATTCATCCTTTTAATGAGGATTGATCAGCTTCCGGTATTGGCTATCACTGGGATTATGAACAATCTTCCTACATCAGACGCTTCTTCGGGCTCTGTACGAATAAATCTGAGACTGAATCTGGTAAACATGTCCTAACCAGTTGTCCTGCCATGCTAAAAACCTACTCAACATGTTATGGTAGCTTTGTCCATAGTGAGGACCACATAAGTAGTAACGACTTTTGGCTGAGGTCTGTTAACACAATTGGCATGAAACTTCATATTGCAATGTATGACGTATGGTTGATTGTAGAGAGTCTGCTAGGTATAACCATTTAGGTGCTTTAATACTCCGGTGAAAAAATCTCATGTGTGAGAATGAGTGTCTAAACCATAAAGTAATATCTATGAATTGATAAGTGTTTACTCCAGCAATCCTTCTTTTAGAATCTTCAGAATGCGAAATTTCCACGGAACGAAATTGGTCATAGGTGAATAAAGATTAATGCTTGTGTACTGTTTATATATTTATGTAGATTTGCATTTTCCATTTTTAGTACATGCTAAAGTTTTCTTTCTTCTCTCTTCTGTCTTCTTTTAATTCTCATTTTAATGTTTTTATATGTCTAATGAAGTTGCAATAATATTTTCTTTCTGTAATGTGTATTGATTTATGAAATGTGAAAAACTTATGTTAAGCTATAACACATTAATAAATAAATAGATATGTGTAAGTAGTAAGGCAAGTGTCTTATTCGTTGCTAATGAATAGACAGTGTTCCTGTTCTGACTTGAGTGTCGTGTAGACCGTTGAGACCTCCGTCCCCAAGTGACGCACAGGGAAACCAAAAGAAACCCACTGTGCGACCTTTGGGGCCACAGGTGGGAGATGTTACTTCCCGGATCCACGGAACCTCTGGAACACCGATGCTGCTGCAAAAAGAACGAGGTTAAGTACCAGGCAATTACAATATATCACAAGAATCAAAGGATCTGAATAGTCTTACCTATCCGGTGTTTGGGAAACCCAGGAAACCTAGGAGGGAGGTTCGAGACTCAGATGAAGCGGTCCCTAGAACAAGAGGGACGCAGGCAAGCGTGGATACAGAATAAGCCACCTGTAACTTGAATCCCAAGAGGGAAATGGCGTAGAAGTTCAACAAGGTAACAAGGGATGATCCGAAGACAAAGTGGGGGACGAGTCAAAATCCAGTAATAGGTAAGCAGTTCCAAGCAAAGGTACAAAAGGATAATCCGAAGGAGTCCAGGTGAGAGTTCCAAGATCAAGATAAACCAGTAGTGTTTGTCCAAACGTAGCGCCAAACAGGGTCTGAAGACAGCTTAGAAGCAATGAGTGTTCCGTCCATCAAGCCTTATATACTGTGCGCTTCGGGGTCATGTGACGTCCACCAAGGCCACGTGGGAAACGCCGCTCTGAATCACGTGAACAAGTGAACGATCGGCGTGGAGGTTTTCCGCCGCCCCTTCTGCTGTATGCTCTCCATGGCAACTGCCAGTGCAGGAAGGGCTGCAATCGAGCCCGTAAATCGTACCTGGTACGGAGCTTTCGGTCCTTTGGGTAAACCGAATCACATGAGCCTCGAAACCTGGAGGGAGTCGTGTGGGAACCCGAGGAAGGTGTTGGGGAAATGTGATCAGTGTTCTGGTGTGCAGTGGGTCGGTGTGCAGAGGATCGCCTAACAGTTCCTCAATTATGAGTCACGTGTGATGGGACCATGTTTGGAATTATTTCACCCTACATTTATTAGGATTCTAGCTAGTATTGGTGCAAGTGTTATGGTTCCTTTTACCACTGGGGACACTCTTGAGTTATTCGTCATGGAGTCTTTTAGCGTATAGTTGTCCTGCACCTGGCTTACAAAGGTTGGTTGTACTCTTATATAATCTGAGAATATATGGCTTGTGTCTTGGGAATCGTTATCTCGTGCCTTCTCTCTGCCGTTTCTATCCTCCCTTATTCATGGTAACCTTGGCTTGGATTGCTAGATACTGTCTGAGCACTGCACAGATCTGTATTTTGTTATTTCAGCATGTTGAGTCCTCGTGAAACCTTGAGGCCTTTTGTTTAATTTAGAAGCATATTGTGCATCTATTTTGGAAAAGATGGCTGCCCATTACTGTTGCGTTTCTATGTTAGTGAGCTATATTCGAGTGTCTTTCATGTTGCATTCAGCTTACATATTGCTTATTTTAGTATCCTTCATGTCTTCTGGATGCTTTGTTCATATTATTCATGTATAAATGCGTGTGCTACCTACTGTTCGCGTTGTTCATGTTGAGTGCGCATTTGCTTCGTGTCTAATGCATGCACATGTATTGTTACAATGTTGGTTTGGGTTACCCGTGCCATCTTCAGCTTAGATTGTGTCCATTTCCTGCTGTACCTGCCTGGGATAAGCCGGTACAGCTGCCTTTTTGAGTAACGTTTTTCAACTGTGCAGTATTGAAATGGGGGAGGGGCAGAAGGTATGGATGATGTATTCATCTGCCTCTCAACAGTAGCAAGGCTATTCACAACCCCAGTTAAGCTAAACCACTCTCTTAAGTGGCGTAGACCGGACAGTAAGGCTGAACTAAGGAGAAAGTGGGCACTATTATGTAATATGGTTAGCTGTTAACAGAAATAGTATGTAAATACTACACTAAGACACCCATTTAATATTCATAGGTATGTAATAGCAATGTTTATATACAGCTCACAGTTGTGTAACCCACTATTGGTTACAGACTGCTGTAGTATCACAAGCAGTTATACTGACAATAGAAGCCATCACCAAAGTAGGGCGAAAGATGTTACACACACACATCAAAACATAGGCATTGTAATTATAAGGCACTCAACACTATATACTTAGTCTTCAGAAGTCCAGCCCTAGCTTACACAAAGTCTATGGGAATCCTTTAGGTGCCCAATAAAGGTTCCTGAGAGTCAAGGCGAGAATGATAGGAGAGTGTACTCAGCTAGGGTAGGTAAAACACAGCAAGCAGTTAGTCCAGAGCAAAGGAAATGGGTGAGAAAGAGGCTTGTGTATCTTAAGTGAGTTTGTAGAGAATAGAGAAGCAGCAACCAGCCCTGAGATGTAGAAATATATTCCACTGAAGAACTGATCCCGACACTACCTCCTTAGGCGAGGCCCATAGCTCTTAGGTAAATAGGACTTTACGCCCAATCCAAAACCAATGAGTGGGTGGGTCTGGACTGTTCAAGCGATAGAAGTGACCTCAGGCCCCCAAATGTACTAGATAGTTACAAATGGATCCAGGAAACAGCAAATAGTTTGAAACGCATGCCTCATTGTTTTGGTCATTGTGCACTGTCGTCAGGTTGCGTATTCAAGGACACTCACCACTGGCTGTCTCTCGTTTCATCTGGAAACCTCAGAAGGTTGATAGGCCACCCACGCTTGGTCCCACGATTAGGAGGAGATGTCCACGGATGACATCATGAATGCACAGCTTGCATTGACCGCGGGCAGGGTCAGGAGGAACTCAGCAGCTCAGTGGTAGGACTTCAGTCTCCCAGCAGGCTCATCTCCCGGTGGAGGGCAGCACAGTGGATTTCCAGTCTCGCAGCAAAACTATCTCTACTTCTGCCTCATGCTCTGTCTCCTTCTTCCAGCCTCCTGTCTCTCTTTTTCTCCCTCTTGCTCTGTCTCCTTCTTTAAGCCTCTTGTCTCTCTCCTTCTTCCTCCTGCTCTGCCTCCTTCTTCCATCCTCATGTCTCTCTCATTTTCCCTCCTGCTCAGCCTCCTTCCTTCAGCCTCCTGTCTCTCTCCTTCTCCCTCCTGCTCTTCCTTCTTCTTCCAGCCGAATGTCTTTCTCAATCTCCCTCCTGCTCTGCCTCCTGCCACCAGCCTCCTGTCTCTATATCCTTCTCCCTCCTGCTCTGCCTCTTCCTTCAGCCTTATTTCTCTCTCATACTCCCTCCTACTCTGCCTCCTTCCAGCCTCCTGCCTCCCTTCTCCTCCCTCCTGCACTGCCTCCTTCTTCCGTCCTCCTGTCTCTCTCCTTCTCTGCCAACCTCTTTCAGTCTCCTGTCTCTCTCCTTCTCCCTCTGGTTCTGCCTCCTTCTTCCAGTCTCCTATCTCTCTCCTTCTAGCTCCTGCTCTGCCTCCTTCTTCCAGGCTCCTGTCTCTCTCCATCTCCCTCCTGCTCTGCCTCCTTCCAGCCTCCTGCCTCCCTCCTCCTACCTACTGCACTGCCTCCTTCTTCCGTCCTCCTGTCTCCCTCCTTCTCCCTCCTGCTCTGCCTCATTCCTTCAGTTTCCTGTCTCTCTCCTTCTCCCTCCTGCTCTGCCTCCTTCTTCCAGCCTCCTGTCTCTCTCCTTCTCCCTCCTGCTCTGTCTCCTTCTTCAAGCCTCCTGCCTCCCTCATCCCTCTTGCACTGCCTCCTTCTCCGTCCTCCTGTCTCTGTCCTTCGCCCTCCTGCTCTGCCAACTTCTTTCAGCGCCCTGGCTCTCTCCTTCTCCCTCCTGTTATGTCTTCTTCTTCCAGCGTCATGTCTCTCTCATTCTCCCCCTGCTCTGCCTCATTCCTTCAGCCTCCTGTCTCTCTCCTTCTCCCTCCTGCTCTACCTCCTTCTTCCAGCCTCTAGTATCTCTCCTTCTCCCGCCTGCTCTGCCTCCTTTCACCCTCCTGTCTCTCTCCATCTCCATCCTGCTCTATCTCCCTCTTCTGGCCTAATCTTTCTCTCCTTTGCACTCCTGCTCTGCCTCCTTCTTCCAGCCTCCTGCCTCTCTCCTTCTCCTTCCTGCTCTGCCTCCTTCTTCCAGCATCCCGTCTCTCTCATTCTCCCTCCTGCTTGGTCTCCTTCTTCCAGGCACCTGTCTCCCTCATTCTGCCTTGTGCTCTGCCTCCTTCATTCAGCCTCCTGTCTCTCTCCTTCTCCCTCCTGCTCTGCCTCCTTCTTCCAGCCTCCTCTCTCTCTCCTTCTGCCTCCTGTTCTGTCTCCTTCTTTCAGCCCACTGTCTCGCCATGGTAGATGACAAAGGCTCTGCACAATACATTATTAAAGGGTCAGGAGATGTGGAGTGCGGGGACGGGGGACCAGTGGGACCATTCAGTTCTTCCTTTCTATTTTGTTATCAGAAGGGGTTTGCCCAAGAATGTTCAGAAGGCGTTGGAGGAAATTGTGGGCATTGAAGCGAAGGGATGAGCGAAGATACAGACTATCCTAATACTTCATTTTAGGAGAATAAAAGAGCGAGAAAAGGAAACAGCCCAACAGCTGTAGGCAGAGCAAGCGAAATGGGTGCAAAAGAAATTGGGGAAGATTGCAGTTAAGGGGGCAGCACCATCAAGGGCGTGAAGGGAGGTGGCAGAGCAGACTCCAGTCCCGATGTCAGGATAGCAGCATTTTGGCCAGGAGGATGACAAGGACAGTAGGGAGGTGGGGCACAGAGCCCTATCCTATGTGGCAACAAAGAGGTCAGCAGCACGGGAGGGGTGGGTTCAGAGAGGGTAGAGGGGGATTTGGAGGGATTTGGAGGGAGGGGACCCAGGGGAGCAGGGAGGGGGGCACTCTCAATGTTGGAGCTGTGGGAAATGGGGACATTTTGCAAGGGAATGCAGGAGTATTGCCCACCGCCCCAACCACAGGTACAGCTCATGAGACCAACCTCTATAAGCCTGGTGTAAATACAACAGGCTTACACGCATTTGCCACAGTGACCCCCGGGTGCCCAAGTGCCACATCAGCTAATGACATAACCATTAATGCCCAAGCAGAATACCATGTATGGGAGTAACATGCCATCGACAGAGGGGTGAGCATGGTGGGAAATAACCCCTTCACGTTCCCCGGAACAACACATACCCTGACTAGGACAGCCCATAGAGAACTCTTGCGTGCCCAGTCCTGTCCATGACAGTCCACCCTGGCGAGGAACCCTTGGTGGGCGATGAGATAGGTAACAAGAAATTCATCTTCATGGTTGACACAGGTGCCACTAAATCATGCATCAGTGAGGGGAAGTTCCCGCTATCAGGAGAAACTCTTGACCCGTGGGGATTCTCTGGGGCTGTCTCCACGGTTCCATACACAACAGAACTTGATATCAAGATAGTAGGAAGGGTGGTGCATGCACCATTGTTGTATTCTGAGAGCTCCCCAATAAACCTATTGGGGCGAGACCTGTTAAGCAAATTGAATATGACTGTGTCATTCACAGATGGAGGCATGTGCGCCACTCCAGGCATGTGTGTCATAAGAGAGATGCTCATCATACATGCTAGGGGTGGATAGATTGTGTTTTGTGGTATCCCTGTGGGCCCAGATTTATTTGTCTATGGCATAACAGTGCTTCTTGTGGCAGTGCCCCAGAGGGCTTGTTGGCGAGTTCCGTCTGATTTCATTTTTCGACCTGTGGTGTCCCCTGACTTAGTGGCAGGGACAATACTGTCCCTAAATTTGCAGGGTCTGGTGATGTCAGCTAAATGGACTGTTGTAATTGGAACAGACTCAGATGGATGCGAGTGGCGCACAGTGTTGTGTTTTGATCCTACAGTGCCTCTGAAGGAAGTGACAGAAGCAGATTTGTTTGAGGACAACCCAGAAAATGTCAAGATTGTGCTAGCAATATCTATTCCTTGTGACATTATGGTGCAGTATCCAAAAGTGCAGTGCCCATTGATGGCTCTGGTGGCCCCACCCCCTTCACTGACGCAGATTTAAAGCAGGTCCATCAGAGATTGTGGACGAAAAATGCCCACAATGTTGAGCATTTACAAGGGGGGTGACCCCAGTAAGAATACCACTCAAGCTGGAGCGGTGTTTCCTTGGGTACGGCAGTACCCCCTGTCAAGGGAGGCAGAAGAAGGGATAAGGGACACCATTGTTGCTTTACTAAACCAGGGGATAGTTGTACCATCTACCCCCCATGCAACAGAACAATCTATCCGATTAAGAAGGCTAAAAGGGGGAGCTGAAGAATGAGCCAAGATTTGTGCCTTCTTAATGACATTGTACAGGCAAAGTTTCCAGTGGTCCCAAACCCTGCAACAACCCTTTGTAACATCCCCAAAAAGGTGACCTACTTTACTGGTGTGGATCTCAAAAATGCCTTCTTTTGTGTCCCTCTGCACCGAGACTCACAGTACCTTACCGCATTTACGCATGGGGGAATGCGCATCGAACACATGAGATTGCCTCAAGCATACTGCAAATCCCCCAGTATTTTTAAAAGAATACTGCGCGCTGATTTGGGTAATATTAATGTGCTCAGTATCCTCATTCAATATGTTGACGACTTACTAGTGTGTAGCATCAGTGAACGCCAATGTAGGAAGGACTATAACACTGTTACAACTCCTGGCCCAAAAGGGATACAAGGTGGACAAGGTTAAATGACAGTATTTCCTCAAGGAGGTATTATACTTGGGTCAGTTCATTTCTGTCAACAGCAAAAGAACAATTCCTGATCGCGCAACAACGGTGCGTGCCAAATCCCCACCCAAAACAGTAAAAGAAATGCAAAAAATCTTGGGGCTTTGTAATTACTGCAGGGCATGCATACTTGATTACGCAGCTTAGACAAGACCACTACTGCAGGCTCTTAAGGAATGTAGAGGAGCAGCCAACTGCCCCTGCAGAAAGTCCCGCCCCCCTCCCATATGCGAGACGAAGATTGCACGTGTGAAGAGCACTGCAGAAAACGAAAGCCGTTTAATAACTGTACCGATGCAGCAACGCAAGTAGATTAAGTGATCAGAGAAGCTAGCTATACGTAGTGAATAGATCGCAGGCGGTGCTGCCATTAAATAGAAGCTGGACGTCGTTGTCACAATTTTAGTAAGTTCAAGCCCATGAAGAGAAAAGCTGAAGCTGTGTCGCAGCAAAAAAGTAGCTGAGATCGTGGAAGGATCAAGAAAGGCTGTCTGGCCAGGTGTCAAGGATGGATCTGCCAAGGAACTGGTTATCTATACTTTTAGAACACTGAATGTGAGATCGCGAATCATCCCTTGTTAAGGTGCAAAGAACACCATGAGTGCCAAGTTTATTCATTTAATACAATTAAATGCTGCAAAATGGGCTGAATTGCGGTCTCCTGTCAAGTGAGCCGAGGATGAAAATAGAAGTTTGGTATACAGTCCAGAACTATGATAGCGCATGCTCAAACTCCCATATATTCTCAGAAGCAAGTAAACTTTGCAAGGCCAAGTTCAAAGACAATCTCCATGGCAGAAGGCATTGGTGAGGAGAGATGATGGGCTAATTGGATGGGGAGACACGGTCAAGTCCACCTCCTGGTACCTGGGGTATGAGCTTAGGTGCTGCTAGTGAGCCAAATGTTCCAGAAGGGCACGAGTGTGCCAACCAATTGTAGAGGGCCATTTAACGAAGGGCCTTCTAGTCTGAGAGCCAATGATGAACTGCGTATCTTATAACAGTTGAAGATGATTTGCACTAGGGGTGGGCATGAGTTGTCCACCTGACTGTAGAGACCCAATCACTACCCGATCCCTTATAGAAAGTATACTTAGATGCTCCCCTTTAGCCTATCACAACTCCCCGTAGGTTTCGCTTAATTGCTACGTAGTATGACATCACGTATGATGACATTTTACTATATAAATGTAATTTTGTTATGAAATGCTTCGAGAGAAATGCTGTGCAACGTCCGTTGATGTCCGTTGTAACTCCCAGTTTAGACAATTGATATTAAAACAGTAAAAATGTACTTTGCCATCGTCCTGAGTTGGTTTGATTATTTGGTGTAAGAGTTACTCTGCATCTCATCTGCTGCATGACACACTACCTGCCTAAGGCCATAAGATCAGGAAGCTCAGAAGGGTGACAGTAACATAATATGAACAGAAGAAATGTTTAAAAACTTCAATGACCTTAAGGAGGTCGTCTCCATTGCACCAGTGTCAGAAACCCCAGATTACACGCGGGAGTTCTGCCTATGTTCCCATTCTATTGGATAGTTAATGACTGCTGTACTGACGCAAAAATGTTCCTTGTGCCATTGGCCTACTACAGTGGCATCCTAGACTCAGTAATGCAGGGACAGTTTGCCTGCGAGCAAGCACTTGCTGCAGCAGCATTTGCTATCGAGAAAAGTTCTACCATTGTCATGGGGTGCACGGGCATGAGGCATACTGGGGCAGCTGTGGTCCGTTTGGTGGATGGGGAATATGAAACATTGGTGCAAAAGTGATTGCAGGTGCACTTCTCAACCCAGGCAGCAGAGCTCATTGCGCTTATTGAGGTGCTTCAAGCATCCCAAGGGTGTCACGTGACTATCTACTCTGATTCAGCATATGCTACCACCACAGTACATGCTGGACTTGCACAGTGGAAGAGAAGGGGATTTAGGAGGGCTGACGGATCTACTGTGCAACACACTGCTTTGCTGGATAAGCTCATCCACGCCCTTTACCAGCCACCCATAGTGGCGGTTGTCAAATGCGCTGCCCACACTAACAACCCAGAAAAGGTCTCACTCGGTAACGCCGCTGCGGACACAGCAGCGAAAACCATAGCATATCTCCCAGTGCCACAAGTAGCAGAGTATCCTGTGTTAACGCCTACCACAGAACAGTTACCCACACCATACAATGGCCTATCAATTGCCTAGTTGATTGAAATACAGGGACGGGCACTGCATGAAGAGAAAGAGCTCCGAATTAAAAGAGGGTGCAACAAGTCCTGAACAGACCTCTTGTGGTGGCAGGAGATATCAGGAAAGGAGGTAATGCCTCATGAGTTGTTACTAGTAGCATTCGACCGGCTGCACCCCGGCATACATCTCCAAACAACAAATAGCAGCGGAAATTCAGGAAGACTGGTTCGTTCCGTACCTGCAGGAGAATTTGGCAAATATGGTCATGCATTGCACCACGTGCCAAACCTACAATACAGGCCTCACATAAAGAACAATTAGAGGCACCCTGCCCCTCCCTACTGGCCATTCCGTAAACTCATATTGATTATGCGGTCATAGGCGAAAGGTGTAATGGGTCTCAGTACCTCATTGTGACTGTGTGTCCCTTCTCGCGATGGGTGAAGGCGGGACCTTGTGCACACACAGACGCTAAGTGCGCTGCAACATTTTTGGTGCAAGAGGTTTGCCCTTGATGGGGTACGTGCAATGTATTTATTTATTTGTATATTTATATAGCACTGAAGCCTGTAAGCATTGAAGGACTACAAAACACAACATACAACATGAAACATAAAAATAACACCATCAAAGCAAGGAAAATCAAACATTCTTTTTTACAGAATCATCTAAGTCAACAACCTTAGTCTCGTGAAATAGGGACATTACTTATCCATGCCATTATACTACAAGTTTCAAATTCGATAGGCCTTTGGGGAGGTATTTACAGCTACTCAAATAGAGGGGGGGTTTACTGGTTCCACATCCCACCAGCATTCCCTGTTATTCTGATTACACCATTCGTCTAACTGTAATCTTCGAACCAATTTCAAATCTGAGCTCCGGACTTCTCCTGGCCCAGTTCCCTGATGGAGCCAGGCCAGGACTTTGTTCCTTAATGCATCTCTAGGCTCATACCCATTCAGTTTCTCTATATTAGTGATGACAACATTTCTTTCATCACTAACAAAGTCACATAGTAGTTTTTCCTTGGGAGCTGGTAATTGTGCTTTCCTAACTTGAATGTGTTCTGGGATAGATGACAGCAAACATCGAGTTCCAGGGCGACCTGCCCCAATAGGGCCTGGTTTAGGCTTAACGATGTCCACCAAAGGTACAGGATAGAGGGAACTGGGCTCATCATTTCCTTCCGAGAGTGGATTACCAACCTCCTCACAAATATGCTGGGAAGTTAGGGGAGAACTGTCTATTTTCTCCAATAGGGGAACTGACTGGGCACAAGTATTTACAAAGCGGAGAGATTGCTGCAATGAGCTATTCAATAAAGAAGCCGACTGCGTGCAGATATTTACCAAACCAGACCCAGAAAGTTGCTGCAACCTTAAAGGAGTTAGAGATTCAGTTTGGGATGAGTTATCCATTTTAATAAGGTGGTAATTCCCAACACAGTTGTCCAGGCAATCCACCCATAAGCAAAAGTCTGAAAAGTTTGTACACAAGGTCAAATCTTCCATAATGTTAGCTTTAACCAGATCACATTTATCTGGAGTAGTCTGGGAGTCTGTATCCAAGTTGGGCTGAGCTGTTAGCCCCAGGGAAGTTTTCAAGTCCAAAAGGGCTTGGGACTCGGATTTAAGCCTGGAGCCATCCAGATCCAAGAGAGGTAATATGAGCAATGGGGACGGACAGGAATCCCCTATAGATGGTAGAGGTTCCCCAATATTAATATCCCCTTCGGTTGTCCAATTTGCCACAGTCGATCAATTACCTCCATTGTTCAGCAAGGTAGTATCGTCTGCATCAGAGGACAGATTGTCCCTCTCCATTTGCAGCTTTTGTCGTACCCTTTGCCTCCTGTGTTGGCTTAGAGTCTGAACCTCAGTGATACGACCCCCCCAAAGGAGCCAGAGGAGTCGAATTAGGCAAAGCTGTCGGGGCATCAGGCAGCCAGGATCCAACCACAGCAGGGGAAGTGATCAACAGGGTATTAATTAATGGAGTGCTTCCCAAAACCTGTCTTTGAGGGGTCAGTGAGCCTTTATCAAGTAACAAAGCTTCCCCAGATTTTTTCGGCAGATGTTCCCTTCCCCATCTGAAGTGAAAGGCATAAGATAAGGCTCAGGGAGACACTCCTTCACTCAATACTCACATGGAGCACTATTCAGTGGTAACACAAATAGAGACGGACATTGTGGGGGGTCATCCCGCTGGACTTACAGAAGTATCCCAGTTGCTGCACAGTAGAAGGGACAACGGGAGACCCACACCGCTTAACAGTGCAACTGCACCCACGGCTACAGTGCCCGCCAGAGCAGCTCCAACAGCCAGCGTACCTCGTAAGAGGTTAAAGGAATAAACCTAGAACTGGAACAACGCCAGGCAGCACTGGCGCCTACAGCAGCAGCTGCCTCCGATGAACTAGATGTATTAAGGTCAGATAACGGTACACATTTCTTTAATTACATTTTTAAAGAGATTTCGGCATTATTGGGCATTGGGCATCAGATGTGCACCATCTACCACCCCAAAACCAACAGGGTCGTAGAAAGGATATACATCCTGATAAAAAGCAAATTATCGAAACTGTGCTCAACATTAAAGCAAAATTGAGTGCACTGTCTGCCAATCACATTGTTTAGTTTGCACACACAGTCCAGTAAAGTATTACAATTGTTAAATGTTCATTGGCTGAGCAGTGACGACTGCAATATCACCCACGTGGACGAAGATGGATGGACAAGGCTGAGACCAATGGCCTGGTGTTCCCTATGGAGCAGGTGACCTATGTGTAGGATCTCTCCAATCAGCATAGCGAGTTTCTACTGTATGATATGATGTCACCAGTGACGATGCTTACAGTTATAATGTACTACACATTCCGTGGCAGCAGACTTTTTTTGCCGCTTTTTTCCGTTTTGTGTGGAAATAAAACGTGTTATCCTTGCAAGAGGTGTGCTGGGCCTTTTTCCCCAAGTGGGTTGTATTTGATTGGTGTGAGCGTCTGAGGGGATTTCCTACAGGAACACACAAGTGATCAGCAAAGCGTTCAGATCCACTTGGGAGGTGCTTAACTTGTATGTCATTTCTGATTTCAATGCACTGAGATATTTAACACACATCTTCTTTATATTTTAGGAAAAAGATGTTGAGGAGAGGTTTAACCTCCTACTACTTGAGACCAACATGAAGGAAGACGAAGCTTTGGCATCCCAAAACATCGGTGCTCGGATGCAAACACTGCAGCAGAATCTCATTGCTCAGTACTTCCTGGACAAGGACATACCCACCTGCAGTCATGGAAGTTTGGATAAGGCCTTCAATTATGAGAATCTCTCACTGACCGAGCACCTGAGTCTTCTTCAAGCAACAGTCCAAGTAACACTGAATGGAGTTGGGTTGGAGATGATTAATCTGCTGAAGTGCAAAGACGAGATAGATGCAAAATCCAGCTGTCTCATTCGAATACTGGACATACTTTATAAGACAAACAAGACATTAGTGGGAAAACTTTCCCACATGGTCTTTTCTGAACTCACTAGCACCGTTCAAGACTGCCTTGGTCTCCTATTATTCAGTGGCATATGGACCCCTATCCAGGCCATTGTGTTTGTGCTGAAGGTGCGACAGGAAGCTGTTCCTCAGGACAAAGTAGAGAAAATCCTCCATTGCGTACAGACATACCATGTTGATATTAATACTGCCCTTGCTTCCTTGAAGCAGCTTGATCCTCTTCAACATCTCCAACAACAAGTGAAGAAAGAGAAGGACAAAGATTTAAAAAACATCCTAGCAGAAATGAGAGCAAACAGATATCAAGAAAAGGTTCTCTCCATTCTGGAACAAGTCCTTAGTGAAGTTGGGGCTCGACTACCAGTATACGAAACATTGGATCTGGATGAGAAAATGAAACAAGAAGGTTTAGAGATGACCCGATCTATAGACTTGGAAAATCCTGATATGGAGACACTTGTTAAGATTGTGATTGGCTTATGTGTGGCTGTTCAGGACACCACAACTATTATAAAAGAGTCGGGAGAGAAGATCGAAGGCTATTTCCCACGCATGACCCAACTTGCATCTGTGTTGACACTTCTCCTTTCCAAAGACTCTGAATGCAATGGTTGTCTTCTGGAGATCTTCACTGGTGAGGGCAAATCTTCTATTGTGGCTATGCTCGCCCTCATCCATGCAATCCGTGGAAAGAAAGTGGATGTTATAACAAGTTCCCCGGTACTTGCCCGTCGAGATCAAGAGGAATGGAGCAAACTCTACAAGATGTTCGATGTGTCTTGTAGTGTTGTTCCACCTCCATCGTTAGATGAATGCACTGACTCAAGACAAAGGGATAAAACCATTAAAGAAGCATACACAGCTGATATTGTCTATGGTACGATTGGGAATTTTGCTGCAGACATTCTACGACAGGAATTTGAAAAAGTCAGAACCCGCGGAGATAGGACTTTCGATATAGCCATTGTGGATGAAGTAGACTATATGACCTTAGACAGTGGTGTACAAGTCACGTTTCTTTCACATGCAGCCACAGGGATTCGGCACTTAGAACAACTTCTGGCTGTTATCTGGGCCAAGGTGTGTACATGCCAATGCATCGAAGAGGCCAAAACCGGAGACATTCTCTGGGCAACAGGAACACAGTATTTCCACAAAGTTGCTACAACAGCTGTGATGGGACCACAGACATCTGAACATTTTTCTCCCCTCGATATTCTGATGCCAGGACTGCAGCTGGGCTTCTTCACTGAAGAAGATGTGAAACAAATAGAAACCACCATAGGAAGACCAGAACAGCCGAGCACGGAAGAACCAAAGGACTCTGAAATCAAAGAGCTCATGGATAAACTGGGACCTGCTCAGCAGAGAGATCTATTGTCCATATTTCAGAAGGTTCTAGAAGATGCAGTTGTGTTTGAATGTTATGAGGTAAAGGATGGTAAAGCATCTGCTTTCGAGAACAATTCCACAGCCAACAACACCTCCGTATTGGATCATGAGAAGGTACACATTCTTCTCCAGGAACATGGGCGCGCTTGCGAAGTGATGCATGAAAAGGCACTAGTGGAAGGAGCCATTGCTGAACTGGAATCAAGAATTAAGTACTCAGATGCCTATCAGCCACCAGAAAGCCAAAGTAATAATGAGGAGCACTTCATCCTACTGCCAGCCTACCTGAAAGAGTATACCAAAAGCAGGATGAAGGTCTTTGTGGAAAATGCCCTGAGAGCAATAAGAATGGTCAAGGATCGCGAGTACATGATAGAATCGGCCACAGAACAAAACCAAGTAAAGACCACCTCGCCCATCCATGAGTATCACTGCATCATCCCAGTGGACTTCAAAGCTACCGGTGTGCTCGAGAAGAACAAGCGCTGGGGAGACGGCTTGCAGCAATTCCTAGAAATGAAGCACCAATTGGCGATATCTCCGTTATCGAATGTCACCAACTTTATGTCAAATTTCCATTTCCTTCAGAGATACACTAAAGGCACTGGCATGTTTGGTGTCTCAGGAACCCTGGGGGATGAGGCAGAAGTGGAGTTCCTGAAAAAGCATTATAGAGTCTCTTGCTATATCATGCCTACTCACCGCTACACCAAGAAGACCGAGCTACCTGTTGTCCAGGTTGAAGGCGGGCAAGATGCTTGGATTAAAAAGATTTGCGAATGTGTGAAGGAGCACACCAGCCCAAATCAGTGGGTCAAAGGTCAAGCCACTTTAGTTGTCTGTGAAGATGTGAAAACAGCTGAGAAGCTGCAAAAAGAGTTAATAGAACTAAAGGCTGTTTCCAACTCAGATAAATTAACTTTGTACACCAGAAGTGATAAACACAACATTGAAACGAGAATCTTCGATGCCGGGGATGTGATAATTGCTACAAACCTCGGTGGAAGGGGCACCGATGTTAAAATCACTAGAGATGTGAATGACAGTGGGGGGCTCTTTGTGATTCTCACTCATTTCCCTACGAACATGAGAGTGGAAAAGCAAATATTTGGCCGAACATCTCGTAAAGGGAACCCTGGGATGGTCCAGATGATACTAAACTACCAAGAGCTGCCTCAATCATATCAAGCCCAACCCATCGAGGTGATGAGGCAACTCAGGGCAGACTATGAAAAGAAGCGCATCCCTGACATGGAGGACGATGAGCTCTTGGAAGTAAAGATGCGAGAGGAACTCTTTGGGACATTTTGTGAGCATCTGGATCTTTTTCATGGAAATTACGGAAAGGTTGAAAGAAGAGATATCTACCTGTCTTCTGTCTTTCTCGCAAGTGATGACACATTTGATTACTCCCAGGCCAAGCTGGACTACCGCCCAGCATTGAATGCACTGAAGGAGACCTGGGCCCTTTGGCTCACGCTTCATGACAAAGACATAGAGGAGCATAAAGACCTCAAACAACTAAAGCAAGACCTCAGCAGAGTGATCCAGAAGAGAGCAGAGAGCCTCCTAAGGGGGGAATCAGAGAACTTCTATGACTTCATTAAGCAAGCAATGGATCGCATGTACCTTCACACTCAGAACAAAGGGTCGGATTATGGTGCATTATCGTTCTGGAATAAAGCACAGAACACTGATCGAGTGTACCGTGCCGTCTCTCTCTACAATCAAGCTTACATAAAAATTAATTTGGGACAGGGGGACTACATGCAGAATGCCATTGATTTATTGACGGAATCAAAGCAGACAATCCATATTTATGTTTCAGAGGTGGCGAACACCACAGTGGCCTGCCAAATGTCCTGCATAGCAAGGTTCGAGCCTCACAACAGAGATGAAACCAACTTTGCAAAACAAATGCAAACCCGCAAGAGCCTCTTCAAATCCTGGATCGATTACATTGATAAATCCGTAGCAAAATTAAGAGAGCTGCAAAAAAGCAAGAGCAATGCCATCACAAAGGACCAAGCCGTCTTCTCACTATCAGCTGATCGTGGCCCTATAACCACTGATGAGCTGACTGTGCTCTACGACTATGGCTTGTCCTTTGTATTTGAAGTTGAAAAGAAGCCAGAGTTCTGCATTGATGCTCTTATCTGCTTCATCCTTGGAGCACTGCAGGTCCTAGCAGGTATTCTTGTGTGCGCTTTCACCTTTGGGACTGCCAGTCAGTTTGGAATGGGGCTTATATCCGAAGGAGTATCTGACATGATATCGGGCATAGAAGGGATGGTAAAGGGTACCTTCGATTGGGCAGAATGGGCAATATCCAAAGCAATTAGTATTGGGCTGGCCCTGTTAACGGCAGGATTTAGCACCATAAAAAAAGTGGCGGAAGTCGCTGTGAAAGTGGCAAAGAGTTTGATCAATGGAACCAAGACCTTTGCATCTGTTGCAGATGACATTATCCGAACTGGAAAATCTTTAATTTCTACAATTGCTAATACAACAAAATCCACAGCGTCCACCGTCACCAAAGAGTCTCTATCAAAATCCATCAAGGCCCTCGCCTCAAGTTCTGCTGTGAGGAAAAACTTTGTGCAGGCCGCAAAATACGCTGGTCAAGAGATCGCCAAGCAGGGCGCACTCAAGGGTCTAGAATATGGCATGGACAAAGGGCTGCAGGCCGTCTTCAGAAGCATGTTTGAAAAGGCTTTCAAAGAAATGATAACCCAATCTGTGAAAGGGGATGAAGCTCTGAACCAGGCAATGATAAAGTTTGCAATCGTCAATGGGGTGCCTGAGGAGGCCCTACTCACCGAGAATCCAAACACCTTTCAGATTCGAGGAACACACCGCAAGATCATGAATAGCGTAATAGCAGATGTTTGCCAGAGTGCAGTCACTGACGTCACTGATGATTACGACACTGTCAACAAATTGTTTACTTACCTCCAGGCTATGGAAGACGGTGTCCTCCAAATTCTAGAGAAGGCCAAGGTGAAGGGAGCTATCCAGAAAGGAATCAAGCTCAGTGTTGAGATCGGAAAGAGCACAGCTGAGTTTGTGCAGTTGGTAAATGCCGCCCCAACTAAAGAGATGATGGAAAAGAGAGTCTTCCCGTTTATGATTAAGAAATGCGATGAGCTCCCAACCACTAAAGACTATAAGGAAGACGGGCGTCGCAATTTCCCAGATGTGAAGATCATGAAAGCAGATTTGCTGGAAACAATATCCCAACTATTAAGTGATGAATTCATTGAATTATTTTCAAGCCGCTTAACAAGCTTCACAAACAATCGAATCAGCAGTGAAATTAACAAACATGTTGGAAAAACCGTCGACAATTTTCTGGAAAGAAATAAGACTGAGCGTTTCTTTACTGAACAAAAGCAGAACCGAAAAGTGAAAAAGATTCCAATCGAGGGAGCAAAAGCTAAACTTACAGAAGCCAAGCAGAAGGAGGTGAAAGGCCCCAAGCTCATCGAGGTGGATAATCATCAGAAGGTTCTATCCTGACTCAAGTGCAGAGGATATCACCCCGCAGCTGAGCAGACGAGAGGTAGGCGGCCAAGATCCAATATTCACTTATGCTCTGCTTTGGGCTTCTCTGATTATTTCATTCATTTGTGTATTCATTTATTTGTGCTCATGGTTTTTAATTAAACCTTACACAATGTATACAATTTAAATAAAACATTACATAAAATACAGTGTTACACTTTTAGAACAAAGTTACACGTTTCACCAAGTGACTGAACAATGGCAATAGAGATAACAATGTAAAATAGCAATTGAAAAGACTTGGCTATGAATTCCTTGGACTTTACCCCTTGGATTATCAGGCGAATAACACAGGAAATAAGCAATTTAACCAATTCTTGTTAAAAAGTCTTGTACTAAAATGAATTAACTTAAAAATTATGGCTTCCTAACTCAGTTCTTCGTAAAAGCTAGTCGCCAGCCATTCTTCTTCTCAATGGGCTAGTGCAGGTAAGAGCTCAGACGGAAACACTTAAGACTGTAGAGTCCATGGTCGCCTCCATTACAGTCCACCTGGGACTTGTAAGAAAGAAAGCCCACATTTGGCAAACATTTATGAGCCCCCTCCATTTTATGCTTGTACCATGCAGTGCTCTGGCCGGTTTCCCCAGTGGATTCAATCCAGATTACACTGGATATGCAACTTGTATATGTGTTTGGCCCTTTGGAGACTCTTATGGCCACCAAACATGTGAAGTATTGCCAAGTTGGCCACTACCCTCCCTTGATGCAGACAGTTGTACTGGTTCTGGTTGGTGGCAGTGCACCATAATCAGTGGCAGCACGAGCGTCTGGTCATTTTCATTCACATTCAGCCTGTTCTCCCTAAAAGGCCGGGAAATAGTGATGTGGCTGAAACGCAATTTCCAGGCAACCCAAAACTGTTGCCCAGACTTTGGTTTTCCAGCAATCTCGCTATCAGTTCTATTTTCTTGCCTTTTACAGAAAGATTCTCTTGTCTACAGAGAGCTCTCAAACTCTCTGTTTTTTTCCTGACAAGGACTCCTGACTGTAAACTTCCATAGTAGACATGTTTTTAGAAAGTTGCTTTTTAGTGCTAAGCTTTGTGGTTAGTTATCCTAAAGTGTTGAAAAGCACTCTAAACTGTATACTCGATACGAATCCCACCGCTGTATACCAGTGTTTGGCAGAAACCTGTGCAGTTCCCTCTGGGACCACTGCAAAAAGTTTAAGTCTACAGGAGTTAGCAGTAAACCCAATTGGTAGCAGTCTGTACCACCCAGATTTACCTGGTAGCTGTGGCTGAGCAGTCAGACTTCTCTCAAGACGAGTTAGGCCGTATTTGGAGTATACAAGATAGGGCAATTTACACAGTAGAACAAGCAGACACGGATCAGAGCTTGGGTGTAAAGATATATAATTATTTATTTAAAAACACATCTATGGAAAACACACTTGCACTAATATGGCAAACAACTTCAATCACAGTTACTATAAGTATATATCAATCCCATAACAATATTTCGACAAGTCTAGGTTCAACGGCACCACTTATTTGCAGACAGAGGTGAATGCTTTAACCTAGATGGCACTCTAGTATTCGTTAGAAAGGGAGAGAAAAGGGCAGGGTATGAAACCAACTCAGTACTAACACTTTTACGAAACAAATGCAAGGCGAGCAAGGCAGGGTCTACTGTAAATCACACAGTTCAGAGGCCAGGCCCACTCGGAGAGAGGCAAGGCTATATGTCCCAAAAGTATCACATTGGAAATGCACTTCAAGTCTTTGTAGCAAAATGTCACAGAAAGGTTGGACCAGTTTTAGAACAAAAAGTTAAGAAGGTCTGGAGGCGACCCAATGGAAAGGTAAGGATTTAAGACACCTCACGCTAACCGTCACAAGGGAAGCCATGCAGACACAGTACCTTGAAAGTGAAGAGACATCTCCTGCGGGGGCAGTTGTTCCTGATGGTGGATGCAAGTCGGGGCTTTGCCAGAAGATGAGAGGATCTCGTCGTCGAGGAAAGTTGAAGATCGTTGCACCACCATGGAAGAGACCAGCCGTGGAGTTCTCAGTCACAAGGCACCACCTTTTGGTCACGGTATAGTGGTTAGTGGCAATCCAGTTGCCGGGGTGCTCAGCATGGGCAATTCGACCACTAGACGTCCTGGAAGCGAAGAAAAAGCAAGGGACTGGTTGTTCCCACCAGTCAGGGGAAGAAGACTCTCCAGCAGCGAGATCTCCTCTGTCGTTGGGAAGTGGTGAGTCGGTTCAGCAGGGCTCCACAGGAGGTGTCGTCGTTGCAGGTCGGCTCAGCTTTACCCTCGTCGGATTCTTAGGTCCTGTGGCGACTTCTGAAGTTCCAGTCCCAAAAGCCCTGCTTTTATGGAGAAAACCCCCATTCATTCAGCCTAGCTGTCAATCAAACATGCTAAGTGGTGAGCGGGGCGGCTCACCACTCGGGCCAATCACACAAGAGTTCGACCTAAGTTGGCAAGGCAACTCAGTCCGGGGTGCCTAAACCCCCTCCCACACCCCCTGTGGTACCCAGACAGAATGGCACCACTCTGGAGGGCTTCTGTGCAGAAGCCCGCCAAAAGTGGAACAAAGGGCTCAACCTTTGGTTCGGAGTTACAGAGGCGAACACATACGCCATTTTAAAAACCGAGTTCTGTCAGAAAATACCAACCGGTGGATTTATTTAAGACAAATAAACTGGCGGTATGTTAGAGACTAATGTGAAAAAAGTATTAGCCTCCAACAATGGGAAGAATCCCATAGGAATATATTTGCGGTCGAATATAAAAAGTAGTATCCACTGCCACCAGCCAAAACTCAACGAGGGGGACGGGACAGTGCCCCCTCGAACAACAGACCCAGGGGTAATCGAATTACCCCTACCAGCACGTCCACAATAGGATGGTTTGTACTAGTTCTGTTAGTAAATTTAGGTCTAGTAAAGCCAATGGTGACTTTACATGCCCTGGGAGACAGTAGTCAGTCCCAGGGTATGGAGTCTATGGTGGGGATCCTCTAGGACACCTCAGTGTTACGGCATGGAGGGTGCGGTGTAACACACATAGCAAAACACATGAGGTCCTATGGAGTAAAAGACCCCATAGCCCATAGAACACATTGACATTCAAAGAAATCAACCACATTCATGTCCAAGAGTGGGAGGAAAAGAGTCTCACTCTTGGCAGAATGAAAAAAACAAATTCCAGAAATCCAGCAAAACTGCTGGGGGACTCACTAGGTTAGGAAATTCAGCCTAAATAGAGTATTCTCCCTAAAAAGTGGTCATACAGGTGTCTAGCAAAATCTTCTGTACAGTCAATAGTCTTTGACCGACAAACCATTGGAAAACTAAGGTAGACAAATCCCCGCTTTGAGAGAAAAGTCAAAGGTGTGATTGACAAGAGTGAAACCTACAGAGGAATGCCGACAGGAAGGGGCGATGCATGATGCCCTAAAGAACAGTGTGTTCAGGAGGATAGCCTGGGGTAATGTTTTGGGAGGATAGCTCAGGGGCAACGTGCTCACCTTGGAAGCAAGATGACGCAGAGCAACACAGGCTCGATCCCCGGGTCCGCACTTAGAAACCTCTTATAAATAACCAATTACAAATGCAAGTTGACAAGAGTCAGCCCGACGGAGGGATGTCCACAGTGCATTGTTTAAAAAGACATAAGAACTGTGAAGGCGGGCATGGAGCAAGCGTGAGGTGTGGCAGAGTACCTCGGGAGTCTGCAGCTCGACTGGGAGGCGAAATCGGAACGGGGAAGCCCCCCAGCCCTCTGGCTCAAGGAGCCCAGCCCGGGGCCGATATCCACCTCCAAGATGGCGGTTCCTGCGGGCATACACTAAATCCCCCCGCCCAGCCGACCAGACCAGCACGGACCCCCGATGGTCGGGGTCCCAGGACATATGGAATAAAGAAGTCGAGGCAGCCACAGCTCCTCTTTCGTCCCTGTGACCAGCGGTAGAGAGGGGAATCAGCACCTGGTGGAGAGCGGTGCCAGGGCTCAGCGCCGGCCCCCCCGAGCCCGACTGGTGGGACAGTGGATTCCCTCCCGCCCGTGGATGTTGGGCCGATGAACACTGCGAGGGGTCTCCCAGGCCTGCCTGCCTCACACCGTGGGCCCGCTCTGCATAAACCCTCAGCCTGACCATAGCGGGCGGCCCGCGGCAGCACTGCCTCCCCCTCACGGCACAGCATCAGTGGAGGGGACGCCCCGTCGCCTGCCCCCTGCCACAGCAGACGACCCCAGGCAAGGAGCCGGTGCAATAGCATGCACCCCTGCTGCGCCTGAGTTCTGAAGCGGCGGGAAGCTGCAGAGGTGTCCCCAACCACCCGCTATCAGCCCCAACAACACTCTGCCCTGACTTTGGCCACGGGACCGTATGCAGTGTCAGCCCTTCCACCAGCACGATCCCCCCGGTCGACCCACCATGCTAGCCCTGGGACCCTGAGGAGGGAAAGGAGGCCTGCATCCCGCGTGCCCACCAACACTGGGCCAGCACCAGTTGGGGGCCTTCCCATCGCCAGACCAGCACTACGCCTTCTGGCCTGTGACAGGCCCGCAGACCCTGACATCGGCCTGGGGAGGCTCAGGGCAGCTCTCCTTGGTCTCCACTTGCCCCATTTAATGCCCCCCTCTGGGCCCATCCACCCCAGTCCCCGTGGACCCAATGGGATGCCTACACACTATCGGAGGGCTACAGGGACACGGCGCCAGCCCTATCTCACTACCCCGACCACACGTCTGAAGCCTGCGGACCTCCGCCACTAAAGGCAACACTGAAGGATCCAACTGGGCGGTCCCCCTGCATTAAAAGGGAAGCATGGAGAACAGCAGGCGACCAGCAGCCCAAACGAAATTGGCAAAGCAGTGGTAAATATCCCAACCACTGCAGTAAACCTCAGCAAACACTAGCCTGTAGAGATCTGCGGAACTGGCCAGGAACCCCTACCAGCGGTGACATGACAGGCGGCATTGTCAAGGCAGGGCCTCCCCCAGGACACCCTGAGAAGATCCTCGCACCCAGCTGGGGCGAAAAAGGGCTCACACCCGAAACTGCCCCCCCCTTCAACAACAGCCTGCGGATACCACTCATCCGTGCGGACGGCGACCCAGACACCAAGATGTCTAAGCAGAAGGGCCCGAAGTCAGCAGATATAGCCAACTTACTCCACTTGAAGGAGAAATCTAAACAACCGGACCCCACTGTCCCCCCGACCCAGCCTTCCTCGCCCACAAGGGCCCAAGGACAATGGGCTCCAAAAGACGATATTCAGGGCCTCCTCTCCGACATCAAAATGGAATTCCGCAACTGATTGGCAGAGGTTACAACCAAGATAGATGCGCTGGACAATCACGTTGATGAGGTGGAACATAGGGTCAGGGACACAGAAGATCAAGTCCTGGAACACACGGTGCAGAGTGCAGAACTGCGATAGAAAATCCATACGCTGGAGGACAACGCGGAAACTATGGAGCGCAAATAGGAGGACCTGGAAAACAGGACCGCAGAAACAACATCCTTATCAAAGGGGTTCCCGCCTCGATCCCGGACCAAGCCCTCCCTGCCTACATCGGAGATCTCTTCCAGACTCTCCTCCTGGACTGCGATAAGTCACTAATTCTGCTTGATCGCACTCATAGACTGCGAGGCCACAGGAATAACCCATCGGCGGCTAGCCCTGAAGTAAGTACATTTTTTCTCTATGAAACAGGAGATCATCACAGCGAGCCGCTCACAAGGCAACCTGACATATCAGGGAGCCGCCATACAGCTGTTCGAGGACATAGCCGCCCCCACAGTCCAATGGCCGAGAGCCCTTCGGCCTCTAACAACCTTTCTGTAGGAGCGGAAATCAAATATCGTTGGCTCTACCCTGCCTCGCTTCAGTTCACACTTGAGGGCCAAACAAGGGTAATTCATGATCTGGAGGAGCCAGGCAGCATTATGGGGAGCGAACAACTATGATCAAGATACAACTACCTCCCCGAGGGATAAACCACGCAGCTCAACACTGAAGCCTCAGCATAGCCGCTGGATGAAAGTTCCAAAAGGAGGGAAAACTCCCGCTGCATACGATCAGTAACCGACCATCAGCACTCCAGGCTGGAACCTGCACTCTTGGCACCCGGGCGTCCCACGCAATGCCCCAGCCGAGTGGATGGACCGTCACTTCAGCCTCAGGCCCGTTTGGGCCAGTTTGATAAATTTCTGTTCCTTTCTTTCTCCTCGTTGGGTTTGGACCTTCCCCAGCCCCCTTGGTTACTGGGGTCTGGTTAACCCTGAGTTGGACAAAGTTAAAACTCAGTTGCAGCTGAGTCGGGCCGACACCAGCCTACCGGTGGACTCCCCTGAGCACAGGATTACCCCCACCACCACCCACCTGAATCCTAATGGCACCCCGCTGACCTCTCCTCCAGCACAAACCAAACTCTGCTACATCTCACTGAATGTCGGGACTGTGACGTAACGTAAGTCCATCCTTTGACGCCTGCAGGACCTTCAGGCCTCGGTGGGATTCCTACAGGAGACCCACCTCTTAGAAGAGGACTTCCCCGGACTATGGTGCTGACCATTCCCAACACAATACCTGGCCTCTGGCCCCAGCAAGAAAGGGGGCACAGCAATTCTGCTAGCGAAAGGCATTCCCTTTAAAGAGAAGGAGACCCTGCGTAGCCCAGATGGCAGATTCGTAGCAATCAAGGGGATCTCTATGGTCAACTCCACATGCTGATCGCAGTCTACGCACCATACACCAGCCAGGCGGCCTTCTACACAACCCTGGAATCCACTCTCCTCCCATTCCTCGAAGGACAGGTGGTCCTGGGCGGGGACTTCAATGGGGTGCCCAACCCCTCACTGGACAGGACAGGCGCCCTATCCACCAGGGACTTTAGGTTGGCTCTGGGCCTCTGCCACCTGTTCAAAACACTAGGCGTAGTAGACACCTGGAGGGTCCTTCACCCGGATACCGCAGAATACTCTTTCTTCTCCCACGTCCACCGCTCCTCATCCCGAATAGACCTGATTCTAGCTAGCCCGCAGCTCCTGCAGTTCACGGATGATGTGGAAATCAGCACAAGGGTGCTGTCGGACCATGCCCCAATTGTCCTCACCGCAAGGGTCTTTGATCCTTCGGAAAGAGGCAGATGGTGTCTATATGAACCAATGCTGCATCATATGGCGGTGTGTGATGCCATAGCCAAGGCGATCAGCAATTACTTTAAGGAAAACCCCCGACCTCTCCTCTACAGCAACGAGATGGGAAGCCATGAAGGCTGTAATCAGAGGGGAACTGATAGCTCAGGCTGCCGCATATACGAGGAGGCGAACCATAAACAGTAACCAGCTAGAGAAGGAAATGGTGAAAGCAGAAGCGACCCTAAATAGAAGCGGTCTCCCAAAGCGGACAAAATGTTTAGGCTAGCTTGCACGAAGCTGGGAGCTCACTATGCCGAGGACTTAGCCCAGACCCTGCTCCGGACCAAACAGAGCTACTACGTGAATGGCAATGAAGCTAATAAATATCTGGTGAGCAAACTAGCCAAAACCCGCCGACGGAACCACATTACCGCACTGAAGGACCCGAAAGGTAGAACCCTGTATGGAGAAGGGGCAAAACTATGGGTGGCGGCAGCCCATCTAGCTGACACCCTGACCTCAGCCCCCCCACCCACAGGCCATCCAGGAACAATATATAGCACACGCCCGGCTACAACACATCTCAGAAGCGGACAGAGCTGCCCTTGACGCCCCAATTACAACCTAAGAGGTAGAAGAAATACTCAAAAATCTTAAACCAAGGGCCCCAGGCCCAGACCCCTTTCCACCAAAATTCTACAAACTCTTTCACCCCATGTTGCTGCCCCCAATGACAGAGCTATTTAACTCTCTCCGGAACACGGCACTATCGCGCTCTATATGCAAGAGTCTACCATAATCATGCTATTGAAACCCGGCAAGGACCCTAAGGAGTGCTCTTCGTATAGGCCGATATCTCTGCTCAATGTGGACGCTAATGAAAACTCAAAGGTACTGGCGAACAGGTTGGCGCAAATCCTTCCAACTATCATAGATCAGGACCAGGCAGGGTTTATCAGAGGGAGAAGCACCATGGACAACATCCGCCGAGCGCTCAATCTCATCCAAGTCGTGACCCAAGAACGACGGGGCCTGGCGGTCTTAACTCTGGACACCACCAAAGCATTTGACAGGGTGGACTGGAACTTCATGCGCCTCACCGTGGAGGCGTTCCGGTTTGGCCCGATATTCCAGAAAAGGGTGTTAGCAAACTACAAAGAGAACATCCTCCGGCTGAATCAGAAGAACTTGTCCCCGATCCAGCTCTCATGCGGGACGAGACAAGGCTGTCCGCTCTCCCCGCTCATCTCTGCTCTGGTCATGGAACCATTCGTCCAAAGGACACAAGCCAACGACCACATCACTGGGCTAGAAATAAACGGCGAACGATTCAAGATCTCCCTGTACGCCGACGACGTGATGATCTCCATCACCAACTGTCAATCCTCCTTGCCAGCTACCCTAACTGAGCTGGAGGCATTCCAAAGAGTGGCTGGATTCCAGGTGAACTACTCCAAATCAGAGGCACTGAGCGTCAACTTGGGCGCTCCCCTTGTAGCCAACCTCAAGGCACTCTGCCCGCTAACATGGAGCTCCTCCTCAACGGCCTACCTTGGAATACGCCTCACAGCAGACCCGAAACAGCTCTCATTGCTAATTTCCCCCGGCTGCTTAAGGAACTGGAGGAGGACCTCCAACGATGCGACAACCAAGAGATTTCTCCACTGGGACGGGTCACAGCATGCAAAATTAACCTCCTCCCTAGACTGCTGTACCTGTTCTCCGCTCTTGCACCCCGCCCCCCAAAACAGGCCTTGGAACAACCACAGAGGAAGTTGGCGAAATTTGTGTGGAGGGGACACAGAACCAGAATACCTATGAGGGTCATGACTGGGGCCGCAAAATGGGGTGGCTTTGGGCTCCCCAACCTGATGAACTATTTCCTGGCGGCCCAACTAGCGAGCGCTGCGGCTTGGGCGAGTCTAGATATCTAGATGCCCCCCCAAAATGGTCCCTCATTGAGCAATCCAGATGCCAGCCACAACTACATTCCCTGCTACATATCCCAAGGCCTCACCGGAGCCACGGACCACAGATGCTATCGTCTACCAAAGCGACCCTCGAGGAGGAGGAAGGTGCCCAGGGCCTGAGCCCGCTTTCCCCGGTCATCTGAAACCCTGACTTCAGGCCAGGAATGGAGGCAGCTCACTTCAGCCGATGGACCACAGGAGGCCTCCGATCCCTCTCCCAACTCTACGAGGCCAACAACCCGCTCAGCTTCGAGCAATTCAAAGTCCACTTTCAGCTGACGGAAAGAGAGAGGTTTGCATATGTCCAACTTTGCCACTGATTCTCGCAGCCCACAGTCCGTCGGGGAGCCACCCGCGACCCCCACCCTCTTGAACAGGCGATAGGGGAAGTCACAGGCTGGGGTCGGATCACCAAACTGTACCGCCTCCTCCAGGAGGACATGCTAAAAGTTAGACCGCCATACATGTCTGGGTGGGAGGCGTACCTGGTACACCCCATAGAAGACCAGACATGGGTGGAGATATGGTCCAGGATCAACTCGACATCCAGATGCGTTACAAACAAGGAATGCACCCTAAAGCTCCTTCACCGCTGGTATTACTGCCCAGTTTGCCTGCACCATTGCAACGCTGACATAGACCCGAGCTGCTGGAGACGCTGCGGCGAGCGAGGATCCTTTTTTCACATGTGGTGGTGATGCCCGACAGCATAGACCTTCTGGACGGAGGTCCTGCGGATCGCGGCAGACATCACCCGAGCCCAGACTGCTATCCCAAAACAGGACGATCTGCCAAACTGCTCACACACCTACTGCTAGCAGCTAAAATCACAGTGGCACGGAAGTGGAAAGCTCAGGAGGGTCCTCTTCTGGCCCTCTAGTGGATAAAAGCTTGGGAGATCCTGGTGGCGGAGAAGATCACAGCGGCTAAGGAGGGGTCTCTCCACAGCTTCACCGACTGCTGGGCCCCAGTATTGGACTATCACTCCTGATTCCCGGCATTAACATTTCAATCCCACCTGCTATCGTACTTTCTGGGCCCCCAAAACCCTGGCGGGTCTCCAACCCATCAAAGCACCACAGACTAAAGAGGTGACAGAGGAGGGACCACTGGGAGGCGGTAATGGTCAAGCCGCATGCATATTACTGTAAAGGGAGTCACAATAACACATGTAATGCATAGGTAACACTGTAACCGAAATAAATAAAGTTGATTAAAAAAAGAACTGTGAATGCAGCAGGTGAAAGTGCTTTTTGTGAAAAGCCATAGGGAACCCGACGGAGGGAGGCTGATATTCGAGAGGTGTCTATGTTTAATCATATGAATAGTGAGGTTATATTGTGTTGTCAGCCATGGGAAGCATGTGTGCTCGAGACACATTACAGTGCGAGCTGCTGTTGTTTTTAATGTGGTGATTATATCATATTCTTATGTTGTTACATGTTACTTTATATAGGCACTATCTTTAAAATGACCCTGACGAAGGCGGCTGCATACAGTGGGCACAGCCGAAACTAGTTGGATTTCTACGTGGCTTCATTCCAGCACAGCAGCAAAGCTTGAATGTCCAGAGGCCTGAATGTGTACAGGCTCAACTCAAGGAAACAAATCCATAGTTTTAGTTTGGGCCGCTGTATTGTTTTTAAGGTTTTCTTCAATGCCTTTTTGTATGTTTTGGTGTTTTTTTGATTTCCTACAAATTGGTGACATGAAATATATGTTATGATTGTTTTCTAAGCATGTGTTGTATTACACATTTTAAATTCAGCAGCTCCCCTTATGTATGTTTAACGTCCCACAGGCTGAGGCCCACAGTGGCATTGGTTAATATATGCTGATTTATTTAGTGAAGTCCGAGATATATTTACTTGTGACCGTGTTATTATTTTTTCACATATGTTTTGGTTCGCCCAGAGTATCATTCCCTTTGCTATTTGCTATCTGTATGGCAATAGGGAGATGAAAGCCTGTACCCTGGTCTCTGCCAATGTGGTGAAGGTGCAAACTCAGCGCTGCCCAGGGGGTGCACCCACCAGCTGCGGGAATGATGGGAGCCGGGACGGGGTATCCCTAGATGTGGAAGGGACATTGTTGACAGCTGCGATGTGTGGTATATGTGCCGAGTGCGCACGCACAGTTCTGAGAAGTCTAGGGGTAAGACAGGGGTGTGGGCGCTAAAGGGGACGCACATGGGGACTAGGGGACTTAGGGGTTAGACGTGGTAGTATCATGTAATGCCAACCAACACGCCAGCCAAAATGGGGCGAAAAGCCACAGGTAAGTAAACCACTTGGGTTTTACGCTGACAGGCCCTGCATAGCGGGCAGACATGAATTTCACAAGTACCTCGCAACAGCTGTGTGCTGGAGAAATGTTGCAAGCTGGCTGTTCCCAGGAGACGGCAGTCACTGTGAAAGGGGCTCGGTAGATACATACAAGGTCAGCAAGCCAGGCAATGAAAAGCATAGGTACAGGCTCTGAAAGGCAAATTCACAGTGTGGCCAGCGGTTTCAAACTGCCCCTTGGCAGATGGGCCTGGGAAGGAGAATGTGGGGGGTGTGGACGAGACAGGAGGGAACCAATCAGCAGATGAGTTTTAGTGTCCCTAAAATGCAACAGTGTTTTGTGTCCTCGCTGAAGCCCGCGAGGCACCTTATTGGCCGGATGCCGTGTGAATGCATCCCTTCCCACCAGCTCAGAGTGCCTCGTGTTTCTCATGTGTGCTGACCAATGGCAGATTAATAAAGTTCCAGAGGTCAGCAGGATTACGTATTGCTAATAAAAAGTAATTTCTGATGCAGGGTGTGCAGGTACGTTACATGAGTGGTAATAAACAGAGCAATCAAGGTTGTTTGCTCCAATCATTTATGATTAACTTATGTCTGGCTATAGGGGACTGGTGCAGCCCCACCAATCAGCTTTGTAGGATTTTAATATTTTGCAACAATGTTCGCAACCATTTCTCAATGTGCAAATAACATGTAAATGTCTCAAATGCTTGGCCCCAGGGGGCGGGGGTACTTCACAGCTCCCATTACCCAGTTCTATTCCACTGTGCTGCTTGATTTGTGCTTGTCCAGCTGTAATAAACGGTTTTACTTCTTGCTTGGTGTACGCTCCTTTTTGGATTACTTTGAGCTTCCAGTCATTACCTGCCTTGGGAAGACCCCGGATATACCGGTAGGATAGCTCAGGGGCAACGCGTTTGTCTTGGAAGCAAGACAACGCACAGCAACACAGGTTCGAATCACGGTCTCGCGCTTTGCAACCTCTTCTGTACTGAGCGCGTTAGAAAAGAACAATTATAATGACTGCTCTGCCACTTACCCTGTACCCTTGTGTGCCAAAGGAAACTGAAGGCCCTCTGCTGCACCTGAAGATAGCTGCATGCAGAGTGCCCTTGTGTCCACCTTATTTCTGCTGCAATCCCAGTGACAAGGCGATTGTTGTGTGTTGGCTGGACCAAGAGTGCATGTGCCCTGCTCTGTGACAAGGGCTCCATCGGCCCCCGCCGGTGATGAGTGGGCTCCATCACCCTGAAGATCACTTTCCTCATCTGGCCCTCAGTCCACACACCATATGCAGCCGGGGCTACTAAAATTAAAGTTCCCCTTGCACTGCTTTCCACTGGTGCAGGAAGCATAGAGGAAACGAGGAAAACTAGACAGTAGCCTGGCATTTAGCCACCCCACATAGGTGGCCCATTTCACATATGTGGCCCATATCTTGGTAACACTCTACTCCTGTGAAGACTCAAGAGGTACTGAGTTACCATCCAGCAACCAGAGAGTATCTCCAGCTCCTCCCTAACTGTCCTTTGCCACCCCAACACAGGTCCTTGCTCCACCTATCAGAACTGGGCCACTCCAATCCAGGCCCTTACTTCACCTGACCAAAGAGCTTCTAGCTCCTCCCTAACTGCCTCCTCAACCCTGTTCCCCACTCCACCTACGCCCTTCTCCCCTACCACCATCAGGAGCAGCTCCCTATCATTTGACAAAGCCTGACAGTTAGCTGCCAAACCCACTAGCCTCACCAGCCCCACCGCACGGCTTGCCAGACCCAATTCCAGGCGCAGCCACAGTGAAGTTAAGCAAACAGCTACTTAACTATCCACTGCATTTCTGCACCTAAAAGGGCTCACAGGCATGCAGTAGCCTACCCGCCAGCTCCCTCCGTTCTCCACCACCATACTCCGTCCTACTGCCTGTCCTTCCCTCAAGGTACTGTGTTTAATCTCCATTACCCTATCCACACTCAGCAGTCCTTCACCCCCAACACCCACATGGTCCACCGCCCAACAGCCCCAACTCGACACCACAACCTCATCTATCCCCAAATCGTTGACACTTCCAACGTAATTGACCTTGCCCTATGGAATGCCAGATCTCTATGTAACAAGACCGCTGCTGTCCTGGACCTATTTCTACGCCTAAACCTCCACTTCCTCTGCATCACTGAAACATGGATCCCTCTCCCACAATACTCCAGTTCCTGCATCTCTCACTTCCTCCTCTTCTTCCTTCACCCACGTCCCCCGCACCACCGGACGAGGTGGCGGCATTGGTCTACTTTATCACCCCAGGTTCCTATCTATTCCCTGTCCAACACCTCTAAAGTCTAACCCTCCTTCGAAGACTTGTACAAAATCTTTACGTCTCCACACGCCATATCCTTTCTCATTATTTACCGTCCACCTGGCCGCTTGGATCCTTCTATGATGACATTGACCACATCTCTCCTAGTCCCACACCACTGATCATGCTTGCTGACTTTAACCTCCATCTCTCCACCACTCACCTAACTTCCCCCTTCCTCTCAATCCTCGACTCCTACCTTTTTACCCCTCTCCCTACTCCACCCACTCACTCTTCCGGCTCCACTCTAGACCTAATCTTTGTTTCTTCTGTCACAGGTTCCTCCCTATTTGACCTCCCTAACTACTTGTCTGACCATTCTTTACTCTCTGTCTCCTTCACCCCCTCGCTGTCCCCCTCTCCCCCCACCCTCCACCTCTTTCTCCTGACACGACCTACGCAACTTTAATTCCTCACTCTTCTACGACTCCTGCACCAACTCCCTCCCCCTCTCACTCACCTTTCCACTCTTTCTCCTAATGAAGCCACATCCACTCTCTCCTCATCCCTAACAACCAGTCTTGACCAACTCTACCCTCTCACTGCCTTCCGCCCTTCCCGCAAACCCGCCCAACCTTGGCTCTCCCCACATCTCTCCTCTATGCACCGCCTCCTCCGCCATTTTGATAGACGCTGGCACAAACACCGCTCTCCAGCTAACCAGGCTACCTACTTCATCTAGCATTCTCTCTATGAAACTGCATTAAATCTGCCAGACAAACGTGCTTCCCTGACCTCCTCCACACTCAATCCACTCACCCCTGCCGTATCTTCCAAACCCTGACTCGCCTTCTCTCTCCCCCCACTCCTGATCCTTCTATAGCCTCACATCTTTCTGCTACTGATCTCACTAACTTTTTCTCCTCCAAGGTACACACTCTACGCCAAAACATCCTACAATCCCCCTTACACACTCCCCCCATCTCTCGCTACCCCTTCCACCACCCTTTCTAACTTCACTCCTGTCTCTTACTCTGATGTCTCCCTTCTCCTGTCTAAGACTGACTCTAGCTCTGCTCCCTGCGATCCCCTTCCCACCTCTCTCATTCCGAAAGTCTACCCGCCCCATGTACCTTACCTTACCTCCTTTTTCAACATCTGTCTCACCTCCTCTACCTTTCCTTCAGCCTTCAAGCACGCAATCATCATCCCCATTCTAAAAATGCCCTCAGCAAACCCTCTCCTGGCTTCAAACTTTCATCCCATCTCACTCCTTCCCTTCCTATCCAAACTCCTTGAATGCCTTGTTTACTCACAACTCTTAGCTCACGTCACTAACCTCTCTCTCCTCCCTCCTACCCAATCTGGATTTCATCCGTCACTCTACCGAAACTTCTTTTACCTCGGTGTTTAACTCCCGCCTCACAGCCCACTACTCCAAACACTCTTCCATCCTCATTCTCCATGATCTGTCAGCCGCCTTTGATACAGTAGATCATCCTTTACTCCTTGACTCTCTCTCCACCTTTGGCTTCAGTGGCTCCGTCCTTCACTGGCTCACCTCCTACCTATCCAACTGCACCTTTTCTGTTTCTTGGGGTGGCTGCATCTCCCCCCTAACCTATCGACTATGGCATTCCCCAAGGCTCAGTACTTGGCCCTTTTCTCTTCTCTCTGTACAACCCTTTTCTCGCGCCAATCATCTCTTCCTTTGGTTTATCTGACCACTTCTATGCTGACGACACCCAGCTCTTTCTCTCTTTCTCGTCCTTCAACCAACATCCATCACAAACTCTCATCATGCCTCACTGCCATCAAAACTTGAATGTCCTCCCACTATCTCGCCCTGAATACTGTGAATATTGAAGTCCTATTCTTCCCTGCTAATATCCTCCCTCCACCTTCTCCTCTTCCTTCCATTCTGTTTCATCCCTCCCATCTCCCTATCTCCCCGTCTGCCCGCAATCCTGGCCTCTATCTCGGCTCCAACCTCTACCTTACTCACCACATCTCTCTTACTACCCAGGCCTATCACTTCCACCTATACAACTTAAGCAAAATTCATCCCTTTCTTACTTTCCATGCCACTAAACTTCCAATATCTTCCTTACTCTTCTCACGACTCTTCTATTGCTCTGTTATCCTCTTCGGCCTCCCTTCCTCTCCTCTAGCCCCTCTTAAGTCCATCTACCATTCTGCCATCTGTTCTCTCTATCTTCTTTCCTATCAGGACTCTATCTCCTGTTAAGGATTCTAATCGGGCGTCACACACGAGACCAGGACTCTTGCCCTTAGCCTAGGATGTAGCGCTCAATTAAAATACTTTTTCTTTATTTCCTAGAATTCGGATTGAGCTGGCACCCAACCCGTCTCACACCCCCTTTTACAAATATGCTGTGTCACAATTGACCATGAACCAGGCCGGTGGGTGGGAAAACAATATTTATTTATTTTCAATTCAAAGAAAATCACACCATTTTAATATTGGGCAACAATCACCAATAGGGTGATAATTACAATGTAAACTGATGAAATGCACTTGGTTGACCTTCTACTACAACATATCCAAAGCATAGATGAATAGGAGCAATTTTACTGTTTAGTTAGATAGCACCCGAGTTAAGATTTCCCCCTGCAGTGCTCCCTCAACCCCCTATTAATCGAATTTTGAGTGTATAGTATGGAGCATCAAGGAGTCAGGGATACTAGGAAGTAAACAGAATTGAAATTCGACCACCCCTCACGAAATGGGAGGCAAAAATCTTTGCAATTGCATAAATGACACTCGGAATTGCTAAATAATTAATTTACATGTGCGGTTGAATAAATGGGGTACATATGAATGATACAATATCAGCCATGTATGAACACTAGCAAGTACCAGGCAAGGTATCAACAAAGAGCATACAGTTCAAAAATCAGCTTGAAAGTAAGAACACAGTGCAGCCAAAATCACACACTGGAAAGTTGCATTTTTTTCTTTTAGCAGTTTTAAATGTCGAAACGGTTTGGAAAAAAAAACAGGTGAAATACACAGAATCGGAATGCGGTTTTTAGGTTGGGTGATAGGTGCACATCACAGGGATAATAGGAAAGTGAAAGAGTGACTCTAGCTGAAGAACTGGATGAGATTTTCAATGTGAAAGGAAGTTCGGTTTTGGGAAAATAAAAGCAGTTAACAGAGAAAATCGGTTTGGAACGAAAAGTGACAAGTACTACTACAACTATATATTTGTAACTAGATTATTAAGAAGATAACGCTGCCCATAAAACAGGTTAAGCGGCCGTCTTAACCCCCTTCACACCACGTGTCTCTTTATGTGGAAATTAATTAATTAACTCCAAATATGACTAAGGACTTATGCAATGGACTAAAAGGATGGGAAAGAATGGCGTCAGAACATGACATTAAGAAACAGGATACACAGAGGATTCAGACTATCTTACACAAGCTATCAGGGTATGGATGGGATTGCTTAGGAGGTGGAACCAAGACAAGGTATCAAGATAGGGTAGGCTATGTGTTGTTATGGGATGGGGAGATACTCCCAATCAGCGCTGAATCAACTGGGTTTCTGGACTCAAGGGATCTGGTCACGGCACCATGGCGAGACTCTCCTAGCAGAAAACAACTGGGCCTGTCTGGTCACGGCACCGCGGCATGCAGGTAATGGGGCAAAAAAACGGTCTGGTCACAAGATACTCTTCAAAAGGGTACCATGGCTTTTCACCCATTCTCCCTGAGTTAGTGGGATTTTGGTAAGGGGTTTAGGGTCAGCTATGCTCTGGCCTGGCAGTGGATCTGGAATCTGCAGGATGAATATGCAATTGTCTGGATATGCGTCAGCTGGAAAATTCAGAAGAGTGTGTGTCCTTTGTCTCTGTCAGCTTCCCCCTTTTATAAGGTGGGTGACATCACAGGATTTACCATGGGGGCATGCTTTGGCTGGACATGCCTTTAAACAACTGGATTGGTCAGGGTTTATTGTTACTGCCTGTCTGTCAGCCGGTTGGATTTAGAGACATGACATGAGTTTTATGGTGTGGGTTTACTATGCCCAGGCCTTCCCACAGTTAATTTTGCCAAAAATCAGTTTTGACATAAATTGCACATTTTTACAGTTGTGGTGCTTTCGCAAATCATATAGGCAAATGACATATTCCACACAGAGCATGGCAGTCTAACTCCCAGGTTTATACAACATTGTTTCATCCTTCTAACAATGTTTTGTGATTTTCAGTGGGAAATATTTCACTTACAATTCTATAACTTTACACATGTGTACATATTATAATGGCATGTTAGTATTGAAAAGTGGTACCATATACACTTTCCTCAGAATATACAATTTTCCGTCATTTCCATACCCAACATGCTAGTGAACTCTACCATGTCTTAATTTAAAGCCACAAAAATTGCATTTAAACTGTAAAACTCTTGGATTACTGCGTTGTCCGGTTGCAGCAATAACAGCCTTAAAATGTATTAATTAAAATAGCCTTTTGAGCCAGATGGCCAGTATTGTCTCCCAAATAAGGGAATAACCTCCAAGGCTGCTTCGGAGCTGGCTTTGAAGCCCTCCAGTTGAAGTTGAGGGGAAGTGTTCTTTGCAATTTCACACCTAAGTGTCCTGGAACTCTATTGTAACAGGCTCAATCCCAGCCACAAAATCTGACAAGCGTGTGAAATGCTTCCTCTAGGTCCATTTATAGTTTCAAAGGGGCTGGCCCCTTTGTGGGAAGGCAAATCCTGTTTCCAGCAAGCAAATGTCCTTTGAAGCCAAGCAGGAAAACCTGTTCTGTGGCTTCCACAGTAAATGCACTTATTTACTCATTTGGAAATTTTGAGCGAGCAGCCAAGCAGTGCTGCTTCTCAATTCTCTTCTTTGGTGCGCATAAGGAAACACACTGGCAGCCTTTCTCGGTGTGTTCCCTGTTCCATCTTGCCCAATATGTGCTTGGCAAAGACAGTGCAGCCATCATATTTGTAGCTGCAAATGCAGTTTTGATGCAAGGGAATGGCGCTCAAAGGAGCCAGCGCCGCCATTCTGCTGGTAACTGCTGAAGTGCAGATTGGTGATGGAGGGGAATTCTGCTGGGTGGGTAAATGTACCCCACACTCCTCATCCCTTACCTCACTGGGCTGGCTCTCCTTCCATTCTCAACTCAAGTATAACTTCCTCTGTCTTGTTTTCAAATCTCTCTATGGACCTGCCCCCCCCACCTCGCTTCCCTCCTCTCCTTCTATTCTCCTTCTCGTCCTCTCCGCTCTGCTGATAACTTCCTACTCACCGTTCCTTCCGCACCCTGTGCACATTCCTGTTTCTGCTCCTTCCAATTTCTCGCTCCACTCCACTGGAACCTTCTCCCTCTCTCTCTATGCTCCATCACCTCTTACTCCTCCTTCCTCACTTCTTTGAGATCACACCTTCTCCAGTCCCCTGCCTGAGAGCTACCGGCCGATCCTGACCACTGTCCTACCCTGTGCAAGTTCACAGTACTGTCTGTTTTTGGTTAATTGTCCCTTGTATTGTTCTCTGCTACGTGATTCATGATATGCACTCACGTTGCTTTGTGTAATGCTTGGTGTTCCATGTAAAGCGCTTTGGCTAAAAGTGCTATATAAAATTCAATAAATACAAATACAAATAAACTCCACATATCTGGCCCAGGCTGTTCACGCACAATCTGCTGCCTTCACACCCCACAAGGAGCATCAATAATTCTGAAATACATACATCCAAGGACCATGATAAACAGCAGCTAAGGGAGCCCACCCCTGTTGCCATTTGCAGGGTCCAATATGAAGCTAGACTGATTTATATTCTTCTGTAATACTGCTGAAGTGACACATCAGGTTTATATAGCACATACAAGATTACTGGATGCTGTTTAAGAAACAATCTTGGAAATGGTAAACGTTTTGGTCGAGATGATGCACTAGAACGGGAGCATGATTAGCAACCAATAAGCACTTGGATGTACAATCTGCGACATGATCAGTTAGGGTATTTACTCAAGACAGCAGCCACCCTCTAAATTATACTACAATTCAATCTTGGAGAACCTTGCATGTCTAGGACACCCATCCACACCAGAGTTGAGTACCATAAAGGTTAGTTGGCACCCGTCTTTACTTTAATCCCTAGAGACCCTACTCAAGGGTTTATCCGTGTTTTTTTAGAAATAACCATCACTATCTCTCCAGGGAATAAACAGATTGGTTTAAATAATAATAAAAAATAATTAAATACTCAATATAATATTTATTACATTTACATTTTGTATTTTGTCCCAGAGAAACCCAATAAACCCTTTTACTGTTTATTTATTTTTCTAAATTAAATGAATCTTTCCATGAGTTGCGTCCACGTAAAATGGGACTAGTGATCAGAATGATGTAATCACGCAACCTGACGGCAAACAATAACAATGTGATGTCATCGTGCTAATGCGTGATGACATCACACTATATATGGCGGCCATTTTTTAACGTTGCAGCATCGACCGCAGCTGACCACAGTCGCTCTTTGAGAATTCTGAACCCATCCAGGTAAGATATGGACAGCAATAGGAAAGATAACTGAGGAATTTATCTAATTCAACAGCATTAGATATAATCTTTACCAGACTGACACGCAAGCGCTTTTCTACACAGTAATTGCCTGATCACAGGCTACACTGGACCCTGATACCATCTTCAAACCATCCCGTACCTAAGGCAACTCTTGGGAGTCCTTAGACATAAGCTACTGATAGGGGTAAGACATCTCTAATTATCAATACCCACCTTAATTTGTTTTCATTGAATTCTCACAAACCAAGGACTACATAGCATAAACTTGATCCAGGTATATTCTAACGGTACTGGACACCCGATATACTTACTACCACTACTGGATTGACCCTGAACCATGACCTAGGTATAAGCATATAATTGGGGACTTTGGAATTCTTGTGATATAGGTCAAAACTGGATTCCGTCTAAATTCACTTTGTTCTCCCCTAGAAATCTTAATAGATTGTGATTTTAATTGTGATTAGCTTTTTACCAAGCCCTTTGGGCCTGTTTAAACACTTTATTTACACAGTGTTCTTGATTTTAGGCTGTTGTACATCCCAGTACAGGGGATAAAGTCAATAGAAGTTGGTTGAATTTGACTGGACACCGACTTGTAACCAAACAGTTATACACACCATACAAATTGAACATCCAGTTGATTATTTATTGTTTGAAGAATCATGACACATTGATAAGAGTACAAATATGTGAAATTAAAATTGTACTATCAACTATACTCCATAGGTTTACCAAAAGACACAGAAAGAAAGGGTGGACAACTCCTGAAGAAGGGGATTTTCCTCCCGGAAATGCATAGAGTGCATAGACGCACAAGGATCAACTAATTTGCATATGATATGATATGATATGATATGATATTTGTAACGCGCCTATACACAAGTGTTTCAAGGCGCGACGAGGCAGGGAGGGAGGGAAACAAGGGGAAGACAGACAAACGATCCTACTAGGCCAGGTGTCATTCAGATCGGGCAAGTGCAGAGGTAAGGGGAAAAGGAGAAAGTGCAGGGGGAGGAGGTGGGGGGGAAAGTGCAGTACACGGTAAGTAGCGTAATAAAATAATAAATAATAAATAAAAGGGCCAGCTGGTGGCAAGTGCGAGGTAAGTGCAGAGCAAGTTCTAGGAAGGGGGCTGTAGGGATACAGTGACAGTCCCACAGTGCAGGGGGAGCCAGGGAGGCAGTGCAAGTGGAGAGTGGCTGGGCCCTGGACCGAGGTCGCTGAGAGTGGCCAAGATGCAGGTTTAGTGCAGAATTTCAGTGGGGAGTTAAGCAGGTTTAGCAGGGGAGAGGGAGAGAGAAGGCAGAAGCGAAGAGGAAGGTTTTGAGGTGCTTCCGGAACCGGAGATGGTTCTCCTCAAGTTTCAGGGAGGCAGGAAGGCTGTTCCAGAGGGAGGCCCCTGCTGCGGAGAGAGATCTACCCCCAGCTCGTTGCTTCGAGAAGCGGCTGACCATGAGGGAGTTGGAGACGGATGAGCGAAGGGCTCGTGAAGGAAGATATTTAGGAAGAGAGAGTTGAAGGTATTTAGGCCCCAGGCCCCAGAAGGCCTTGTGGACAATGCAGAGGGTTTTGAACTTAATCCTCGCAGCCACTGGGAGCCAGTGAAGAGATTTCAGTCCTGGAGAGATACGGTCCCTGGGCTTGAGGCCAAGGACAAGTCTCGCAGTTCTGTTCTGGATAAGTTGCAGAGGGCGGAGAGTGGAGGCAGGCAGATTAAGATAGAGGCTGTTACAGTAATCCAGCCTTGAGAGAACCAGGGCTCGGGAGACAGTGAGCTTCTGGGGGAAGGAGAGGAAGGGAAGAATACCTCTGAGGAGGTGCAGCTGGTAGTGTGACTTCTTAGAGACGTCAGATATATGAGGAGAGAATGAGAGTGTGGAGTCGAAGATGACCCCAAGGTTTTTAGCCTTGCAGGTAGGGGCAGGAAGGGGGCCAAGGGAGGCCGGCCAGAGAGCTGGAGGGAAGGAGGGAGTGGGTGTGCCGATGATGTATGAACTTGCTAACATATGTATAAAGGATTGAGGAGCTGATGTGTTTATTTGTTCACCTGAACAGATTACTCAGAATGAATTTTGAGAGTTGAAAAACTAAAGTAGTTTTGTATCTTTGGGATTACTAATATGTGAAATAGAAACAGTGTTAGGATTTTGTGTTAAGCCAATTAAGCTTTGTATGACTAAATACACATTGGAAGTAAAAATTACAATTTTTTGTAAAAATGTAGTTCCTGTACTTTTTCTAAAAATCGTGTTTAAAAATTACACTTTAAAACGCATTATATTCATTGAATTTTTGTTTGTTATATACAATAACACTTGGGTGTGCAGGGGACGGGATAGTTCCACAAATTTGTGGACATCTGTTGTTCTTACATTGGTTAGTACAACCTAGTGCCAACGTTGGTTTTCTCCCCGGCACCCCACTAATAATCTTTAAACCCATTAATCAGAATGTATCCATCGGTGTGAGCTGGGACAATTTGTTTATATCAATATGAAGGACGGCCATCAGTTTACCTCCTATCGAGGCAGGAAGCTGCCCAGCTCCTCAGGACTCTACACAGCCTCATATAAAAATGAATGCAACTCTCTTCCGCTGCCCTCTATTCACCAGAGAAGGAGTTGAGTGGAAACTGACCCCAATGAAGCGCCTAGACGGTATGCACTATACCATGGTCAATCAAATATACCACAGCCCTGCTATGTGAAATGACACTGGGACACGAATAGGGTAAATTCTCTAAATATATATATTGTGCTAAACAGATAGCGTTGACAGGGGATATCATTTCACCAAATTGCCAGGGGTAGCGGAAGTGATGTCAATTGACCCCACACTGAAGTGACATCCCGGGAAGCGATGTCACACGACCTTTCACCCTTTGACTAAACAGGAAGTGGCGTCACATAACATTGTTCCTAAGCACACTACGATAAATATGGTTACGATATCACTGTAATGTGATAGACATTTCATACAAGAATGGATCACCATATGTATCGTTAATATCAGTGTGTATAGGCCCCTATTACCAAATTACTGTAAATGCAAGCAGACGTCCAAGCCCTTTATATAGAACAAATATGCATAATATCGTGTTGGTACTCATTTATAGACCTCAGAAGGATGAAGGCTGAGTTGGCCTTGCCCGGATTCAAATCTGCAACCTGCAGATCACACACATATTGCAGCAGGGAGCACTCAACCCACTGAGCTATCTTACCAGCTAGAGCTATCTTACCAGCTATAGTAAAATGAGCAACTCAAAGTCAGAAAGCAAATTACACTCTGTAGTGGATACCAATAAACTGGTCACTGAGACTTAACAGCAGGCCAGTTCATCTGCATGTATGGTGCAGAGTTGGCCACATGTGAAGCCTGCGTGGATCAACTTTTCAGGCTTCAGAGGCTGGCAAAATACATACCATTGGGAGGGTTCATAACTGTGTATTAAAGAATTTAGAGTAGCGCAGGGAAAGCAGCGCACTCACGCAGCACCCCGTACTCTGGGCACTCGTTACCTCATACATGCAAACAAACATCCTGAACAGCATGCCAGGGAGATAGGAAAGATAGAGACATTACAACAAAGCATTAATTGTGGCACAATGAAATCAAGGGCCACTTTATGTGCTATGGCAACAAGCTTTTAGGCACAATGATTTTGTCAAGTGACCGAGGACAGCGAGATGGAATGTCTTGTGATGATCGTAACAGAGAAAACGGCAGAAAAAAACATGCTATAACTGCAACTTGCGAAAAGCAAAATACATATAGTTTTTGTCTGTATTGTGAATTTGAGGTGTTTAAAAACAGACTAAATCAGACTAAATCTGTGAGTCACCCCCTGAAGTGTGCCCAAAATAAACCTTTAATGAGTCTGGCAATTATTGTACAGAATTCCAGAAAGACACTTTATTTGTTATTCCCATTCTTTCTTATTTAAGGTCACTGCTCAAAGTGTTACTCTTGTGGAACCCCCTGTTTTTTTTAAGAGGCCTGAACAAGAAATCCAGCCACTCTATAGAAACAGAGAGGCCCATGGGATTGGCCACAGGCCAGGAGCTTACATTTAAAAATAAAATTAAGAACCAATAAAAAAGAATTTGTATTTAAAAAAAAAATAGGGGTAGCAAGGGAGAACCCAGGGGTAGCATGGGAAACCACAGGGGTTGCAGTTGCGTCCCCTGGCGACCCCCAAATGACATCTTGACACCTTGTGAAATGTGGTAAGGCAGCATGTTCCACACAGGCTGGATAGGCGGCTGTTCACTTTGGGCCCGCACAGGCAGGGGCAGAGTGTGAAGTGTGGTAAAGCAGCATATTCCCCACAGGCTGGCTAGGCGGTTGTTACTTTTGACCCGCGCAGTCAGGGGCAAAGTGTGAAGTGTGGTAAGGCAGCATATTCCACACAGGCTGGATAGGCGGCTGTTACCTTTGGGCCCGCGCATGCAGGGGCGGAGTGTGAAGTGGGGTAAGGCAGCATGTTCCACACAGGCTGGATAGGCGGCTATTCACTTTGGGCCGGCACAGGCAGGGGCAGAGTGTGAAGTGTGGTAAAGCAGCATATTCCACACAGGCTGGATAGGCGGTTGTTACTTTTGACCCGCGCAGTCAGGGGCAAAGTGTGAAGTGTGGTAAGGCAGCATATTCCACACAGGCTGGATAGGCGGCTGTTACCTTTGGGCCCGCGCATGCAGGGGCGGAGTGTGAAGTGGGGTAAGGCAGCATGTTCCACACAGGCTGGATAGGCGGCTGTTACCTTTGGGCCCGCGCATGCAGGGGCGGAGTGTGAAGTGGGGTAAGGCAGCATATTCCCCACAGGCTGGATAGGCGGCTGTTACCTTTGGGCCCGCGCATGCAGGGCCGGAGTGTGAAGTGGGGTAAGGCAGCATATTCCACACAGGCTGGATAGGCGGCTGTTACCTTTGGGCCCGCGCAGGTAGGGGTGGAGTGTGAAGTGTGGTAAGGCAGCATATTCCGCACAGGCTGGCTAGGCGGCTGTTACCTTTGGGCCCGCGCAGGCAGGGGTGGAGTGTGAAGTGTGGTAAGGCAGCATATTCCACACAGGCTGGATAGGCGGCTGTTACCTTTGGGCCCGCGCATGCAGGGGCGGAGTGTGAAGTGTGGTAAGGCAGCATATTCCACACAGGCTGGATAGGCGGCTGTTACCTTTGGGCCCGCGCATGCAGGGCCGGAGTGTGAAGTGGGGTAAGGCAGCATGTTCCACACAGGCTGGATAGGCGGCTGTTACCTTTGGGCCCGCGCAGGTAGGGGTGGAGTGTGAAGTGTGGTAAGGCAGCATATTCCGCACAGGCTGGCTAGGCGGCGGTTCCCTGTGAGAGAGCTGCAAAATGATCTCTGCAGTCGGAGTCAGTAAGTCGACTTGATTTCCGTAATGTTGCAAAAGTGCCTGAGGGGGCCTCCATAGTGAGAGGAGGAGTCTAAGCACAGTGAGAGGGAGGAGTCTAGGCCACAGGCGCAAATCTTCATACCGCCCACTGGCAGATTCTGTCACCCTGGATGGTTGGCACCACTGCGGCCCACACTCCTTGACAAACTGTCACCCTGGATGGTAATGTTGGCACCACTGCAGCCCTAGTCTGTTACATTCCTTGGCGACCTGTCACCCTGGATGGTAATGTTGGCACAACTGCGGCCCGTACACCTTTGGTCTGTTACACTCCTTGGCAACCTATCACCCTGGATGGTAATGTTGGCACCACTGCACCAATACACCTTTGGTCTGTTACACTCCTTGGCCATCTGTCACCCTGGATGGTATTGTTGGCACCACTGCGGCCCGTACACCTTTGGTCTGGTACACTCCTTGGCAGCCTATCACCCTGGATGGTAATGTTGGCACCACTGCAGCCCATTCACTTTTGGTCTGTTACACTCCTTGGCAACGTGTCAGCCTGGGTGGTAATGTTGGCACCACTGCAGCCTATACACCTTTGGTATGTTACACTCCTTGGCAAACTATCACCCTGAATGGTAATGTTGGCACCACTGCAGCCCTAGTCTGTTACATTCCTTGGCGACCTGTCACCCTGGATGGTAATGTTGGCACAACTGCGGCCCGTACACCTTTGGTCTGTTACACTCCTTGGCAACCTATCACCCTGGATGGTAATGTTGGCACCACTGCACCAATACACCTTTGGTCTGTTACACTCCTTGGCCATCTGTCACCCTGGATGGTATTGTTGGCACCACTGCGGCCCGTACACCTTTGGTCTGGTACACTCCTTGGCAGCCTATCACCCTGGATGGTAATGTTGGCACCACTGCAGCCCATTCACTTTTGGTCTGTTACACTCCTTGGCAACGTGTCAGCCTGGGTGGTAATGTTGGCACCACTGCAGCCTATACACCTTTGGTATGTTACACTCCTTGGCAAACTATCACCCTGAATGGTAATGTTGGCACCACTCCAGCCCATTCACTTTTGGTCTGTTACACTCCTTGGCAACCTGTCAGCCTGGGTGGGAATGTTGGCACCACCGCAGTCCATACACTTTTGGTCTGATACACTCAATGGCAATCTGTCAACCTGTATGGTAATGTTGGCACAACTGCGGCCTGTACACCTTTGGTGTCTTACACTCCTTGGCAATCTGTCACCCTGGATGGTAATGTTTGCACCACTGCGGTCCATACACTTTTGGTCTGTTACACTCCTTGGCAACCTGTCACCCTGGGTGGTAATGTTGGCACCACTGCGGCACATACACTTTTGGTATGTTACACTCCTTGGCAACCTGTCACCCTGGATGGTAATGTTGTCACCACTCCAGCCCACTCACTTTTGGTCTGTTACACTCCTTGGCAACCTATCAGCCTGGGTGGCAATGTTGGCACCACTGCGGCCCATACACCTTTGGTCTGTTACACTCCTTGGCAACCTGTCACCCTGGATGGTAATGTTGGCCTCACTACAGCCCATACACCTTTGGTCTGGTACACTCCTTGGCAATCTGTCACCCTGGATGGTAATGTTGGCACCACTGCGGCCCGTACACTTCTGCTCTGTTACACTCCTTGGCAACCCGTCAGCCTGGGTGGTATTGTAGGCACCACTGCAGTCCATTTACTTTTGGACTGTTACACTCCTTGGCAACCTGTTAGCCTGGGTGGTAATGTTGGCACCACTGCAGGTCATACACTTTTGGTCTGTTACACTCCTTGGCAATCTGTCACCCTGGATGGTAATGTTGGCAGCACTGCGGCACATACACCTTTGGTCTGGTACACTCCTTGGCAGCCTATCACCCTGGATGGTAATGTTGGCACTACTCCAGCCCATTCACTTTTGGTCTGTTACACTCCTTGGCAACCTGTCACCCTGTATGGTAATGTTGGCACCACTACGGCCCATACACCTTTGGTATGTGTTACAGTCCTTGGCAAACTTTCACCCTGGATGGTGATATTGACTCCACTGTGGCCGTACACCTTTGATCTGTTACACTCCTTGGCAGCCCATCACCCTGGATGGTAATGTTGGCACCACTGCAGGTCATACACTTTTGGTCTGTTACACTCCTTAGCAAACTGTCACCCTGGGTGGTAACGTTGGCAAGACTGCTGTCCATACACCTTTGGTCTGGTACACTCCTTGGCAACCTGTCAGCCTTGGTGGTAATGTTGGCACCACTCCAGCCCATTCACTTTTGGTCTATTACACTCCTTGGTAATCTGTCACTCTGGATGGTAATGTTGGCACCACTGTAGGTCATACACTTGTGGTCTGTTACACTCCTTAGCAAACTGTCACCCTGGATGGTAATGTTGGCAAGACTGCTGTCCATACACCTTTGGTCTGGTACACTCCTTGGCAACCTGTCAGCCTTGGTGGTAATGTTGGCACCACTGCAGGTCATACACTTTTGGTCTATTACACTCCTTAGCAAACTGTCACCCTGGATGGTAATGTTGGCAAGACTGCTGTCCATACACCTTTGGTCTGGTACACTCCTTGGCAACCTGTCATCCTTGGTGGTAATGTTGGCACCACTGCAGGTCATACACTTGTGGTCTGTTACACTCCTTGGCAATCTGTCACCCTGGATGGTAATGTTGGCACCACTGCGGCCCGTACACCTTTGGTCTGGTACACTCCTTGGCAACCTGTCAGCCTTGGTGGTAATGTTGGCACCACTGCAGGTCATACACTTTTGGTCTGTTACACTCGTTGGCAACCTGTCAGCCTGGGTGGTAATGTTGGCACCACTCCAGCCCATTTACGTTTGGTCTGTTACACTCGTTGGCAACCTGTCAGCCTGGGTGGTAATGTTGGCACCACTGCAGTCCATACACTTTTGATCTTATACACTCCTTGGCAATCTGTCAACTTGGATGGTAATCTTGGCACCACTCCAACCCATTCGCCTTCTGTCTGTTACACTCCTTGGCAATCTGTTACCCTGGGTGGTAATGATGGCACCACACCAGCCCATTCACTTTGGTCTGTTACACTCCTTGGCAACCTGTCAGCCTGGATGGTAATCTTGGCCCCAATGTGGCCCATACACCTTTGGTCTGTTTCACTCCTTGGCAATCTGTCACCCTGGATAGTAATGTTGGCATCACTGCAACCCATACAACTTTGGTCTGTTACAATCCTTGGCAACCTGTCACCCTGGATGGTAATGTTGGCACCACTGCGGCTCATACACCTTTGGTCTGGTACACTCCTTGGCAATCTGTCACCCTGGATGGTAATGTTGGCACCACTCCAGCCCATACACTTTTAGTCTGTTACACTCCTTGGCAACCTGTCACCCTGGGTGGTAATGTTGGCACCACTGTGGCCCATACACTTTTAGTCTGTTACACTCCTTGGCAACCTGTCACCCTGGGTGGTAATGTTGGCACCACTGCAGGCCATAAACTTTTAGTCTGTTACACTCCTTGGCAACCTGTCACCCTGGGTGGTAATGTTGGCAACACTGCGGCCCGTACACCTTTAGTCTGTTACACTCCTTGGCAATCTGTCACCCTGGATGGTAATCTTGGCACCACTGCAGTCCATACATTTTTGGTCTGTTACACTCCTTGGCAACCTGTCAGCCTGGGTGGTAATGTTGGCCCCACTAGGGCCCAAACACTTTAGGTCTTTTACACTCCTTGCCAACCTATCACTATCACAGGGTCATTCTGTAAGAATGCTTACACTGTCTTCTGGTGAATTTCTTGATCATTTGCAAGGTCATTGCGTAAAGAGTTGAATAGCACCCTGAATAGCACCCTGAATAGCACCCATGGATATGTCTATTTTGCGGTTATAGAAATGGCTCTTGGATTGTTTGTGGTACTCACTTTTGGCTACAGGTGAAAAGCGTGCACAGAAAGCTGTGCCTTTCAGGTGTTGCTTGTTAGTAGACTGCAGACTAAGCACGTCATTCAGACGTGGGCACATGTCTGATGAAACACCACTGGAGAGGTTGCCACCTTCAGCAGAGTTATTTCTGAAAATTCCCCAATGCAGAGTTTACCACCAGCGTGGGTGGCATTTCGGAAATACCTTAGCTTCTCCATCTGTGGAAACATAAAACATAAAAAAAAGAAAGATTTCAGCCATTCCCACCTTCACTGTGAAGATGAAAGTGGTTCATGCAACTACTGCACACGTTATGTGCACAAAGGGGGCCATTGCGGCCCTTTTCAGCATTGTGTGGGAAAGATTTAAGCCTTTTGCGCCTTGAAACAATTGTGTGTAGGCGCTTTATAAATGCCATACCATATCAGGACAGTGAGAAGGAAACTATGACGGAGCATTCCAAGGGGGCTTGTGTGTTTTGGTTGGGATTGGATTAGGGGTGGACATTTGAGAATAGGCTGTGAGAACCCTTTGTGTGGCCACACCTTGGAACTTTGTGCCACTAGATTAGGGAAGCCCGGAGGCTGCATGACTCATTAGGAGTCGGGATGATACATCGCAACTCCACAAAGCGCCACCTAGCGGAGCAAGTAGACTTCTATATAACTGCAGGCTTCTCCAGGCGCTCATGGCTTGGAGTGATCTAATGCCTAATATATGCCTTATTGCAGGCAGCGGGGTACCCTGTGGCAACGAGAGCACCTTGCGCCAAAGCTTGCCCTCAAACTGAAACCAGGCCCCCTTGGCAGTTGTCACTTCTGCACCATGTAATACACTAGGGATCATTTTTTGACGCTAACATTTCAATTTTAGGCAGAAGTGAAAATCAAAGATTTGTTTTCAGAATTGGCGTGTCACGCTCTGCCTATTAGATTTTCTTAATGCATATAGTTAAAAAGTGAAATAACTGCAGAAATTGCAAAAGTGTTATGTTTAATTCACCACAAAGGCAGCCGACACGTGTTTCGACCGAAGTCGTCTTCAAGGCTGACAACCTGTACATATTATTAACAAAAGCATAGGTTTGATTTCGTATGTGCCATACAAATGCACAGTAACAAATAAAAAATGAAAAATCAAAACGCATTATGAAACAGATTCATAAAATAACTAAACATATAAAAGGGGATGGATTCATCAAAAAATATATACAGTGAATCAATAGTTGTACACACCCAAGATTGTCCCACATATGGAGAAGTACCCGGAGGCAGATGGAGCAAAACAGAAAACACAGAGCCTTCAAGTTTACCATAAATCGGTACCAGTCCATATCCTAAATTTGTGAGTAAAAGTGCAAAAGTGCAATGTGAGAGCCCAACTCCAAGACATGGCCACTGAGCATTCCTGTGGCAATACTGAAACATGTCCCCGGGTGTCATGCCCTTGAATGCTTACATTCCCTTCACCTTTCGATATTAAACGACAAGTGTGTGTGCATCGACCCAGTGGTGTACTATTTAGGGGGCCCACAGAGTGCTCCCCAAGTGCAATATATTGCTTTATAGTGGATTGCAATTGAAGCTCCCCAATAGTCCAGAATGCGTCCTGTTGATCTGAGAAGGAGTAATAATTGTAATCCTACAAATGCATATGTCACCACTCATTCGTGGTCGCAAGAGAATCACTAAAGAGATGAAAATAGTGTTTAGCAAACTGCTCACCACATATAAGCTTGAAGTAGTGCAAGGTGAAATCCTTCACACACTTGTTTGGGCGTTTCAAATGGATGGTTGCTCCAGAGTGGCAATGAGTGTGTCTGCCTGTATATCCTGCTCCAGAATGATAATGAGTGTGTCTGCATGCATATCCTACTCCAGAATGGCAATGAGTGTGTCTGCATGCATATCCTGCTTCAGAATGGCAATGAGTGTGTCTGCCTGCATATCATACTCCAGAATGGCAATGAGTGTGTCTACATGTATATCCTGCTGCAGAATGGCAATGAGTGGGTCTGCATGCATATCCTGCTGCAGAATGGCAATGAGTGTGTCTGCATGCATATCCTACTCCAGAATGGCAATGAGTGTGTCTGCATGCATATCCTACTCCAGAATGTCAATGAGTGCGTATGTCTGCATATCTTACTCCAGAATGGCAATGGCAATGAGTGTGTGTGCCTGCATATCCCACTCCAGAATGGCAATGAGTGTGTCTGCATGCATATCCTGCTCCAGAATGGCAATGAGTGTGTCTGCCTGCATATCCTACTCCAGAATGGCAATGAGTGTGTCTGCATGCATTCATATCCTGCTCCAGAATGGCAATGAGTGTGTCTGCATGCATATCTTGCTCCAGAATGGCAATGAGTGTGTCTGCATGCATATCCTGCTGCAGAATGGCAATGAGTGTGCCTGCATGCATATCCTACTGCAGAATGGCAATGAGTGTGTCTGCATGCATATCCTGCTCCAGAATGGCAATGAGTGTGTCTGCATGCATATCTTGCTCCAGAATGACAATGAGTGTGTCTGCATGCATGCATAACCTGCTGCAGAATGGCAATGTGTTGTCTGCATGCACGCTCCAAAGTGGCAATGAGTGTGTCCGCATGCATATCTTGCTCCAGAATGGCAATGAGTGTGTCTGCATGCATATCTTGCTCCAGAATGGCAATGAGTGTGGCTGCATGCATGCATATCCCGCTCCAGAATGGCAATGAGTGTGTCTGCCTGCATATCCTACTCCAGAATGGCAATGAGTGTGCCTGCCTGCATATCCTACTCCAGAATGGCAATGAGTATGTCTGCATGCATATCCTGCTGCAGAATGGCAATGAGTGTGCCTGCATGCATATCCTACTCCAGAATGGCAATGAGTGTGTCTGCATGCACGCTCCAAAGTGGCAGTGAGTGTGTCTGCATGCATATCTTGCTCCAGAATGGCAATGAGTGTGGCTGCATGTATGCATATCCCGATCCAGAATGGCAATGAGTGTGTCTGCATGCATATCCTGCTCCAGAATGGCAATGAGTGTGTCTGCATGCATATCCTGCTCCAGAATGGCAATGAGTGTGGCTGCATGCATGCATATCCCGCTCCAGAATGGCAATGAGTGTATCTGCATGCACGCTCCAAAGTGGCAGTGAGTGTGTCTGCATGCATATCTTGCTCTAGAATGGCAATGAGTGTGGCTGCATGCATGCATATCCCGCTCCAGAATGGCAATGAGTGTGTCTGCATGCATATCCTGCTCCAGAATGGCAATGAGTGTATCTGCATGCATATCCTGCTTCAGAATGGCAATGAGTGTGTCTGCCTGCATATCATACTCCAGAATGGCAATGAGTGTGTCTACATGTATATCCTGCTGCAGAATGGCAATGAGTGGGTCTGCATGCATATCCTGCTGCAGAATGGCAATGAGTGTGTCTGCATGCATATCCTACTCCAGAATGGCAATGAGTGTGTCTGCATGCATATCCTACTCCAGAATGTCAATGAGTGCGTATGTCTGCATATCTTACTCCAGAATGGCAATGGCAATGAGTGTGTGTGCCTGCATATCCCACTCCAGAATGGCAATGAGTGTGTCTGCATGCATATCCTGCTCCAGAATGGCAATGAGTGTGTCTGCCTGCATATCCTACTCCAGAATGGCAATGAGTGTGTCTGCATGCATTCATATCCTGCTCCAGAATGGCAATGAGTGTGTCTGCATGCATATCTTGCTCCAGAATGGCAATGAGTGTGTCTGCATGCATATCCTGCTGCAGAATGGCAATGAGTGTGCCTGCATGCATATCCTACTGCAGAATGGCAATGAGTGTGTCTGCATGCATATCCTGCTCCAGAATGGCAATGAGTGTGTCTGCATGCATATCTTGCTCCAGAATGACAATGAGTGTGTCTGCATGCATGCATAACCTGCTGCAGAATGGCAATGTGTTGTCTGCATGCACGCTCCAAAGTGGCAATGAGTGTGTCCGCATGCATATCTTGCTCCAGAATGGCAATGAGTGTGTCTGCATGCATATCTTGCTCCAGAATGGCAATGAGTGTGGCTGCATGCATGCATATCCCGCTCCAGAATGGCAATGAGTGTGTCTGCCTGCATATCCTACTCCAGAATGGCAATGAGTGTGCCTGCCTGCATATCCTACTCCAGAATGGCAATGAGTATGTCTGCATGCATATCCTGCTGCAGAATGGCAATGAGTGTGCCTGCATGCATATCCTACTCCAGAATGGCAATGAGTGTGTCTGCATGCACGCTCCAAAGTGGCAGTGAGTGTGTCTGCATGCATATCTTGCTCCAGAATGGCAATGAGTGTGGCTGCATGTATGCATATCCCGATCCAGAATGGCAATGAGTGTGTCTGCATGCATATCCTGCTCCAGAATGGCAATGAGTGTGTCTGCATGCATATCCTGCTCCAGAATGGCAATGAGTGTGGCTGCATGCATGCATATCCCGCTCCAGAATGGCAATGAGTGTATCTGCATGCACGCTCCAAAGTGGCAGTGAGTGTGTCTGCATGCATATCTTGCTCTAGAATGGCAATGAGTGTGGCTGCATGCATGCATATCCCGCTCCAGAATGGCAATGAGTGTGTCTGCATGCATATCCTGCTCCAGAATGGCAATGAGTGTATCTGCATGCATATCCCGCTCCAGAATGGCAATGAGTGTGTCTTCATGCATATCCTGCTCCAGAATGGCAATGAGTGTGCCTGCATGCACATAGATCTCAACCATTTGTGCTGCAAAGGCGGGTGAAATCACCCGATTTTGTTTTTGGCGGGTGAGACGCCCATTGGCATGAATGGGCTGCAGAAGGCTTGGCGGGTGATTCAGCCCTTTACAAGGCGGGTGACACCCGCCAAAAGCGTGTGAGTTGAGAGCTATGCATGCAAATCCCCTTCCAAAATGGCAATGAGTGTGTCTGCATGCATATCCTACTCCAGAATGGCAATGAGTGTGTATGCATGCATATCCTGCTCCAGAATGGCAATGAGTGTGTCTGCATGCATATCCTGCTCCAGAATGGAAATGAGTGTGTCTGCATGCATATCCCGATCCAGAATGGCAATGAGTGTGTCTGCATGCATATCCTGCTGCAGAATCACAATGAGTGTGTCTGCATGCATATCCTGCTGCAGAATGGCAATGAGTGTGTCAGCAGGTACATCCTGCTGCAAAATGGCAATGAGTGTGTCTGCATGCATATCCTGCTGCAGAATGGCAATGAGTGTGTCAGCATGCATATCCTGCTGCAGAATGGCAATGAGTGTGCCTGCATGCATATCCTGCTCCAGAGTGGCAATGAGTGTGTCTGCATGCATATCCTGCTCCAGAATGGCAATCAGTGTGTCTTCATGCATATCCCGCTCCAGAATGGCAATGAGTGTGTCTGCATGCATATCCCGCTACAGAATGGCAATGAGTGTGTCAGCATGCATATCCCGCTCCAGAATGGCAATGAGTGTGTCTGCATGCATATCCCGCTGCAGAATGGCAATGAGTGTGTCTGCATGCATATCCTGCTGCAGAATGGCAATGAGTGTCTGCATGCATATCCTGCTCCAGAATGGCAATGAGTGTGTCAGCATGCATAGCCTACTCCAGAATGGCAATGAGTGTGTCTGCATGCATATCCCGCTCCAGAATGGCAATGAGTGTGTCTGCATGCATATCCCGCTCCAGAATGGCAATGAGTGTGTCTGCATGCATACCCTGCTCCAGAATGGCAATGAGTGTGTCTGCATGCATATCCTACTCCTGAATAGCAATTGGTGTGTCTGCATGCATATCCTACTCCAGAATGGCAATGAGTGTGTCTGCATGCACATCCCGCTCCAGAATGGCAATGAGTGTGTCTGCATGCATATCCTGGGGCAGAATGGCAATGAGTGTGTCTGCATGCATACCCTGCTCCAGAATGGCAATGAGAGTGTCTGCATGCATATCCTACTCCTGAATAGCAATTGGTGTGTCTGCATGCATATCCTACTCCAGAATGGCAATGAGTGTGTCTGCATGCATATCCTACTCCAGAATGGCAATGAGTGTGTCTGCATGCATATCCCGCTCCAGAATGGCAATGAGTGTGTCTGCATGCATATCCTGCTCCAGAATGGCAATGAGTGTGTCTGCATGCATATCCCGCTCCAGAATGGCAATGAGTGTGTCTGCATGCATATCCCGCTCCAGAATGGCAATGAGTGTGTCTGCCTGCATATCCTACTCCTGAATAGCAATGAGTGTGTCTGCATGCATATCCTACTCCAGAATGGCAATGAGTGTGTCTGCATGCATATCCTACTCCAGAATGGCAATGAGTGTGTCTGCCTGCATATCCCGCTACAGAATGGCAATGAGTGTGTCTGCATGCATATCCCGCTACAGAATGGCAATGAGTGTGTCAGCATGCATATCCCGCTCCAGAATGGCAATGAGTGTGTCAGCATGCATATCCCGCTGCAGAATGATAATGAGTGTGTCTGCATGCATATCCCGCTGCAGAATGATAATGAGTGTGTCTGCATGCATATCCTGCTCCAGAATGGCAATGAGTGTGTCTGCCTGCATATCATACTCCAGAATGGCAATGAGTGTGTCTGCATGCATATCCTGGGGCAGAATGATAATGAGTGTGTCAGCATGCACATCCCGCTCCAGAATGGCAATGAGTGTGTCTGCATGCATATCCTGCTCCAGAATGGCAATGAGTGTGTCTGCATGCATATCCCGCTCCAGAACGGCAATGAGTGTGTCTGCATGCATATCCTGCTCCAGAATGGCAATGAGTGTGTCTGCATGCACATCCCGCTCCAGAATGGCAATGAGTGTGTCTGCATGCATATCCTGGGGCAGAATGGCAATGAGTGTGTCTGCATGCACATCCCGCTCCAGAATGGCAATGAGTGTGTTTGCATGCACATCCCGCTCCAGAATGGCAATGAGTGTGTCTGCATGCATATCCCGCTCCAGAATGGCAATGTGTGTGTCTGCATGCATATCCCGCTCCAGAATGGCAATGAGTGTGTCTGCATGCATATCCTGCTCCAGAATGGCAATGAGTGTGTCTGCATGCACATCCCGCTCCAGAATGGCAATGAGTGTGTCTGCATGCATATCCTGGGGCAGAATGGCAATGAGTGTGTCTGCATGCACATCCCGCTCCAGAATGGCAATGAGTGTGTCTGCATGCACATCCCGCTCCAGAATGGCAATGAGTGTGTCTGCATGCATATCCTGCTCCAGAATGGCAATGAGTGTGTCTGCATGCATATCCCGCTCCAGAATGGCAATGAGTGTGTCTGCATGCATATCCTGCTCCAGAATGGCAATGAGTGTGTCTGCATGCACATCCCGCTCCAGAATGGCAATGAGTGTGTCTGCATGCATATCCTGGGGCAGAATGGCAATGAGTGTGTCTGCATGCACATCCCGCTCCAGAATGGCAATGAGTGTGTCTGCATGCACATCCCGCTCCAGAATGGCAATGAGTGTGTCTGCATGCATATCCCGCTCCAGAATGGCAATGAGTGTGTCTGCATGCATATTCCGCTCCAGAATGGCAATGAGTGTGTCTGCATGCATATCCCGCTCCAGAATGGCAATGAGTGTGTCTGCATGCACATCCCGCTCCAGAATGGCAATGAGTGTGTCTGCATGCACATCCCGCTCCAGAATGGCAATGAGTGTGTCTGCATGCATATCCCGCTCCAGAATGGCAATGAGTGTGTCTGCATGTATATCCCGCTCCAGAATGGCAATGAGTGTGTCTGCATGCATATCCTGCTCCAGAATGGCAATCCTGAGCACTGTCTACTGAATTCTAGGCCCTGGGTAGATAATGGAGCTGACTGATAGTCTTCATTTGGTCCATAAGTAGGGGAATTGCGCCTCATATTTACCCAGTGGCGTCGCTAGGGGGGGAGGAGTTGGGGGGGTGGGACCCCCCTGTGAAACCCTGTCCCCCCCTTTGTGCCCCCCCTACCTAAGATGAGCAGTGACCATGCGCTCCCCCTAATTTTGTCTGTGCCCCCCTACTTTTGTCTTTGGCCCCCTCTGTGCCCCTCCTAAATTTGATTCCTGGCGAAGCCACTGTATTTACCTAGATGGAAATACATTCATGTGTGGGGTTTGTAGCCGAGGAATGTTAGGTCGGACACTCGCAAAATCCAAGCAGGATTCAAGTCCGGAAATAAGGACTTACATCATGGCTGGTAACTCGCCTGCTCATGGTGGAAATGGATGCCCTGCGTGCGTGCGTGCGTGCGACGTGCCGCGCGCCACCCACGTCACACGCACGCACGAGCGGGTAACGGCGCAGCAGCCCTCGTGCTTCCGCGCGCGCCTGGCTACGTCACTAGAACCGGAAGTCTTTCTAGCGTGCCACGTGCTGCCGGCAGTGCATTATAGTTACAGCAATGGGTTCCCACCCAGACCTGCTGTCAGGATTAGCATCAACACTGTAACTGTTAGTGGGAGAAAAGCAATAGCCCAGACTGACACGAAAACCTAGAACTTGGGTCTGGTGTTAAAATAGTTGCATGCATGCCAACCCTCCCGATTTAGGCGGCCTAAAATAATTCTTCCCCCAATGCATTCCTACGGGGAAATTGCTGTCTCCCGATTTCTCTGAAGAAATCTTCCTCCTTTGTGCGCGGAATGTTAGCCTGTATGTAGTTGTGCTCATATTCAAGCATCCCATGGATGAAGCTACCATGTATAATTAGGTACAGGAGTATATAGAAGCAAAAGGGATTTACTAAATGTAGAAAGACTGTCATTTGACTGATGTCCACTCAGGGGACACTTGTTAAACTTATTATTACACCTTAGATAACCTAATGGGGTACATGTGGGCATACATCAACATGCATGTGTCAAAAATGAAATTTCAATGGCAACAAATGCATGGTCTGGAATTAGTCTTTGTGACTTAACCATTCTAGAAGTGACTATACCGCGTTCTGAAACTTATCATGAGCCAAAATCGCCCATACATGGTAAATACGAATGTGCGGTGGCCATGCTGTGTGGATATCATACTTAAATTGTTATTGCAAAATACAGTGAGTATACAATCTCTTGAAGTTTCAAGTACATTGTATGATCATGTGTTTGGTTCATAATAGGTGAAATGGACTGTGATAGAATCACTGACAGTACCTCACAGGTCACACAAAGACATTCATCTGATAATCGGTATCCATTGCTGTAAAGACGGCCTCCACACAGTGCTTGCATACTTGCCAACATTCTGTGACCAAAAAGAGGTAGGATTTTTCAAGTTTAAAAAATAATATTTCCCATAACAATGACATTACAGGAAAATGCAAAACATACATTGTTGGCAACATTGAAGCATTCAAAAATACACAACCCATACATGCCAATCCTCCCGATTTAGGCGTGAGAGTTCCAATTTTTCAGTGGAAACCTCCCTCCCAGTTGTGTCTGAATGTTGGCATGTATGACAACCCATCAAACAGCACAACATGGAAAGATGTTGAAAATGTATTATTCTGAATGGTAACTTAACACCAAATTCAATTACCTAACTTCACAGAAGGTAATCACACAGAGCTGGTAGGCAACGTTTGCCACTGCTCTGTTGCAGCAGCCCAGGCAGTACATATTTATTGGAAGTTGAACACTGAATGACATGGCGACTGATACCCCCTCAGTCTGATAGGCAGATGCTGTGTGATGGTGTTACACTCTGCCACTTGCCTTCACTGGTGGTTCACCTAAGGGTTGTCCCGGTAAGAGTGCAGGACAGTCAAGTAGCTGTCATACAGATTAATAAACACCCTTGAACTGTGATCATTTGTGTCTGTCTTTACTGTTGCCACCATGAGTTCCTTACACCGCCAACTCATGTGATCAGCCTATTTCCAGGATGCGCGTCAGGGTTAACCCAGGCTCTCTCAGCACTTGGCGTCACATTTTTCCAAGGGCACCCCCCTGAATGAGCTGCTGGCGTATCATGCTCTCTTCGTTGTCCCATGCACATGTGGATGCTAGCTGTCTCAACCTGCCATGACACGCGCCCAATGCCTCATCATCCTTCTGTTTGGCGTTGCACATGACAAACCTCTCATAGTCCAGATTGATGAGCGGCAGGAAGTACTCCCGCAAGACATTTTTAGCAGCCAAGTAGGAGTCACTAACTTGTTGCAAAGTCTTGAATATTTTCTGAACTGCTGCTCCTGCCGCATAAATGAGAGTCAACATATTTGCCTGGCCATTTACCTCCCCCGTGGCTCTAAAATACATCTACAGACATTCTATCCACAGGTTCCTTCTGGGGTCCAGGCTTGACGGTGCAACGGGAATATCAAACTCTGGCATTGGTCCGAGGGACCCGTGTTGATGGGGCATCTGTACGCCAACTGGAGCAGCCGGAGCAGCTGCAGGGGCATTAGCCTGACCCCCCATGATGTCGAATTAGTTGGCAGAAAATTCTTCCTTGAGCGCACAACGGGCCACAAAGTCAGAAACGATGGATCACCCCTGCATGTAGAGGCAAAATGGAAATGGTAACATCCAACTAGGAAAAAATCCCTCACTTCTCTCAAATCACACACCAGAGAGAAATATTTGAGAGAAAACTAAAATGATTTTTTTGTATGTCCGAAAATCAACGCATACGTGGGAGCTCCAAAAATTATTAAGAAGAGACGCATGTGCACTCCCTAGGGGAGCCTCAACTCAACTTGTCAGGCTGATCAGGGTATGCCTCACTGTTGTGCATGCATCGGCTCCGCAGCCAGCGAGTGCCTCGAGATGTCGTTATGCCCTGCGCGAACATCCGAAATCACTGCTGCATGGCCCAAGCACATGGTTCGTCACAGCAACCTTCTCACCGCCATTGTTAACAAGGCCACACGGCCTATCACAGTGGTAGCCCCGGGGCCCCCCCACTGGGGGCTCAGAGACACTTATTGCTCAGTCCAATGTGCTTTGACCCATGTTTATGTGAATGTGTCTTTATGCTTGTGAGTATTAGCTATATTGTTCTCACTATATGCGCTATATTGATGTGCCCAATATACATGTTTCTATATGTTGAGTCATTGTTAATTGGTTAAGCAATGTACATATATATATATATATATTTTTGTTGTTGTAAAATGTGTTGTTCAGATTGGCCTTTTTTAACTACTGACTTGATGCTGTCTATTTTTAATCATATGAATAGTGAGGTTATATTGTGTTGTCAGCCATGGAAAGCATGTATGCTCGAGACACCTTACAGTGCGAGCTGCTGTTGTTTTTAATGTGTTGATTATAAAGTATTCTTATGTTGTTACATGTTACTTTATGTAGGCACCATCTTTAAAATGACCCTGATGAAGGCGGCTGCATACATACGTAAATTGCAGACCCTACCAAGGGGATATTAATCGTGCAGTTATTCAATTCTGCATAAAATGAGTCATCCATTGGAAAGACAATTTTCCTAAGCAAGGATACAAATCTCCATAATACCCTCACCTGTAGAGAAGATTGGGACATTTAAGACTTGCCTCCAAAAAACAGCTTCCAATCGATCGAGCAGTAGTAAGATTGCATCGCACCCTAATTTCATTCCGTTAATCAGTTTGGGAACCACCTTTCCTTCATAATAATTGATAGCAGGACTAATAGAAAAACTGCCACATTTTCTATCCATTTTAAAAGCTGATTAGGCGGCATCTCGCCTTCTGCATAAGGACAGGAGTAATATTCAAATGTATTGGTTGCGAGCAATATGAAACCCTTGGCACAGAACCCTTGGGCTACTTTTGATTTTAATACATTCAACAACCCATGAAGTTATGCTGTGTTTTCTGACTCTTGTCATGGATTCTGGTTTCAGCTGGATTTATTAGAAGACCATTGTCTTTGGCATAATGTGAAAAAGCAGATAAGAGCCTCTGAAGCCCTATCTTGTGATTGCCCAGAAGCAGAAAATCATCACGTATGCTATCCATGGAGAGAGGTGTTCTGCAAGGATGGAAACATGTAAGTTAAAGAGGGTGGGGGCCAAGGCACACGCCTGCCTCCACCCAGGTGTAGTTACAATCCTTCCAGACATATCTCCTCCTTTTTCAATCTGACTCTCATACCTGATCCCTCCTGAAAACCTCGTATTAATGACAACAGGCTGCTCGGCGGACGCCATGAATCCAACTTTGACCATAGCCTTCTACGGTCCATCAATCAAGGCCACATAGATAGATGCACCTAGAAGAATCAGCCCATGCATGTTCTTGGTTCATCCTAAGAATAAAACCATTTAAATGAGTGGTGTCCCCATCGGAAACTAGTCTCCAGTTTACTTAGCTTACCCGCAGATCAGCCCAATTCTCCAGGTGTTTTTATAAGAGAGACGCAAAAACCTTGCTATCCGCAACAATTAGCCATGTAGGGTGGTAGCTCTTTGCTTCAGCCCTAGCGCCTCTCTTATAAATCAGGACCACATACGCCGTATGCCAAGATCGGAGAAACAAGAACCTTCAACAGTACCGCTAAAAAGGATTGTCAATGTAGTAGCCCAATTTGTGACATCAGCTTTAAGATTATTATTCGTAAGGCCTGTTAGGCAGAATCCTGTGCAGTGCCCTTAGGGACCACTACACACAATTAAGACTACAGGTGGCGAAGATTCCAGAACTGTCAGCTCCAGGATGGCAGCATAACTGCTGTGCTCCTGTGCCCTATGCAGTTTCCCTACACAATATATGGAAAATGTCTGTGCCAAATACCCCAGACGCCAAGAGGCAGAAAGGAATGGAGAAGGAGAAGGACAGTAAGGAGGAGAATAGAGATGAAAAGCTTTTGGCACTGCTGAGTGAAATTAAAATGGACATGATGGAGATCCAGACAGCTCTACTGAAATCTGATGAGAAGTTTGAAGCTGTATCCAGGAGGGTCACATCAGCTGAGGAACATCTGAATCGTTTTGATGAGAAGACCTTGAAGCTTATGGACCAGATTAGAGAATTGAGAATTGCAAATGAGAAGATGAATTTGAAGCTATCTGAGCAGGAAAACATTTCTAGGAGAAATAACCTCCGCTTTGCTGGTTTTCCAGAAAATGCAGAGAAAGAGAATGCTATGGACTTCCTGCAGAAGACTTTACCTAAGATGTTGAATTTGGGTTCAACGGTAAATTTAGAAATGGAAAGGGTGCATCGCTCACTTGGACCTAAACCATCTTTGGGTGAGAGACCTCGCCATCTTATTGTTAAATTTCTCATGTTTCCCATAAAGGAATTGGTCTTGAGGAGTGCAAGGGAACTGAAGGATTTGTCTTGGGGAGGTAACAGGATAATGGTGTTCACTGATTTGAGCAGGGATGTTCTGGATAAAAGGAGGGCTTTTGATAAGGCTAATGTTAAGGGCCGGAAGAAAAAGCTAAAATACTATATGATATATCCTGCTATCTTCAGGGTTGTGGTGGATGGTCAACTACACTCCTTTACCGAGTATAAGGCTGCAGAGGCTTTTTTAACTGACTTGGGAGTGGACCCTATGGACCCTATGGAAGGGACATCATCTGACTTTGGCACTGTGAATAGACAAAATAAAAGGGAGGTCGGATTTTAATAGGCATTCGTAATTTTGGTGGACACTTGAGACTCAATTCAATATTTTTTTTTCCTCTGATCTAACACTTTACTCCATTAATGATATGCACTTAAAATGGCGGACAGTAATGCCTTGTTGTTTTCATAACTGTCTTCGAATGTTGGGTCTCCTTGAATACAAACATGTGCCACTTTCCATTGGACTGAGTTGAATAAAGCACCCATTGTTTATTTTTCATGTTGTGTGGCAAGCGTGGCAAGCGTCACGTAACGGGACACACAGGATCATTCTGCTTCCGGTTTTGGAATGTTAAACAATGGCCTTGGAGAGCTGTGCACAGTGATACGAGAATCCTTGGAAAGGCGGATTGAAATGGCAGAGGTTTCACTCACGGATGGCGGAATGTGGGGCATGCTCGAGTTTTTTTTTCTTCTTTCGTGCTGCTTGTCGGGCTCTTGATCTAGAACTACGCGGTCAATAGAGGATGTTGACAGCCACGGTAAGGCTGGGGGGGGGGCTCTCAGCTGGGACTGCCTTACCTTAACATGACTTGGTGCTGGATTTATAAATGCTCGTGTGCCGTCTGACAACTTTGGACTACTGCAGTATTTACAATATATGCAATCTGTATCGGAGGATAGTACGAGAAAGCAACTGGGAGCAGATGTCATAATACGGAAGCTGGGGGCAGCGAGAAGTGAGTGGCTGTGTCTCGATGGGATCACGTTGCTGTGTTTACTGATGCTCTGACTTATCGCTAACAATTCCACCTGCAGAAATGTCAGTTCAGGTCAGTTGACAACATGCTAACTGCATAGACAACCATGAATATGGAAACCTCCCACTGAATGGGCTGTGTGTTGGAGGATTCAGTGTGTCTATGCCCCCTTACATACCTCATTTGAGGATTCCCCTGATTTAATGGCCTCTGACTTGAAGCTTTATGTTTGCTGGTGCATTTAAGTACTGCAGGGATACGGCACTATTCGCCTACCTCTTTGTGGGGGACACTGCTGGAGCAATTGGAAATGCTGTTGGTAATTCTTGGTGGATGAAATGTGATAGGCATGTCATCATTTCAAGATGGATATGTCCTTAATGTGCTATTGAAATGTGTGTGCCTAATTACTTATGCTTTATGAATGGTCTGGGACTGGTAGGGGTTGTGGGGGAACGGTGTAAGTTGTATTCACTTACAGTACTTCTCACGTTTAGTGTGCCTCGTACTGGGTTTGGGAATGTCTGCCCCACTGCTAATTTGGGGTTGGTTGCTGTCCTTTTGATTATATATTATTTACTCTTAATAGGTTTGGATAAGATTGTTTGAATATGTGGGGTAAATGAACTAATTGACAGGATCATATGGCAATAGAGAGGGTGGTAGAGGTGGGGTGGATTGGGTGTCTAGGGATATGGATGTCTACCAGATTGTTTGACGTGGCTTCTGTGGTTTGGTATGATTATATTGTGTTTCAGAGTGCTGTGGTTGTGGTTGTTGGTAAGTCTATGCATCTTTAGTTATTATACTCTGAGTTGAAACATATGGTGGGGTTGTAGGCTATCGAAGGAATCAGATCAAGATACGGATGGCATTGAAATGATGTGAGGGAAGGGTTGTATTGTAGTGGCTGTGTTTGCCTGTATATGGTGGTTGTGAGTGACGGAGTGATGCTTTATCTATCAGCTGTTCGCTGGTTATTTTAATTCTTGTTTCATTTAGGCAGATAGTGAAATGCACCTAGACTGCTTTTGATCTCATGTTGAGTTGGACTGTTCTTTCGATTAATGTTGATATTTGTTTTTTTTGCTTCATTTTGTGTTTTACTTCATCTTTCATTTATTTATTTATTTTTAACGTTAATATTGGGCTGGGGAAATTTGGTGTATTCTTTACTAGTTTGCTTATTAGGGAAGTTTTTACTTAACTTGTTTTTCATGCAGGGCATAGGATGTGTCTCTGGTGGATATGGTTCGGAATAATGTTCTAGTTCTATATAACTTTGCTTATTTTAAGTCTAATGTATATTGGACTTTTCAAATTGTAGAATGCTATAGTTGTGTGTGTGTGTTTTGTGTTTTTTTTTGTTTTTGCTTTACTATCCTGTCACTGTATATTGACAGAGGTGTAGATATATTGAGTTTGGGGACTATAATATGGCTTTGTTGACTTTTGCTACATGGAACGTTAAGGGGATTGGTGGTGCTATCAAGAGACGCAAGGTTTTGGCAAGGGCTTGGAGGAGTGGAGCAGATGTGGTTATGCTTCAAGAAACTCATTTAACTGAGCAAAGTGGAAGTTACTTGGTCAGTCCAAAATACATGCAGGTGATTTCTAATTATTATGGTTCTAGGTCAAGGGGAGTAAGTATATTGTTTAGGAAAGGCCTTCAAGTGTCGGTTAAAAAAACGCTAACAGATGATGAGGGACGTATTTTACTACTTGATGTCATTTATAATGGGAAAATGATAACATTTGGGACAGTTTATGCTCCGTGTTCGCCAACTATTGATTTTCTCGCCAAGCTAGACTTGTTGCTGGATAAGATGGAGGGTGAGGTGATTATTTTAGGTGGGGACTTTAATGAAGTTATGAACAGTCGTCTAGATCGGAAATCTGAATGTGGATATTCTGGGGAAAAGATAAGTGCTAAATTGCGTGAATTGGTGTTTAAGTATGGACTTACCGATGTGTGGAGGGAACTTCATCTGAATGAAAGAGAATATACATTTTATTCTACTGTGCATAATTCTTACTCAAGGATAGATCATTTTTTTGTGAGTAAGACATTAATTAATCAGGTGGTGAGCTCCAATATCAGGGAAAGGAGTATTTCGGATCATGCTTTGGTTGATATGCAGGTGAATTTTGGAGGGGCGGATAAGGGATCTAGGAGATGGAGAATGCAAGCTGCTTTACTTAAAGACAATGGGCCTCATTAGGACCCTGGCGGTAAGGGGTTTGCGCCAGCGTTAGCTGCGCCGACCCCTTACCGCCAACTACGAGTTCCCAGAGCGCCATGGTCACTTTTCCGCCCGCTTTTTGCGGGCGTAAAAATCCATGGCGCTATGGGACCTCGGTGTTAATTACGCCACCGTAGTGTACGGTGGCGTAATTAACACCTTCCCCACTCCCATTGAGCCCTATGGGGCCGAAATGGGAATGGGGAAGGGTAAATGGGTCAATGGGGACTTACCGCCCCGCCGACCTCGGAATGGGGCGGTAAGTCCGCCATCCGCCATGGCGTAAAGGGACTTTGCGCCATGGCGGAAAAGTCCGCCGATGGCGGAAAAAATCCGCCAGGGTCGTAATGAGGGCCAATGTTGTTACATCAGGTTTGGAGGATTTTATTCGTTGTTTCTTTGAGGACAATAGGGGTTCAGCTGGGGTTAAATCTGTTTGGGATTGTTTTATGGCGGTCCTTAGAGGTGAACTGATCAGTAGAACGGCTCATGCTAGGAAGAAAAGTCAAGAGGAACTTAAGAAGTTGGAAGAGGGGGTGAAGTCTATGCAGCAGGTTTGTGCTGATAATGATTCGGAAACCGAACAGGATACGTTTAAGGAAGTTGGAGTCTGAAGTGAATGGCTATGTTCAGACTTTGGCAGATAAAGACATGTTTTATTCAAAGCAACGGTTTTGGGAGTTTGGATATAGAAATGGGAGGTTGTTGGCTAATAAACTTAAAGGAATTATGATGGATACGAATGTCTCCTTCATTCTGACGGATACTGGGGTTACTTTAAATAGGTCAGACGAAATTTGTGACCACTTCAGAGGTTTTTATGAGAATTTGTATAGGGAAGATGGGCAGCCTAATGCTGATAGTTTAACTGCATTTTTTAATAAAATCACGCTTTCCAAGTTGTCTTTGGATAAGAGAAATCAGCTGGAGGCTATGATTGATGTGTCTGAAGTTAGCTTGGCGATCTCGCAAATGAAGGAAGGTAAATCCCCTGGACCGGATGGTATAGTCTCTGAGTTTTATAAGAAATTTGAAGCTGACTTGGCCCCTATCTTGTGTGAGGTCTATAATGTACTCATGTCTTCGGGTGAGATGTGTGATTCAATGAAAGAATCATTGCTCATTGTGATACCGAAGCCAAATAAGGATAGTAAGCGATGTGCAAATTATAGGCCGATTTCACTGTTGAATGTGGACCTGAACATTTTCACTAAAATATGGGCCAATAGATTGAAGTCATGTATAGGTGATTTAATCGATGAGTCTCAGGTTTTGTGCCAGGGCGTTTTTATATAGGATAATATTAGGACTGTGTTGGATGTGATTGGGGCCCATTATGGAAAGGATTCAGATAAAATCATTGGTTTGTTCAATGCAGAAAAAGCTTTTGACAGAGTCAACTGGAAATTCATGGAATATACATTGTTGCAGATGGGTTTTGGACCTGTGTTTATGATGATGATGATAGAATGTATTCATAATGGTGTTAGAGCTAGGGTATTGACTAATGGAGTTATTTCAAAATTGTTTCATCTATCCAGGGGTACGCGTTGTCTGTAACATGTGATAATGGAATTAGGGACATCGGGAATTGTGGCTGGTCGCCTGAGGGTGTCACTTATTTGGGGATTTATGTGGTTGGTGATTTGAGCAAAATAATACAATGTAATCTGGATAAAGTATTAGCTAAGATGACTTTAATTATTAGGAAATGGGAAAGATTGAACTTAACCCTATGGGCTAAAATAAATGCTATTAAGATGGTTTTGTTGCCCAAAATATTCTATATTATTCAATCTATTCCTTTGTTGATTTATAAAAAGCAATTATTGAAGATTGAGAAGCTCTTTCAGACCTTTTTGTGGGGAGTTGGGAAAAGACCTTGTGTTCCGAAATTCATATTGATGCAGAAAGTGGAAGAAGGTGGTTTTGGCTACCCAGATCTGATAAAATATTATAGGTCCTTTTTACTTAAGAAGAGTTCCTATACTTTAGAGCTGAGACAGTAAATGAGCCGTTCTGGTTGCGGATGGAGAGAGGGATGTGTGCGCCGTTTCATTTAGATAATCTCTACTGTATGGAAAAATTATCAAACAAGAAATTGGTTTTGAAACCAATTGGGGTTACTCGACGGGTTTTGGGCTCTTGGTTTGGTGAAAATGGACAAACTTATGGTTTCAGTACAGATGCCTCTATTTGGCATAATGAAGCTATAAAGAGTGATAATAGATGTCTTAATTGGAATAGTTGGGTTTCAAGAGGTATTTTGAAATGAGGGTATATTTTGGATGGGACTCGGATGTTGAGTTTTGAGGAGTTAGCAGATAGATTTAATTTGAGTCTAAGAGAAATGGCTAGGTATTTGAGTTTGGCAACTGTGATTGGTCAGAGAATCGCTATGGCGGGAGGCTCACTCGGGAAGAAGCCTGAAGTTAGTAAATTACTAGATGGTCAGGAGTATGGTGCGCGAACTTGCATGAATTTCATGCCCATGAATGCAAAATATATGTTGGCATGGGAGGGGTTGAGGGTTACTTGGTCGAATGATGTCAGTAGGGACATTTCTGATACTGATTGGAGTGATATTTTAAGAGTGGGTGTGAATGTAGGGAAGGATATGAACTTACGTCTGATTCAGCAGAAGATTGTTTGTAGATTGTATTGGACTCCTGTGAGAATTTTTAAGTTACAATTAAGACTAGATGACTTGTGTTGGAGTTGTAGTGCGGGTAGAGGTACTCTTTTACATTTGCTGTGGGGATGTCCAAAGGTATTGTCGTTTTGGAATGAGGTGATAGATCGATTGATTTCATTTTTGGGATAAGTTTAACAAGATCTGCAGCCAATATAATCTTGCTCTCACATGTTGGAAGGGGTGTTAAGATTAGAAAGCATAACTTTTGGATTGATAGAGCACTGATGATAGCAATTAAATTGATTCTCAGGGTCTGGAAAACTAGGAAGAAACCAAGTGTTGAGGATTGGTTGATGGATCTGAGGGTTTTATCTAGGTATGATAAGGTTTCATTGAAGAATAGAGGCAAGACAGATGAATATTTGTTGCTGTGGGATTCGTTTGATGCCCTCTATGATTGATTTTATATACTGTGGAAGTATTTGGTGACATATGAAGGATAGAATTTTTTTAATTTTTTTATTCTACTTTCCTTCTCTTTGTGATGTTTTGTTTTGTCTTTGTGATGTTTTGTGTATATTAGATATTATGTTTATTGAGGTTCATTTAGATACGGTTTGCATGGTTTAATTTAACTATAGGGTTTGGTTTAAATGGTTTGCTCATGACTTTCATTTGAAATTGAATACTGTACAGGTGGCAATACAAGTTTTACCTTTGGTACAAGCCTGTACTACACTGTTAAAGTGGTAGCAGTAGCGGAGCAGCCAGGCCTATCTCAAGAGTACATGAGCACAGCAGAGATTACACAAAGGGTCCACAATTACTGTGACTCAAGCAAACACTGACCCAAGGTTTCAGGTAGAAAAATATAAGTACATTTATTTTTAAACTGTTTGTTATAACAACACTTCTATTAAATTCAAAACCACACGTAAAATACACTACAACTAATCAATTCACTTTGTACGGTATAACTCAAGGTAAGTCCCCTGTGTTTGAACGGACCTGTATTATGAAACAAGACACGTTACCGTGAATACAATTGCGATCACTTTTTGACAGTTCGGTCTTACTAATAAAAGTGTATCCGCGGCAAGAACTAGTACCGGGGCAAAAACACACTTAGCACCTGAGATACCCAGAGAAAGTTGGGGACAAAAATCATAGACAATACTTTTGTCAAGGCAGACAGAATCAGAGAACACTCATAGACAGAAATTCAAGAGTCAATAGACCAGAGCCAGTGTCAAGTGGAATCGGGTTCCTGTTGTCGAGGATCACACAGTCGGACAGTTCACGATTCAACGTAGCCAGGAGTACTTAGATATTGTCAAAAGTTTGGAAGCAAAAGTTATAAGAAGGAGGGAAGATAAGGACAAGCCTTGTAGTAGGAGAAATAGGGATTCACCCAAATTCCTCAAGTAGGACACAGACCTTTCTCAATGAAGAAGCTGGTGCCACAGCAGTTGTTCCTGGTAGTTTCTGCAGACCCACGGTTCCCGGCGCTTCGGTAAGAAGGAGGAGGTCGGGAGGGGTCTGCACAGCACAGGGCTAAAGCCGGCAGCAGCGACGATGAATAAAAGGTGCGCTCCTTAAAAACAGGAGAGGCTCTTCGGGTGGCTATCCGTACCACTACAGCAGTGTTCAGCGATTTCGACCACGAAGGGGGTCCTCTGGCTGTAGAAGACGAGCTGGTTATCCCCACCAGGCTCAAGGGAAGAAGACTCCGGACTGGATCTTCTCTTAGTCGTTGAAGGGTAGATAGCTCCGGACTGCAGCAGGCTTTACCAGGACGGGATAGTTGCAGCAGCCGACTTCTATTCCGGTTCCTTGTAGTTCCAGTGGCGACTCTGACTTCGAGCCCAAGAGACCTGCCTTTTATGCGAAAATCCCCCATTCACACAGCATGGCTGTCAATCACGCAGCAGGGGGGTTGTCCAGCCCGGATAACCACCTCATCCAATCATGGCAAAGTGCGACTTGGGTTTCCTAGGATACCCGGTGCAGGGGGTGACTACACCCCTCCTCACATTCAGCCCACCGACACACCCAGGAGCCTAGAGGAGGGCTTCTTGGCAGAAGCCCGCCAAAGACAGAGAACTAAGAAGGCAAACCTGGTTTGCCCGGCAAAGTTAAACACAAGAAGGACTTTAACAAAAGGAAATGGCGAATAAACCGGACCGGAGCCAAAAGAAAAAGCATTTGGTCAAGCGGGTTAAAGTTCGAGGCTAATATAATAGCCTACAAAAATACAGCGTTTATATAATATAATCGCGGTAGGAAAGTTAGGGTAGATACCACTGCCACCAGCCAAGTCTGAATGTTAAAAGAGCGAAACAATGCTCTAGGAGGTACAGATAACAAGGGCTAAGGATTAACCCTTTCCAGTACTCCATGTAAGATGGGTGTACGGGATCTGTGGTTTAAATGACTAAGTAAAGTTAATGGCAACTTTACCCTTTTCTGGGGGACAGTAGTCATCCTCAGAAATGGAGTCGGTGGGAAGTCTGAATGACAACCCTGTGTCACTGCACTGAAGGTGCTGTGTAACACACAAAGTGGTGTACTCCAGAGTCCACAATCACAAAAAATACAGAGGAAAGACACAGCAAAACAAGGGTAAGAGTGGGGGAAAAGCTCACACTCTCACCGAGTGGAAAGAAATAACTCCAGAGATCCAGCAAAGCTGCTGAGGGACTCACTAGGTAGGGGAAATTAGCCATTGAATGAGAATTCTCCCTAACAAGGCCATTACTCCTTACTATAATCTCATACACATCATCAAAATCAATGTCAAGCCTCCAATCTTTATTCACAGATTTGTCTAAGGGAACAGTAGAAATACAATTAGCACCCTGGCGGGGGTGCCAGCCTCTCAGGTGGCTAGGAACGCGTGCTTGAACTGCTGGTGAAAGCCTGCATTCCATGCCGCCTGACGGCCAGCACCTGCGTCGCCATCTTCCCCCACCCTCCATTCCCTTACTTGTTTTATTCTTCCCTTTTCCCACCTCCACTTACCTGTTTGTTGTGGCGGTGCAGGCCGCCGCCGCAGCTACTTCCCAGTTCCTCTGGCCGACATGGAAAGGGAAGAGGGGCGCCGAAGAGCCCGTCATCCCGTTCCATGGTGGCCATCTTGGAAAAGGATTTCATTCATTGAACGGAATGCCTTGCTTCGCTCGTGCTTTTAACTTAGGCCACCGGGCCGTTAACACCCGTTCCAGTCCCTGGAAATGGTGCTTAATGCTACATTAACATTCTCATTCGGGCCATACAGTTCTTCAAAGTGTTTAATCCAGGCATGCTCTGATAGAGCATTGAACTGGACAATAGCAGAAGCAACATCTTGAGCGTTCACCAGGGCCCAGAACAATGTGCTGTCCCTTTTAATAAGGGTATACAACATATTTTCTGCATCCCTCACCAATAGATATGCGCTGTATGTTTTGCAGAAATGTCTATATTTCTGCTCAATCTTCTTACACTTATTAATTTGAACTTCATACCCCTCTTTAGGGAGCTCAATATCTCTAATTACCTTCCTCATATTGCGCTTTTGGATTGCTAAAGGCTCATCGTAAATGTGCAGACGCTGTTTCCTCATATAACCTATTTTAGCACAAGCAGCTCTCTCCAAATGACTCAATAGTTTGCCCACATAGAATGTTCGCAGCTTCCATTCCAGCGTGGAGCTACTCATCATGCTTCCAAAACCCAATATTATGTGGGGTCCATCGAATATGATTCCTCCCTCATTGACTCGCAAACTAGTAGGGCCACCCTTAATATGTACGATAAGAGCCTTGCTAAAAAGTGCCTTTAAAATACAGCATTCACTCCAGTTATTTTTCATAATTTGGAAGACAATACACGTGTCTAATAAACCTTGGTGCACAAAGAAATAGTGCTGAGTAGACTTACTAAGCCCCGATACCATACTGTTTTTTGCCATTGCCATCTCCTTCCCTGTCCGTTCAATAATTGTAGACTAATCGAGGTTTATGAGGGCTCCCACTTCTGTCCTGACAATGTTTTAAAGTCAGAGGTCCCCCTATCCGGAACACAATCTCAATGCGCCCCCTTCAAATCAGGGGGAATACAGGTTGCATTCAAATCCCCCGCCAGGAGGATATGCCCGTGAGGTTCCCTAATCCTCCAAACCATGGTGCAATCTAGATTAATTCCTAAAGATTCATTCACGTCTCTTACCTCTCTGTGCCAGTAAACACTATCAATAGTAAGTGGATATGGGCTGAGCGCCTCGATAAAACCACTGCCAACACACCACGAGGAAGCTCAGGAATCATCTCAGCAAAGAAACCCAAACATGAGCGTATAGCTCTAATCAAACCCCCAGCTGGGCGGCCCCCTCTACTAGGTTTAGCAGCTTGAAAAGAATACCTGGAATCCATCTAGTTTGGGAGAGCAGCACAGCCATGCTCCCTGTAACATAATACATATAGTGTGCTTAATGTTAGTCATAACCCCTGGATTTGTTAAGAATTGAAGATTTCCCTGTGTGTTCAAACATATTCATTTTAAATGATTATCCTTTTCATCGATTAGTTGTTCTCCACAGGGCAGATGTGACTGCGTACCAATTAATTTTACTTGGTGCGCATAAACCTTGACTCCACTGCCCTTATACCCATCATCCTCTTCATTCAAAGCTTCCAGATAGTCAACAGAAGTTATTCCTTTTTTGTAGCTCAGAATACACCAATTCCTGTACCAATTTAGACCCAAGATGTAAGATGCACCTGTTTGTGTTCATTCTATGTAGGAGTTCAACTCTCTCCAGATCAACCGAAGACAATGCCCTTAAAGAACAAATTTCAGAAAAAATCAGTAAAACATTGCTTCTGTTCAAACATACAGAACAACCGTCACCAAGGATACTAGTGAATACCAATGTGTTCCCCATTTCTCTATTATTTGGGGCATTACTGTAATGCCGTACTGTTTCCACCACGGCTGCGGCATGACTGCCACAGGCTGGTGCCTGTATCCTTGATAGCGCTTCAACATGTACCGCCAGTCTCCAAGGAAGTCCTCTCGAGTGGGGCAGACGCTGCCCAGCTCCGGGAGACAGGCGGACATGGGAGGGAACGCCATGCATGCATGGTGTGTCCTGGTCACCATGGCAACCACAACATGATTGGGCAATAAAAGCCCAATGCACCTTCTCTTCGGCGTGTCTCAACGTACAGACCAGGACCCTCAATCGGCTTGTTTCCTGGTCGTCCTGTGCCCTGTGCTCGACCCTCTGTGTCTGGTGCCTTGTGCCTCCTGCCTGGCTCTCTGTGTCTGCCTCTCGCCTCTTGCGTTCTTTATGCCTTGCTCTTGGGTTCCAACGCTGTCTTTGCTCCTGTTCTCTGCTGCCTTTGCCCGTCTTCTGGTCGGTTCACTTAGCATCTGCCTCCTTGCTCTTCTCAGCCTGATTTCTCTCTCTTGGCCTGACTCTGATCTTGCTGCAATACTGGTGTGCTTATTTGGCTTCTTTGGATACCTGTCAGAGCCATATTGACCTTGCAGTTCAGAGCTTGCACTTTGTCCATGCCAAGGGAATACCGGAGAGCAAGCCTGTGGTGTGGGGAGCGGGTACCCCACTACCTCTGAGTATCGTATTCTCAGATTGGGAGGTGACCTGTCTCTCCCACTGCACTACCTACAAGAACTAAACCTGGAAGCACGTCCACCCACCATCTCTGCCAAGAAATCACAAACTCAAAGACCCAGTGATCAGGTATTTGACAATTACCTCCCAAATAGAGGCGTTTAGTAGATATCAGTGATGACAACACAGGGACCTCAGACCCATTGACATGACCACACATCTCAGCTGCCATCTTTTCCTCGCCTTCAGTTCGCATCTTCCCGCTCCACTTCTCGCCCACTGTGGTCCGCTTTCTGATCCATCAGAGACACATTTTGAGTACGCCTCTGGACAAGCGGCCCCATTCTGACTGGTCCCCTCTGTACCAACACCGGGACGGGTGCATGACACATGCGCGCAAAATGGTTGGGGTTGCCACACCTACCACACATCTGGCCCTTGGCTGGACACTCAGTTGCATGTGTAAGATGGTCCCCACACTGAAGACATGGCGCAGATGGTTATGGGCCTTTCTCTTTCAGCTGAGCCATACTCCTTGTTAGGGAGAATTCTCTGTTTAGGCTGAATTTCCTAACCTAGTGAGTCCCCCAGCAGCTTTGCTGGATTTCTGGAGTTTGTTTTTTTCCATCCTGCCAAGAGTGAGACTCTTTTCTCCCACTCTTGGACATGAATGTGTGTGTAATTCCTTTGAGATGTCAATGTGTTCGATGGGCTATGGGTTCTTTTACTCCATAGGGTCTCATATGTTTTTCTATGTGTGTTACACCGCACCCTACGTGCCGTAACACTGGGGCGTCCTAGCGGACCCCCACCATAGACTCCATACCCGGGGACTGACTACTGTCTCCCCGGGCATGTAAAGTCACCATTGGCTTTACTAGACCTAAATTTACTAACAGGACTAGTACCATCTTATTGTGGACGTACTAGTAGGGGTAATTCGACTACTCCTAGACCTGTTACTCGAGGGGGCACTGTCCCGCCCCCCCTCGTCGAGTTTTGGCTGGTGGCAGTGGAAACTACTTGTTATGTTCGACCCCGAGCATAACCCTATGGGATTCGTCCCATTGTTGGAGATTGATACTTTTTCTCGTTAACCTCCAACCTACCACCGGTCTACTTATCCTAAATAAGTTTATCGGATGGTATTTTCTGCCAGAACTCTGTTTTTTAAAATGGCGTCTGTGTTCGTCTCTGTGACTCCTAAACCAAAGGTTGAGCCCTTTGTTCCACTTTTGGCGGGCCTCTGTACAGAGACCCTCCAAAGTGGTGCCATTCTGTCTGGGTTACCTCAGGGGTGTGGGAGGGGGTTTAGGCACCCTGGACCGAGTTGCCTTGCTAACTCAGGTCGCACTCTGGAGTGATTGGCCCAAGTGGTGAGCGTGCCCGCTCACCACTTAGCATGTGTTGATTGACAGCTAGGCTGAATGAATGGGGGTTTTCTGCATAAAAGCAGGCCTTTGGGACTGGATCTTCAGAAGTCGCCACAGGACCTAAGAATCCGACGAGGGTAACGCTGAGCCGACCTGCACGACGACACCTCCGGTGGAGCCCTGCGGAACTGACTCACCACTTCCCGACGACAGAGGAGATCTCCCTGCCGGAGAGTCTCTTCCCCTGACTGGTGGGAACAACCAGTCCCCTTTGCTTTTTATTCACCTCAGGACGCAGTGGTCGAATTGCCCGTGCAGAGCACCTCGGCAACCGGATAGCCACTACCCCTGTACCGCGACCAAAAGGTGGTGCCTTGTGACGGAGCACTCCGCGGCTGGTCTCTTCCCTGGTGGTGCACCGGACTTCCTTTTTCTTCGACGACGAGAACCTCTCTACTCTTGGCAAAGACCCGACATGCATCCACAACCAGGAACATCTGCCCCCGCCGGAGCTGCTCTCCACAATAAGGTACCGTGTCCGCCTGGCTTCCCTTTCGATCGGTTCCAGTGAGTTGTCTTAATCCTCTCCTTTCCGTTGGGTCGCCTCCAAGCTTTTCTCATTTATAGTTCTGAACTGGTTCAACCTGCCGATAACAATTTGCTACAAAGACTTGAATGCATCTCCTCTAGAGACTTTTTGGGACATCGCGCCTTGCCTCTCTCCGAGTGGACCTGGCCTCTGAACTTTATGATCTATTGTGATTCTTGCCTTCCTGCCTTGCATTTTTATCCCCGAAGGATTGAACTGTGCTGATTTCATGACCTGCCTATCTTTTTCTCTCCCGTCCTAACTAATGTTCGAGTGTCATCTAGGTTGAGGTATACACCTCTGTCTGAAAATAAGTGATACCGGTAGAACCTAGAGTTGTCGAAAATATTGCTAGGGGGATTGATCATTTTCTACTTCGTAGAGTAACTGTGTTTGATTTGTTTGCCGTGATTTGCCTTAGTGTTTTTCATAGATGTTCTCTTATAAATAAATGCCTTAATATCTTTATACTAAGCCTCGTTGCGTGTTTACTTGTCTTGCTGTGAAGAACTGCCCTATTTTGTATACTCCACATACTGCTCAACTTTTCTTGAGAGAAGTCTGACTGCTCAGCCACAGCTACCAAGTGAATCTGTGTGGTACAGACTGCTACCAAGTGGGTTCACCGCCAACGCCTGTAGTCCTAAATCTTTTGCAGTGGTCCCAAAGGGAACTGCACAGGTTTCCGTCTAACACTCCTTCACATCCCTTGTGGATGCCCCACGCTAGATACATCGTCAATTTTCAATGTTCGTATTGCCACATCCATTTTGGACGCACGCGTGTCCGCTGAGACAAACCTGAAGGTGTCTCACTAACTAGTCCCCTGGGATCTGTCATCTAGGTGGCCAGGACATGGCCATTACTATTGGATCCAGTTCCTGGGGGTGGACCAGTGAAGGACGATCACCTGGATTGGTAGTCCTCGGGGAGAGGAGGTGGGACACTGATGTGTGAGATGCGGTATCCCCCTTCTTTTAACACCTTTCCCCATCCTACCACATAGGATATTCAGAAACATTGCCACCCCCTTTTCCAACACAAATACTTTTGCACATGACAAAAGACAACCGACTAACACCAGAGCCGTTTACCTGTCTTGTCCCAATACAAGGGTCAGGCAAAGTCAGGCAATTGACCAGAATCACACACACCTGACGGCCCTTTCTCTTCCCCACAGGGATAAAAGGTGGAGCAAGAGAGCATAATACAAGCAAGGCAGACCGCACAATGAGACATCTATCCAGGTATGACAATTCAAGAGGAGGAGAAAGGGGGCGACAATCGAAGGGGCGACAAGGAGAGAAATGACCCTGGCCTTTCCGACCCAGACACGTGAAATCTCCATGAATGGAATCGTAAGACCGCAAACAATAGGTAGCGTGTGTTGCAGCAGATGTCAACTGTACACAGAATATGCCTACTCTGATAAGCAGGAAAGAGAAAGACACCTGCTACTGTAGTACCATCCTTGACTCCAGATATGAGAAAAGTCAAGTGGTCCATCACAGCCGGTGATTCAAGGGAGAGCTGATAAGAAACCGAACTGTGTTGAACGAAAGCCGCAAATTAGCAATTTGACAGAAGTTCAAAGAACTATTAACATTAAGGGAAAACCAGCTGCAGAAGGTTCCAGGCACCACGAGGGTGCTCACTCGAGAGACTCTGGTCGATCCCGCGTGTATTGAAACAACAGATACCAGAAGGCTTTGGGAGAGCCGCAAGGAAATTCCTGAAATGGCTGAAATGGTCAAAGTGGTCATACAAGGGTCTAGCAAAATCCTCTGTACAGTGAAGAGTCTTTGACCGATAAACCATTGCGATAATTAAGGGAGACAGGTCCCCCCGCCCCCTTTGAGAGAAAAGTCAAAGGTGTGATTAACAAGAGTGAACTCGACAGAGGGATGCTGACAGGAATGGGCGATGCATGATGCCCTAAGGAACAGTGTGTTCGGGAGGATAGCCAGGGGCAATGTCTCGGGAGGATAGCTCAGGGGCAACGTGCTCGCCTTGGAAGCAAGATGACGCGGAGCAACACAGGTTCGGTCCCTGGGTCCGCGCTTATATTCGAGAGGGGTCTGAACCCGGAAGAGGGGGACCCAGGGGTGAAGAAGCATCACCCAACATGCATCGGAAAGGAACTTTTGGTTTATTATTTTTGAATACATCAGGACCTCGAAGGCAAGAGACTTTTTGGCAGAAGAGAGTTAACCATCAAGGTCCTGATCTCTGAGAACAGAACTGTCATCTCGTGCTGGAAAAGCTCGAGAGTGTGCTGTGTGCTGTGCTCAGGAGTCCCACCTTGTTCCGTGCTCAAAACGTGGGGAAGGGAGACCCCGGCTACAACATCCTGATGTATCATTTGTAAACACTTCTCTCTTTCTCCTGAACATTATCCCACACCACTTTTGTATATAGTTGTCAGGTTTGGTAATAGGTTTCTTTTTCGGATAGGCCCTTTTATTTGACACGCCGCCACTAGGACTGTCTTATTTTAATTTGATGGTCGTAACTTGCTCCCATCTTAGATTTAGATTTAGATTAGGCGTTTTTCCAACCTGCACATACAAAACACCCTTGAACTGTGATCACTTGTGTTTGTCTTTACTGTTGACACCATGAGTTCCTTACACCACTAACTCATGTGAGCAGCCCATTTCCAGCATGCGCGTCAGGGTTAACCCAGGCTCTCTCAGCACTTGGCGTCACATTTTTCCAAGGGCACCTCCCTGAATGAGCTGCTGGCGTATCATGCTCTCTCCGTTGTCCCATGCATGTGGATGCTAGCTGTCTCAACCTGCCATGACACGCGCCCAATGCCTCATCATCCTTCTGTTTGGCGTTGCACATGACAAACCTCTCACAGTCCAGATTGATGAGCTGCAGGAAGTACTCCAGCAAGACATTTTTAGCAGCCAAGTAGCAGTCACTAACTTGTTGCAAAGTCTTGAATATTTTCTGAACTGCTGCTCCTGCCGCATAAATGAGAGTCAACGTCTTTGCCTGGTCATTCACCTTCCCCGTGGCTCTAAAATACATCTCCAGACATTCTATCCACAGGTCCCTTCTGGGGCCCAGGCTTGACGGTGCAACGGGAATATCAAACTCTGCCATTGGTCCGAGGGACCCGTGTTGATGGGGCATCTGTACGCCAACTGGATCAGCCGCATCAGCTGCAGGGGCATTACTCTGACCGCCATCCATGATGTCGAATTAGTTGGCAGAAAATTCTACCCTGAGCGCACAACGGGCCACAAAGTCAGAAACGATGGATCACTGCTGCATGGCCCGAGCAAATGGTTTGTCACAGTGACCTCCTCATCGCCATTGTTATCAAGGCCACAAGGCCTATCTCAGCGGTAGCCCCGCCCCCCCCACAGAGGACTCAGAGACACTTATTGCTCGTCCAGGCTCCCCGCGTGCACTGAAGTAAATAAGGCAGTCCAGGCTCCCCGTGTATTGGCGCAACGGAGTTGCATCACTCCGTTGCGCTATTTTTGATTGCAGCCATAATGTTCTGGGGCTGCTGGACTCTGGGACCAGGGAGGCTGCACAGTCCAATGTGCTTTGACCCATGTTTATCTGAAGTGTGTCTTTATGCTTGTGAATATTACCTATATTGTTCTCACTATATGCGCTATATTGATGTGCCCAATACACATGTTTCTATATGTTGAGTCATTGTTAATTGGTTAAGCAATGTACATATATATATATATATATATATATTTTTGTTGTAAAATGTGTTGTTCAGATTGGCCTTTTTTAACTACTGACTTGATGCTGTCTATGTTTAATCATATGAATAGTGAGGTTATATTGTGTTGTCAGCCATGGGAAGCATGTGTGCTCGAAACACATTACAGTGCGAGCTGCTGTTGTTTTTAATGTGGTGATTATATCATATTCTTATGTTGTTACATGTTACGTTATATAGGCACTATCTTTAAAATGACCCTGACGAAGGCGGCTGCATACAGTGGGCACAGCCGAAACTAGTTGGATTTCTACGTGGCTTCATTCCAGCACAGCAGCAAAGCTTGAATGTCCAGAGGCCTGAATGTGTACAGGCTCAACTCAAGGAAACAAATCCATAGTTTTAGTTTGGGCCGCTGTATTGTTTTTAAGGTTTTCTTCAATGCCTTTTTGTATGTGTTGGTGTTTTTTTGATTTCCTACAAATTGCTGACATGAAATATATGTCATGATTGTTTTCTATTTCTTTGATGAACTTATTTTGCTTTTATTAGACTTTTGATTTCTTCGACTGCGGCCCCTTACGCAGATGTTTTTTAGATGGCGGACGTATGATGTTAAAGGGGGATTACTCGTGCTGTCTTCACATGGGAGATTACTCACCCTCTGAAATTCTTGTAGCAACTCCTTCGAAGGATGAGTATCTAATGCTGTTATTGCAGAGTTCTTTCCCTACTACAAGCCCATCAGTTCCACAGCGATGGGCATCTTGATTATGGAAGGCATTTAAACATATTTAGGCACTTCTGTAACTTTTGTTGTATTGAAGCCAATTGAAGGATATGGGATTCAACTTCCAGTTTTATAAGATCGAACACTTTGACCAGGTGGTTTAGCACAAAGTTTAAGGGTGCCAAAGACAGGGGCACTGCGTTCTTTAGTCACCTCAGGGAGTCGATGGATAGGACAAATGAGAGGAACAAAAAGAAATTAATGAATCGGGAGTGGAGTCCAACGGTTCCAGAGGCTGGGTGGAAAACAATGCTAGTGTATTCGAATATGAACCCAAATAGCGTGTTGATTTGTCCATATGGACTGGTGCTCATTGCCCACTATTTCTCACATCTGGATTGTTTTGTGACCCAACATCACTGTTCAACGTATTTACACTCTGTAGCGGTGGCAACGGCTATGGGCCATGAAAGGTCATGGAGGGTAAGTCCCCCAGACTCGCACTCCACATTTTGAAAAAGTCAGTGGTATTTCTTGTTAATGTTCGTTGCAGTGGAGGATATTAGATGGAGTTAGTAAACCAGCAGAGGTGAAGGACCCCTTTTGAAAGGTGGGGAACAGAGGCTAGCAATCTGGGCTTCTGAGAGGAGGGAGGGGGTCCGCCCCTTTGTGCAACTGTTTGATTCTCAAGAAGGACGTGCTTTATTGTATAAAGGAAAGAGCAAGGACTGCACTCCAGTCAGACCCCTATAACAGTAACCCTGAGCCTCAAGGGTGTCTAAATTAGACTCCGTGCCTGGGGTCCTCCACGCCAACTGCAGAGAATTGTTGATGCAATGCCACGCAACCCGCGATGCACCCATCCAGGCAACCCACCACATGCAAGGGTGTGATCTTCCCCGACTCATCAGAACATCCTGGCAGGTGCTGACTGGTTTTATTGCAATATCTTTCTTTTGTCACGTGTCTCGTGCTTTAGTTAATTACCACCACATAACTTCTCAGATAACGCATGAATCACAGGTTAGTGACCTATGCATACATATCGCGTTTCTCTGGAACCTACTTAGATTGTGTAATCTGAACAGGGAAGCTGCTGAGGACAGGCGCCTGAACAGATAAGACATGATTTACCACCACGTGCAGAGAGCAAAATGGCGGTCTTGGTTTCCAGAAAGATCCAGGTCAGGTGATCAGCATGGAAGCCAGCGTCACCTGCGTGCACCTATGTGAGCTGGACTATGAGTGCTGAGTTTAGCTTCTGGAAGCATCTTGGGCAGCTTCCGCTGTGTGATTCACGAGGGCTTGACCTATAAAGCTGGCGCTCTGGGGGTGCAGGGGGGGGGGTCAGAGTGTCACCAGTAAGGCTTGCTAGGGTGAACAAGTGGCTCTCTAACGCGTTATTATACCTAACCAAGAATGACTGCGACATCCTTCTTCAGCTCATCTCGCTCACAGTGGGCCTTTCCCAATAATACATAAGCCAGCAGACAGGTTACATGGATACTCCTCGTCATCCTCATTAATCAGGAGCAAGTACACAGCTCTACCTAACTTCCACATAAGGTGAACACGTATCATTGTGTCCATTATTTCAGACCCCTTATATGCTCGCATTGTCTTATTGATGGGGCCCAATGTCGAACCCTGATAGCTTAGCACTACTAGCCACAAGTAGCCAGCCTAGTCCCTACTCACAGAGTCCCCATTGCAAGCCCTCTACTGTGTATACACTGCTCCTACCGTAGGCAGCGCTCGGTCCCTTCCCAGCTAAGTTTCCGCTTTACAAAACAATTCCAACAAACATTATGTAGTGACATTACGAAGTAACTTCTGCGTGCATGAGACTGGCTTACATTTCCTTGCGAAGAGGAACAGCTCAGCTCTGTGTGGACTGAGGCGTGCAGTGTAGAATTCACTTCCGAATGCAAACTGGTATTCCCTAGTTGCCTGAAGTGCATTCTAGAGAGCAAAACTCCCTTGTGAAAATCGTTTGTGTGCTAGACAGTTTGCAGTGCACTACTCACACCTGTAAACACAGTACATCACTCTGGCTGTCTGCATCAACGTTCTTATTATGGTAGCTGACTAT